>NW_022630995.1:81498856-81697871 GCF_010015895.1 Lontra canadensis | reverse complement strand
CTTTGGATTCACTTCTCCGCCAGTCCTACCTTTCAGAAAGTGGTTGATTTTCTGTTTCTAGAATTGCTGTTCTTCTTCTCTTCGATCTCCCGTTGGATTTGTAGGTGTTTGCAATCTTTAGATAAGCTATCTAGCTGATCTCCCGCAACCTGAAGTAGTCTCAGCTGCTACTTCTCCGCCATCTTGACTCCTCTGTTTTTTCATCTTTTTGTGTCTTCATTTTCTTTCATAAGTGTTCTATAGTTCCTCAAGTATAAATCCTTTAGCTCCTTGGTTAGGATTATTCCAAGGTACCTTATGGTTCCTGGTGCTATAGTAAATGGAATCAATTCTCTAATTTCCCTTTCTCTATTTTCATTGCTAGTATGTAAGAAAGCAACTGATTTCTGTGCATTGACTTTGTATCCTGCCACATTACTGAATTGCTGTATGTGTTCTAGTAGTTTGGGGGTGGAGCCTTTTGGGTTTTCCATATAAAGTATCATGTCATCTGTAAAGAGAGAGTTTGACTTCTTCACTGCCAATTTGAATATCTTTTATTTCTTTTTGTTGTCTGCTGTCGCTAGGACTTCTAGTATTATGTTGAACAATAATGACGAGAGTGGGAATCCTTGTGTTCCTGATCTCAGTGGGAAGGCTGTCAGTTTTTCCCCATTCAGATTGATATTCGCTGTGGGTTTTTCATAGATAGATTTTATGAATTTGAGGAATGTTCCCTCTATCCCTATACTTTGAAGAGTTTTAGCCAGAAACGAATGTTGTATCTTGGTCAAATGCTTTTGCTGCATCAATTGAGAGGACCATGTGGTTCTTCTCTCTTCTCTTATTGATTAGTTCTATCATACTGATTGATTTGCAAATGTTGAACCATCCTTGCGTCCCAGGGATAAATCCTACCTGGTCATGGTAGATAATCTTTTTAATGCACTGTTGGATCCTATTAGCTATAATCTTGTTTCGAATCTTAGCATCCATATTCATCAGGGGTATTGGTCTGAAATTCTTTTTGATGGGGTCTTTGCCTGGTTTGGGGATCAAGGTAATGCTGGCTTCATAGAAAGAGTCTAGAAGTTTTCCCTCTATTTCTATTTTTTGAAACAGCTTCAGGAGAATAAGTATTATTTATTCTTTGAATGTTTAAGAATTCCCCCAGGGAATCTGTCAGATCCTGGACTCTTGTTTTTTGAGAGGTTTTTGATCACTGCCTCAATCTTGTTACTAGATATTGGTCTATTTGGGTTGTCAATTTCTTCTTTTTCAGTCTTGGAAGTTTATGTTGATCCAACATTCTTGAGCAGGATGGTCTTTAGCTTCCAAGTGTTTGAATTCCTTCCAAACTTTTTCTTGTGGTTGAGTTCCAGTTTCAAAGCACTGTGGTCTGAGAATATGCAGGGAATAATCTCAATCTTTTAATATCAGTTGAGCCCTGATTTGTGACCCAGTATGTGGTCTGTTCTGGAGAAAGCTCCATGTGTGCTTGAGAAGAATGAGTATTCTGTTGTTTTAAGATAGAATGTTCTATATATATCTATGAGGTCCATCTGGTCAAATGTGTCATTCAAAGTTCTTGTTTCTTTTTAGATTTTCTGCTTAGATGATCTACTACTGAGAGTGGCATGCTCAGATCCCCTACAATTAGTGTATTCATATCAATATGACTTTATTTTATTAACAGTTGGCTTATGTAGTTGGCTGCTCCCATGTTGGGGGCATAAATATTTATAATTGTTAGATCTTCTTGGTGGATAGACCCTTTAAGGATGATGTAGTGTCCATCTGTATCTCTAAGTCTTTAGCTTAAAATCTAATTTATCTGATATGAGAATTGCTACCCCCAGCTTTCTTTTGAGGCCCATTGGCATGAAAGATGATTCTCCATCCCTTCACTTTCAGTCTGGATATATCTCTAGGTTCAAAATGTGTCTCTTGTAGAGAGCATATGGACTGTCATTTTATCCAGTCTTCAACCCTGTGCCTTTTTATGGGAGCATTATGCCATTCATGTTGAGAGTGATTATTGAAAGATAAGTTTTTATTGACATCATGTTGCCTGTGAAGTCCTTGTTTCTATAATTGTCTCTGTAACTTTCTGTTCTATGTCACTCTTGGGTTCTTTCTTCTTTTATAGAATCCCCCTGAATGTTTCTTGTAGTGCTGGCTTGGTGGTCACATAATCTTTTAGACCTTGCCAGTCTTGGAAGCTCTTTATCTCTCCATCTATTCTGAATGTCAGCCTAGCTGGATAAAGTACTCTTGGCTGCATGTTCTTCTCATTTAGTTCCCTAAATATGTCTTGCCAGCCCTTTCTGGCTTTCCAGGTTTCTGTGGACAGGTCTGACGTATTCTGATGGTCCTTCTTCTGTACATAAGGAATCTCTTTCCCCTAGCTGCCCTTAAGACATATTGTCTGAAATTATGATTCATGAAGTTCCCAATTAAGTGTCTGGATATCTTTCTAGAATCCTTGATCTTGAGGGTGTCCTTTCTGCCTCTAGGACATGAACACTTGTTCCATTCCCCAGATTAGGGAAATTTTCCTCCAGTATTCGTTCAACTATATCTTCTAGACTTCTCTCTTTCTCCACCTGCTCAGGGATCCCAGTAATTCTGACACTGGAACATTTCATGGCCTCATTTATTTCCCTAATTCTGTTTTCATGGCTTCTATCTTCTTTGTTCCAGGCCTCCTCCTGATCCTGCTTTCCCATCAGTTTGTCTTCTAGATCACTAATTTGATCTTCTGTCTCAGTTACCCTAGCTGTTAGAGTATTTAGATTAGATTGAATCTCATTAATGAATTTTTTAGTTCTGCCAGATCAGCTCCCACTTCTGCCCCTAGAGATTCTATGTTGCCACTAATGATTGTCTCCAACCTAACCATTACCTGGACAATTTTTACCCTGAATTCCATTTACAGCATATAGTTTATGTCCATATCCAGTAGTTCTGTGACAGAGGTCACAGGCTCTGAATTTTTCCTCTGTTAAGTGTTCCTCTTCCTAGCCATTTTGGTGAGGAGTGGTTGAGGGGATGTATAGCTGAATATACCAACCACGATCTAGTCAAGGTGCCCCTCTCTCTGGGCCTCTGCTTGCCTCGTGACTATGTGGCTCTGGAGGTCGCCGGCCACTTCCTCCAGCATGGCCTGAGGAGAAGAGGGAGGCCTCCTAGCTCTTGTAGCTCTCCCAAAATGCAAAACCAGCTCAGAAACCATGCCCTCTTCCTAGGTGTGCACACACTGTCCCAAGACAAGTGGTAAAACCCAGGATGCCCCATAGCCACCAGAGTCCTGGACAAGAACCTGCCCCAGGCGCTGGGGATCTATATGCCCTGGGTTCCGCCCAGGTAGCAGACCCCATCTCTCAATAATGTGCAGTTTTGACCCATTTCAGAGCCTGAAAAGAACAAAATCTATATTGCCATCAATAGCTCAAAGGGGATCCAAAAGAAGCAATGATTTGCACTGAGGGACCCATCTCAGGAAAATGTAGCAGGAATGCTCTTGACACAGTACTCATCACTGTTCCCGTGGAGCAGACACAACCCAGTAAATTCAGTTCAGGATGTCTCTAGGGGACATTTTTAGGAAAATTCTTCATTATAAAGGACTGTTCAGTGCATTGCTGCATATTTAGCGTCCTTGCCCCCCGCCCCTGACTACCCCACTACATACCATCAGTATTCCATAATCATTGTTACAACAAAAACTTCCCTAGGGGAAGATAATCCCAGTTTAGAACCACTAGGTTAAAAGACTAAGAATTTCAAAAAGTAACTCCTTTCCTGCTCTTGAGGTTTCCTTCCAATGTGAAGGGAGCCCCATTAAAGTAACATTCTTGGGCTCTTGCCAAAACTTTACTCCCTCCTCCCTGAGAGAGGCACACAGACTTACTGATTGCAAATTTAAGAAAAATACAATGTCATGTTCAACCCTTTCCCCTTCCTTTTCTCTTTGAAATAATCTGACTGCAGCAAGCAAACATTCAGTGTTAACCTCCACAGGCTGAAGGTTGTATAAGGCAGCTGTGACCCTGTGGGGCAGCCTGCCTAGTCCTGTGCTTTTTGGGCCTGGGTAGGGAAGACTGCCTAGCTCTGGAGTCCGTTTTGAGGAAGTTCATTGTCCCTACAGCTAAACCACAACCACCAACATCAGCTTTATGAAAAATAAAGGTGGTGCTTTGATCTGCCATCCTTCCTATATCATTTCTCAGTTCATTCAAAACATTAAACGAGGGTGCCTGGGTGCCTCAGTGGGTTAAGCCTCTGCCTTCGGCTCAGGGCATGGTCTCAGGATCCTGGGATCACGATCTGCACTGGGTTCTCTGCTCAGCAGGGAGCCTGTTTCCCCCTCTCTCTCTGCCTGCCTCTCTGCCTACTTGTGATCACTCTCTCTCGCTCTCTCTGTCAAATAAACAAATAAAATCTTTTAAAAAAATTAAAAGAAATAGGATATTATTTACCTAATCTTCTCAAACCCAAATACCTACCATACTTCTGCCTATCTAATAACTTAAATTTTCTACTATTCTAGATTTCTTTCCCCATCAGACACATCCTTCTTCAACAAATCAAGCCCACATTTTTAAAAATCTAGTCTTCTCTCCCTCTCCTAGTCATATGCAAAATCTATGGTAGCTAAAAAAAATCCAGACACTTAGAAATAGTTTGGTATTAAAAGCTTAGGAAAGCATAACAACAGCAAGTACCATCTAGGAAAACCTTAATTCACAGCCATTTTTCCCTAAATATCTAATTTTTTTTCTATTCCTGAAATTCCTGAATAAGGTTGACCAGAAGATTCTAAAGAATCTTCAGTAAAATACTTCTATCACTGAGATTGATCTTTAGAAACCATACAGATTAAAAACTCACTGTTAAAGTTTATTATCTCATTGTTTTATTAGCAGTACTTTCATTGCCAAAAATATTTTCCATAAAGATATCCCAATTCAAGTCTTTTGAGCTACTCAATTGTTCAACTATTTGGGGTTTTGAAGAAAAATAACAGACAGCATTTTTTCAGCCACTTTTTCCTCTTAATCGCTAAACATGTATACTTTAAGAGAAATTTAATACAGCTTCTTCTGGTTGCTTCCATTTAAATCATTAAAATGTTATTTTTTAAAAGTCATTTGTTGTCCAAAAGATTTTTTAAATTAGTTTCTTTGCTTAAAAATCCAAATTGGCCATAAGAACATGAGCTCAGATGCCAAAAAGATCAGGTTTGGAACAAAAGTGTGAGCCCCAAGTTGGAAATCAGTTTTAAATGCAGGCTGTGACATAAAGGGACCATATGTTCCTCCCCCAACTCACTAAGACTTCTGTGGAAGCAAACATTACAGCTGAGGTTACCAAAAGGTCTTTAAAATAAATCCTACAATCAGTAATCAGTCAGAGCTTCTGAAAATTCTAATTTATAACCTTAATTGTCTCACATTTGTGCTAATCTCATGTGACTTCTCCTTTACATTATTCAAGGGGAAAAAGCTTTCGACTAACATTTAACTCAAAAATAATGAAATGCATTCTCTCTTTTTTTTTTTTTTACGTTTAACTCTTTTCCTCTTCCCTCAAAATTAAGGAAATCCCTTCAATCAGAGGAGAAAGTAATATCATTATTGGAGCTCATTTTACCTCTTTCTATCCACTAGAAAACTCTTTATGTTCCCCAAAAGTACCATTACCACTAGTGGTAGATTTTCGTACAATTCTGTTGCTGAGTCATAAACACAGAGAAAGCAAATACTTCCAAATATAAAGCAAGGTACCAAACTACCATGTTAACAGTGAGGGAGGTAAAAGAAACTGGAAACAGTTGTTTGCTTTGCTTATTAGTAAAAGAAAAATTAAAGCTGAACTTCCTCTCTGCACAAGTTTCTCAGTCTTCCTAATAGGAAGAATCGACTTAAACTTTACTAACTTCTTTATTACTGACTTTGTGCACTAGAAAGATATCATTTGAACTTGCTTACTTCTTCAAAACAAGCAATCTGAAAATATATTTCTATGAGCTATAAAGATTAATGAAATAAAAGCAACAGTTTTCAAAGATATTAAGGGTGTTTTCTTGCTCACGTCTTAACATACAGGCAATTGGAAGAAATGGCTCAAAGAAATAAAAGATGGAGAAGGAAGAGCACAAGTTGAGACCAAAATACAGTTTAACTAAGGGACATACTGCCAGTTTTCAGAATCTTGCTGGTTTCTCGGGAAAGCATTCAAGAATACATTTAATTTCTCACCGTGATTAGCATTTAACAAATCTAGTTCTGGCTTCCCAATTTAAAATATGATGTCAAGAGGCACCTGGGTAGCTCAGTGGGTTAAAGCCTCTGCCTTCGGCTCAGCTCATGATCCCAGGGTCCTGGGATCAAGCCCTGCATCGGGCTCTCTGCTCAGCAGGGAGCCTGCTTCCCTTCCTCTCTCTGCCTACTTGTGACCCCTGTCTATCAAAAAATAAGTAAATAAATAAAATATGATGTCAAGGGGCACCTGGGTGGCCCAGTGGGTTAAAGCCTCTGCCTTCAGCTCAGGTTGTGATCCCAGGATCCTGGGATGGAGCCCCGCATCGGGCCCTCTGCTCAGCGGGGAGCCTGCTTCCCTTCCTCTCTCTCTGCCTGCCTCTCTGCCTACCTGTGATCTCTGTCTGTCAAATAAATAAATAAAATCTCTAAAAATAAATAAATAAAATAAAATAAAATATGATGTCAAAATGTCTTTGAGTATGCTTAAATGACTTTTACGCACACTTATCTATCTACTTCCTGAGGTATTCCAAAAGTCACCAAACAATTCTGTATCACTTTGTAGTACCTTTATTGGTCCATTAAACCAATGCATTAAACTGCCACCTTATAAACAATTATTTATCAAATGATAATTTATGTTTCAATTATTCACTAGAGGTTAATTTATAATGGTATCTTAATGAATTGTGGTCAGTGATGGCCCCAAACATAAGAAATGAATAAACTTGCCTAATTAAAAATTGAATAGTAGCTTTACTTTGAAATTTTCATAATTCATTATTATTAAGCTTTTAAGCAGGACAAAGTTACCCTTATTTACTGCTCTAATTTAAATTATCTTTTGTTACTTCCCTTTAATTCTCTAAGGCTCTACAATAATAAAGATAAATGACACAAGATATAGGAAGACAATTATTGATTAATAATAACAAAAAGTACTAATTTTCAGGGTTTCTCTGTTTGCATAGCCCAATGCTGACATCTGTAGAAACATAACACACTGTTCAATAAAAAAACAGTAAGCTTTTTCTTCTTTTACATGACCAATTTTAAAGGTAGGCAGGGTATGTTAATGAGCTTACTTTGTAAATCTTCTATAAGGCAAATAATCTGATAACTCCAAACAAGGCACACTGTATATTCTAAAAAAAAATAAGTCACATAAAAAAAAGAATTAAGCTACATATCACTTATGCAATGGTTAATACAGTTTTAAGGTTTATATTTTAATATGATGGCCTATTATCTGAAAGGTATCATTTTAATCTGAGAGGTCCTGGAATGTTAAACACTGGAATTTTAGAGAGGGTGAATATAATTGTGCATTCATAACACATCCTCACAAACCGAGTAAAAGGAAACAAAACCACCGGTAAAGAGTCTGACACATCATAGGAAGTATCAAGTCTCAGCTATTCAATTTACTATAAAGCATGAATAATATTACTTACTTGCCTCACTCAATGTTTTCTTGACAGTAAAATCTATTACTTTTTAGGAGTCTCTGTTCCTTTTAGACTTCAACCCTTTGCTTCATGAAAGGACCCAGAAAAGATGATTATTTTCCCACTTGCATTTTTGTTCTTTGCTTACCAACACTTGTTTTCTCACAACCAAAATACACAGAAATTTCACATTGTGTTTGTACGGTAAATCCCACTCAACATTTGGCATAGCTCACCCAAACCTATCTTTAATAAGGCAGTAATCCCTTTCCTCAGAGGTGCTGCATCATTCTGACAATTGTGGCACTGGTGTAATTTCCTTTGCCAACATGACAAAACAGAGAACATCCTACAATGCCTCACGAGCACCAGCCCAGTGAGACGATGAGCTCAGCTCTCTCATGACAGAGCACCATTGTGAGAAAATAAAAAAGTCCATGTAATAATTTTTAGGTTTTATAGATGCTCTATAAATTTTAATACTAACAATCTCATTCAGAAGAAAATAAAAATTAATCCAAAAGAACAATTACCTTTTCCTATTAGGTTCTTCGTTTCACAACAGGCTACTCTAGAAAATCTTCTTGGTTGATTCCCAAAATCAGGATAAAAGTGACATCCACTGACAGATCCAGGCAAAATCCCTATTTCCAAGAAGCCAAGTTAAGAGAAATAAAAAGAGAATTCACTTTTTTTTTTTTTCCACTGGATGCAACTACGACAAGAAAGGCTGGTTACAGCAACACTAAACTTGGCTCAATCATGCAATGGTCTCAGTTTGGGATAGAATTGAATTTATAATGTATGACAGAAGCAAAGTTGTAATGTACAATTATATAATTTACTTGAACAGTTGCTTTCCATATGGGAAGTAACAGATTGCCCAGTTGCATTTTGGCTAAGACTAAACCTACCATTATTCAGGGTAAAACAATTTTGTTGAAATTTGGAAATCCTGCAGAAAGCATCTCTAAATCTCTCTGATGACTCCTGACATTGTTTCTTTTTTCATAGGAATAGTATACAGCTGTATCCTCCTTTCTAAATGCTCCTGACCCATATTTAGCACATAGTATTTTCTGGAAAACATAACCATAACTATGTCCAACAGATTTTACAGATGAGATAATCACTCAAGCCATTCATCCAAATTTCCATGATGAAATCAAAATAAATTCAGAGATGAAAGGATAAAAAAAAACTTTGTGTGCCTTTTCTTTTCTAAGCATTTAATATTGTAAGGAAAACATACTTTGAAAGAAGTGGGTCTTTTTCTTTCTCATTTTATATCTCAGTTGAATACCAAAGTAGAACTCCTACATACTTAATAATATTCCCCCTGGTTAAGTTATACTCCAAGAAAAGTATTTTATGGGCTGTGGAACATTCTTATTCATGACCTTAACATTTTGAAACAGGTTGATGGATAAGCAATGCATTTTCTATACTGGTGCATAAATGATGTGGATCCCAGAATTTATCTTCAAAGTTTGAAACCTTACATTGTCCAGTAAAAATATGTCATTATCACCCTTTGAAAGGGTCTTGAAATTGCAACTATCTATGGCCAAATATTATTTTCTGAAATATGTCCCCCTGTGCATGGATTTATGAGTCCCATGATTGAACAAAGGGAAATTATCCAAGGCAAAGTTGTCCAAATAGGCAATTATCCAGCACACTAGAGCCAAAACCATCCCCTGGAGGTAATTGCACAGGTTCAACTGCAGCTGTGTGGGAAGTATGAACACCAATCAGCTCTCTGAAGAGTTTGGGTGTCTCCAGGAAGAATAAACTGGGAAGACTGTTTTGTGTCCTAGGCTATTGGTTTACTTTTTTTTTTTTTTTTTAAGAGGAGAGGAGGCTTAAAGCATTTGCATACCTATAGTACAACTATCTCTAAATACCTATGTTACTCTGTAGTATTTCTACTTCGAAATAATTACTTTGCATTATATTATATAATGTTACAATTATACTATAACATAATAAACTTTTTTGTGGCTCTGGAGTATTCAAAGAACAAACAAAAGGGTATAAACCTAAGACTGGAAAACACAAGGCAACAGTATTAGACACTTTCATGTACTGCTTGCAAAGAATAATGGTCTTTCATGTGCAAACTAGCTGCACATAGTCAATCTCATTTGATCCTCTAGATAACCCAAGAGATTCACAGGGAAGTTCTTATGATCCTTTTACAGATGAGGAATTTAAAGCTCAGAAAGTCTGGGATATTTTCAAAGGCACCCACCTAGTAAGTGAGGAGTAAGGATTCAAAACAGATGTTATTTGAGAACCAGGGCTCTCTCCACACATGACTTTTAGGGCAAGCTCTGTATTTGAGAGTACAGAGCCCCTGTCCTACCATCTCCACTACCACTACTTCCACCCTACTGATAAGTGAGCTCTGCATTCTAGTAAGTCTTCTTTTATGATGAAAGCAACTCTGGGAGTTTTTAACATTTTAAGTCAACACCATTTACTATGACTTACCTATTTTTATCAGATTTTTTAAATCTTCAGAATAAGACACAGAACTAGTAATGTCTACAAACCAAACAAAGCAAAGAAACTGGGTAGTAAAAAACACAGAGGAGTCAGGGATGCTAAAACTGAAAATAGTCACTAAGGTTGACCCACTTTAAAATGATACAATAGGAAGTACCTAACTATATTCCATTTTCCAGATGTCTTTGAAATCCAAGCATGATTTAGAAGAAAAATTTTATAGAATAAAGAGAAATCAGCTATTTATGCCGATGTCACCATACATTTTGAGTCCATCACTTAACCAGAGCAACGCCTTTAACACCAGTTTATCAAATTCTACTGGGTGTCAAATAGTGAGCTAAATTCTGGGATTAAAAAGCACAAATAATACAGTATCTCTACATCCAAGAAACCTGTAGTGAAGCAAGGTAGACGTATATCACCTGACACTACATCCTTTCTAGGAACTCAATTTGTTAAAAGACAAAAAAACTAATTAATCTGACACTGTCAATTATCTCTCCTTTTCCTTTGCTTATATGACACCAAGTGGGGTGCTTTCCCATAACCTGTCAACCTTACCCTCAGATGCCTTTGTGGGTTCTTTGTTGTTCTGCTCACTTCATAAATGCCAGTGTTCCTAAGTAATCTGTCAATTTGCTCTTTTCTCCCACTATACAGCCTCTCCCTGGGCTATCTCATACTCATACGATACTGACTTCCAATCAGTGTATCTAGCACACTTTCCTCTCCTGAAACCAGTCCTATAAATTCAGCAGCTCACCAGACTGCTCCACAAAAATGTTTCAGCTATCTCACTTCCAAAATGGCTCTGCTTTCTGGATTCCTTTCCCCAATGATTGGCAACATCAGCCAATTCGAACCTCAAACTCATATATTAGGGTTTTGAGTCCCAAACGTTCACTCAATCTATACATACAATCGGTTAAAAGTCATCCACTCATTATTTATTCATTCAGTCATGTGTTAAGTCTCTATTTATTACCATATAATGTGCCAGACCCTAGGGTGCAATGCGGGGCTAGTCACTGCTCCTACAGAACTCACAGTCTATTCCATGATACAGACAAATACACTAGTAAATACAATACATTTTTATTAATGCCACGATGACATACATACAGGGTGCCGTAGAACCTACCCAGACTTGAGGTGGGATGTGAAAAGAGAAAAGGCTTTCTAGGGGCATCCAGGTGGCTCAGTCAGTTAAGCATCTGCCTTCAACTCAGGTCTTGATCCCAGGGTCCTGGAACTGAGGCTCAAATGGGGCTCCCTGCTCAGCTTCTCCCTCTCCCTCTGCCCCTCTCCACAACCCCCCCCCACTTATTCTCTCACTCCCTAATAAATAAAGTCCTAAAGAAAAAAAGAAAAAGAAAAAACGCTTTCTAAAGGAAGTGATACCTACAATAAAATCTAGAAAATGAGCAAGAGTTAAACGAATGAAGTAGGAAAAAGAGAGCATGTGCCAAATCAGGAAATAAAGAGAATATGAGTGAAAAATGAATGCAAAGAACTTTCATATGTCTAGTGCTTAGAATAAAAAAGGTTAAGTGGTTAGTGGCGAGTGTAAAGTAGAACCTTAGAAGACATGCTTAAAAGTTTAGGTCAGAAGAGCAACTAGAAGTTCCTGGGGGATTTTAGCCAGGTGGATAATAATATGTGCATTTGAACAGATTTACAAAAGGAAAGATTATAGCACAGAGATGAAATAGAAGGGTCTTGTGTTTATCCAGATGACAGCTAAATGTCAACTTGAACTAGAAAAACAGCCCAGGAAGAGAGAAATGTTGGCCTATCAGAGAAATATTCAGAAGGCAGAACAAATAGGATCCAACCATCTTTAGATATGGAACATAAAGGAGAAAGATGAGTCAAAGATCATTGTCAAGTTACTCCTTTTAATAACTAGATGACTACACTTAATGAGATTAGAAACAACAAAAGATAAGCAAGCTTGTGGGAAAAGATAAGATGTGTTGTTTTGAAATACCTCCATGATAGCCTAGTGAAAACATCTAATAGGCAATTATATACATTGGTTGGGAGTTAAAAACTGCTGAGAAGGAATCGACCACTTGGAAATAAACAGCATATGGTTGGTATTTTAAGTCATGGGAACAGATGGTCTAGTAAAAAGAACTATAGAATGAAAAGAGAAGGCTGTAGGAGAGACTCCTCAGGGAAAGAATCCTGGAAAGATGAATACGAAACAACAGCCAGAAAAGTAAAAGGAAACTTTTACCTAAAATATCAGGAGGTCAAAGGAAGAAAGTGTGTCAGGATCAAAAATGTCAGACAAGAAAGACATCAAATAACATAAGGATTGAGCCATGCCTCTTGGCTTTAGCAAGATTACGAGTGACTCTGGAGAGACAAGTTTCACCCAAGCCAAGGAACCAGTGTAGCGAAGGGACAGAACTAATAAAGGAAGTTAGGGGGTGAGAGTGGGAGCACCAAGTGTAAGCAACTCTTTCAAAATGTGTGACTGGGAGGGAGTGGAAAGAGAGCACAAGAATCCAGAAAGGGATAAGCGATCTAAGTATGATCTGTTTACAAGATGGGAGCAACTTATGCCATATTTAAATTCTGACAGAATATAACAGAAGGAGAAAGGACAAGGTCCCTGTGATGACAGCAGTTTATGAGACCCAGAGCTCACCTAGAGAGATTATATTTAAACAAAAGAAAGGATCCTCTCTGAATTATAACAGGAGGGAATGAGTAAAAGATGGGTATAGTATAGATTTTCTTTATGGCAAAATACATTTATCTGTTAAGAAAGGAGTGGTTGGGGGAGGGCATAAGTAGCTGGAGAAAAAGGACAAGTTTTTTCGTTTTTGTTTTTTTAAGATTTTATTTATTTATTAGAGAGAGAGAGAGAGAGCACATGCACAAGTGGCCACAGGGAGAGGGAGAAGCCAACTCCCCACTGAGCAGGGAGCCTGACTTGGGGCTGGGTCGCAGACCATGGGATTATGACCTGAGCTGAAGGCAGATGTTTAATCAACTGAGCCACCCAGACATCGCAAGAATGGATAAGTTTTTAAAGAACTTCTAAGTAAAATGAAGAAATAACATTTAAAAAATGACCAAGAAATGTAAAACATAAGGAAGTTTAGGGAATTGCTCAAGGGTGGTTGAAATGATGAACCATGGAAATTAAACCAGATAAGACAGAAGACAGGAAGTATCAATAGAGAGAATCCTGCAGAGTCAAGGACGAGAGGTCCCCATGCACAAAAAAAAAGAAGAGGAAGAAGAAGAAGGCAGCAGCAAAAAAGAAAGAAAACCTAGTGAAAAAGGACAAATGCAACAATAGGAAGGATGGTTTATTATTTCTAAGAAAGATGTATTAGCTATGTCAAAGTCCAGGGTGTAGCCATAGAAAAGGGTGAAGAAACAGAATGGAAATAAAGCTGTCCAGAGCCAAGTAAATGAGCGGGTGACATGTTTAACTATCTACAAACATGAACATGATAGTCCCCTATAATGATGTCACAACTGAAAGAAGGACACAAGGAACCAGAAATGTGAGTCTAAAGGAATGCTATCCTCAAGCAAGGATTATATCCAATGTTTTAATTTGTTCTAGATTGACACACACTGTATTAGAAACCAAGTATGACAGAGCTCATAATTCAAAATAAAACAATTCTTCCTCTCAAAAATCTATTCAAAACAAACTTGTAGTTGCCAGAGGGGATGGAGGTGGGGAGATGGGCACAATGGGTGAAGGGGATTAAGAGACGCAAACTTCCAGGTGTGGAATGAATGAGTCATAGGGATGAAAGGTACAGCATAGCGAATATAATCAATAATATTGTCATAACTTTGTATGGTGACCCATGGTAACATCATAGTGAGCATTTTGTATTGTACAGGATTAAAAAATAAATTACAAGGAGATAAAGAGGACACCACTGGTACTAAAATTCAGGCCCTTCAGTCTTTCTATTCCACTACTCTTGGCACACTGGCTTGTTGCAAAATGAATTCTACAGCTTTGCTCTAGTCCCTCATTCAGGGCAGGAAGAAGAAACAGAGGAACATCAGCAGCTATATCCGTTCTTTCAATTAAGAAAATGAGGGGCACCTGGGTGGCTCAGTGGGTTAAGCCACTGCCTTCGGCTCAGGTCATGATCTCAGGGTCCTGGAATCAAGCCCTGCACCAGGCTCTCTGCTCAGTGTGGAACCTGCTTCCCTCTCTCTCTCTCTCTGCCTGCCTCTCTGCCTACTTGGATCTCTCTCTGTCAAGTAAATAAATAAAGTCTTTAAAAAAAAAAAAAAATGAAAAGCTTTCCCTAAAGATCCTACAGCTGACTTCCCTTAAGTATCAGGGCCCCTAAGGGTATCACATGGCTACATTTAGCTAGGAGGGAATCTGAGAATAGGGGGAAGGAATACCATGATTAACTTACACCTGTGGTTTTCCCTTAAACCGAAAGGAATGCTTTAACATGTGTGAAGACATTTTGATCATTGCAGTGATGAAGAGAACCCAATGGCATGACTGGCTACTCATGCCAAAAGGCCAGAGATGCTAAAAACACTGAAATGTGGAAAACAATCCCCCACAGTGGAGATTTGTACTGTTCAAAACAACAAAACACCTCACCTCCATCAAGACACACTGGCTTAGACCAGTTGTGACCACCCACTGGGGTGGGCCCATTGCTACCACACTACAAACAAAATCTGTGTTCTGTTAGCAAACAACCTGTGGAGGGGGACAGTAGGAGAGTGAGATGAATATTGGAAGAGAAGTTTGTACCATGTCATGTAGTTAATGAGAAGGCATAGAAGATTTTTTAATTAACAAGGAACATGATCAGATCTTTGATTTATCTGGTAGCAGTACTGAGGATGAAATGGAGACATATGAACCAATATAAAAGAAACCAGTTAAAGCAATCCAGGCCAAAATAATGATGGACTCAACTACACCTGGAGCAGTGAAACTGGAGAAGAGGGAGATTTATATCCATGATGTTAACAAAGGAAAATCAGCTTGGAGTCTTAGTTAGTACATTTGACCTTAGTTCAGACCTGCTTCTCCCACACAGTAGCTATATGACCTTAAGTCGTAAGTTACAGAATTCTCAACTTGAATTTCTCCTTGACTTTTTTTTTTTTAAGATTTTATTTATTTATTTGACAGAGAGAGAGAGCACAAGTAAGCAGAGCGGCAGGCAGAGGGAGAGAGAGAGAAGCAGGCTCTCCACTAAGCAGGGAGCCTGACGTGGGGCTCATGATCCCAGGACCCTGGAATCATGACCTGAGCCAAAGGCAGCCGCTTAACCAACTGAGCCACCAGGTGCCCCTCTCCTTGACTTTAAAATAATAGTTCCTAACTCACAAAATTGTTATGAGAATTCAATGAGTTAATGAGGTATGCTAAATACTTTTCACAGTATTTGACCAGTTCTTTTTATCATCATCATCATCAAAGGAATGAGGGGAAAATCAGTCCCTAGGTGTCTATGTTTGTTATCTGGATATGAATATTTACTTATGGAGAGAAAATAGAAATGAAATGAATAGTTTTCAACATGTTAAGTGCCAGCACATAATAGACCCTTGAAAAAAATGCATTGAGAAACAAATGCACTTAAACAAAACAAACAAATGAACAAAATAAAAAAAGAAACAAGCAAAAAAATAGAATCTTAAATACAGAGAAGAAGCTGATGGTTGCCAAATGGGAGGGAGGTGAGCAGATGGGTGATACAGAAAAAAGAGATTGAGAGTATGCTATCATTAAAAAAAAAAAAAAATGAATACCCTTATCATGATGAGCACTGAGTAATGTGTAGAATTGTTGACTCATTATATTGCACAGCTGAAACTAATATAACCCTGTATGTTAATGGTACTTCAATAAATGAAAGAAATAAAAATTTTTTCATGTACTAGACATTAAGGATGGCATGGGATATAACGAACAGTGGGTATTAGATAAGACTGATGAGTCACAGGCCTGTACCTCTGAAACCAATAATACATTATATGTTAATTAATTGAATTTAAATAAACAAATATTAAAAAATAGTAAAATAAAATAAAATGCAGTAAATAAATGAATGCTTAGAATTAAAATGTCTGTAGGAAAACTGAAAGATTTCTGCCTGTATGTATCAGGAATTTAGGATCTGAGAAATACAGATCTGGAAGTTATGTATGACCAACTAAAATCAAGTGACATGAATACTATGGAGGACAGAAAGGAGCAAAGGTAGAATAAGGAATAGCAACATTTTTTTAAACCAGGCAGAAATAAGTAAGATTATTTTTTCCCATTTGCCATACGTCCTATTTGACAAAGGAGACTTATTTGTAATTTAGGATATTTATAACAAATCATAAGACTTTTGTGGACATTATCATACCCTTCAGAAAACAGTATGTGCCAAGATTACAAGGGAAAAAAAGAACATAACCTGTATGAGGAAGTTTGTCTTTTATACTCCTTTTATTAATTTTCATGAAAGTATTTCTTAATGAAGAAGCTCTAAGGGGATATGTCAGACTCTTAAATACAACTGACACATATAATGAGTGAGGGAGGAAAGACAGTATTTCTTTCCTATGATCAAAAATTAGAAAGGGAGAATGTGAGTAAAAAACAAACATATATTTGGTCTTTGCCTGAAGTTCCTTCAACAGATCTCCTAAGACCTCTATAATTTCTGAATGACACAGTTGATAGGAGCATCTTCTAGTCTAATATTTGGTCTTTATCCCTGATTCCTGACACAGAACTCCTATGTCACTGGCAATTTCCTGGGTAATAGGAGCATCTTTTCTTCAACTGAAGCCATTTTTTTGGTGGGCCCTTAGACAGTTCCAGGATGGATACTGGTCACCAGAAAGACCAGGGCAAGATTAGAGTACTGGAATTTTTAGCCCGGCCCCCTCACATCTAGAGAGGGGAGAGGGGATAGAGATTGAGTTCATCACCAACAGTCAATGATTTATTTAATCAACCAGTGAAACCTCCATAGAAACTCCTAATAAGATTCAGAAAGCTTCTGGATTAGTGAACACACCACAGTGCTAGGAGGGTGACACGCAACTTCCATGTGCCCCTCCCCTATATCTTGCCCTATTCATTTTTCCATTTGGCTAGTCCTGAATTGTATCTTTTATAAGAAATCAGTAACAGTAAGTAAACTTTCCTCAGTTCCATGAGCCATTCTAGTAAATTATCTAACCTGAGGAGAAAGTCATGGAAATCCTCAATATACAGCTGGCTGGTCAGAAACATAGGTAACAACCTGGAACTTGTTACTGGCATTTGAAGTAGGGCAGTCTTGGGGAGCCTGGGTGGCTCAGTTGGTTAAGAATCTGCCTTCAGCTCAAGTCATGATTCCAGGATCCTGGGACTAAGCCCTGCATCAGGCTCCCTTCTCCTTGGAGAGCCTGCTTCCTCCCTCTCCCACTCCCCCTGTTTGTGTTCCCTCTTTCACTGTGTCTCTCAAATAAATAAGTAAAATCTTTAGAAATAATAATAATAAAATAAAATAAAATAAATTTTTTAAAGAAGTGGGGCAGTCGTGAAACTGAGCCCTTAACCTATGAGGTCTGTGCTAACTATGGTAGTTAGTATCATAACTGAACTGATTTGTAGTTCAACCAGTTGATGTCACACAATGGGAGAAATGGTTGTCACTCAAAATTGTTGTGAGGTAAAAAAAGGTTTAGAAGAGATTGATGAATGCAAATGCCAAGTACTAAATAAAAGTTTTAGATCCTTAGGATATTTTCTATTCGCACAGCTAATCTATTATTAATCCCCAATAGCCAAATGTTCTTCAGATGATGTATTCCACAAATATGCTTCCTTTAACTCAAATTTTTTTCAATCTTAACAGTATAAATAATAAAGAGAAAGTGCTGTCTATTGACTAGCTCTTGCTCTGCTGAACAGACTTTCAGTATGCTGATGGGGTAAATACCTTCCACAGAGTGACAGAGAAAGAGAGTGAGAGCGAGCCTAAAAGATAATTAAATAATAAAAATTTGTACCATTTTCCTCAGGCAAAATTTACACAAGCTAAGCCCCATTATTATCCCCTTTTCTTCCCAATTTGCATCAAACTTTTATTAAAGTAGGCTCTGCTTATCAGCAAGGTTAATATGGAAAAATTGCACTAGCTGAAGCATGGCTCTAGGCAGCAGAGCGTTTGAGAACAATTCTTTTTATGGAGAAGCTGACAGGAAATCTCCAAAGATGCAACACAATATTCTGGAGCAAAGAACAATGGATTATGTAACCTAGGTCCAAACATCTCTCTTCAAACACATGCACAGAAACCCAATAGTATAGAAGAAAAGGGATTGTGCTGGCCTCAAGGTGAAAGTTACTATTACCCTTCACTGCCCCTTTTTATCCTAACTTCTCCCTTCTCACATTATTGTAGTGTAATTTTTTGTGGAGTTTTCCTACATATGGTTTCTTTACATTTGCAATATACTGCAGAATTTTTTCCATTTAGTCCTGTATCGATATTATTTATAAAACAGCCTCTTTTTCTTCCAATTTCTTCTCATAACCCAGTTAGCATCATAAAGTAAAAATTGTACCTTTGTATGGGAGAGCCCCCAGATGAAGCACACTTTTATTCCATGTTTGACAGATGTGGCATTATATCTACTCTTTAAGCAACCATGTATAGTACTGAATTCAGGTAAAACATATGTACTTTTCCCCTAATGTATAAAACTTAAACTGGCATAGCCAGAGGCTGTTTATCCTAAAAGTCTTCTCTGCCTAAACTTAATTAGCACTCTTCCAGTGAGTACTATGGTTCTAAATTCCTAATTGCTATAAACTAATTTTCTTTCCTCAATCTAAGCCTGGTAATATGGCTCTAACAGATGACCTCCATAATATAACTTGTAATATGTAAGGCCCCAGTCTGAGAATAATGTTACATATTTAATTGAACCTAACAGAAACCACAACAGCATCTCTACCTTTGCCAAGAGAGTAAAAAGGCAACAATAATATACACTATATTACATAATATGCCTAACATTATGATTATAATACAACATAATACACATTATGTATATCATATATATTAGTATGCCTAAGCTTAATATGTTTCTAAAATAAACCTTTCCTTCTAGTTATTCTTTTATTTTTATATATGCTCAGCAAGAAATCATTATTCAAGATTTCAAACTCAAAATTATGTCCCCTTAATTTCAGAGAAATTGACAAATTTGGATTCTGCTGGGTTTGTAATAGGGAGGGTATACTTTGACACGGGTTGGGGGGGCGGTGAACAATGTTTCCTTTGTCAATGTTTGCTTCATCAAAAATAATCTCAAAATCTTCTTAGAAATTCTTCAGTTTATTTAAATAATCAAATCAAACCTAAAACCAGGTATCTTTACATTTTAAAATATAAAAATAACTTGCTGAAGCAGTTCTTAAATAACTGCCACTACAAGTGCCTAGTCATTCATTCATTCTAGATGTATTTCCTCATATAGATTAAGGTCAAGGTAGAAACCAAAGTTACCTTGGTAAAAAAAAATAATAATAATAACTCCAAGATTAGAAAATACTAACTATAGATATATATGCCAGTCATAGCTAAAGAGAATAAAATTGCAGGTGTCTTAAAGAAGGACAGAAAATGAAAATACACCCACATTTTCCAAAACTATAGTAATAATAAACTCCCCACACATAAAGGGAACTGCCTTCGGTATACAGGTGGGAAAAAAATAATACTCAAAGGTGAATGTTCCTACCATTTTGATAGCATTTTCCATAGTCATGATTTTTTAATCCCAACTAAACAACCCTTCCTATCAAGTATTTATGACTTGCTGGAAGACCAGAGAATACAGTTTGTGATGGTTATGGACATTTTCTCTGGTAAGACTCCTCACATTAGTTCTCAAATATATTTCCAATATATGGAACTAGTGGGTCAGTCTGCCCATTGTTCCCTAATTTCAAACCCATTTTTGGATGAGGCACTAATTCACAAATGGAGCAGAGTGTGCACAACACAACAAAGTCACTGAGTTCTTCATGGTGACTGCATTATCTAAAAAGCTCCCCAATATACAGGCATGACTGAAAATGAGGAAGCCTGATGCACCCAGGAGAGGTATAAAGGAGACATTTATGGCAGTAAAGGGGGCCAGGAGAAACATTTGAGAAAACGGGAAGAGGAAGGTGAAGAGTGCAGTCAAGTTATAGCCATTAAATATTTGAAGAATTGGGAAAACACTCAAACCATTAAGCATAAAAATTGGGGCAGGCAATTGTATATACAGTATGGCCCCAGGTTTTCTGATAAAATTGTGTATTTTCTTGAAGAAAACCGAATATTAAGGGTTTTTTTTCCCTTAAACTTTTAATTTTTTTCATTCTACTTTCCTATCTTTAACACAATCTGTACCTTGTAAGATTGAAAAAGGACACGCTACACTAGCGTTTCGTGAAAATGTGGCATGCTTTTCCATTTAACTGATGTAACGTGGCGCTCAAGTTCCCACTCTCAGTGGAGTGAGGAAGTAAACCTGTTGATCAAGGTTACTCCTTTACTCCTTTACTTCTGATGGTAAAACAGTGTGTTTTGGGTAGAACAGTAACTTCCCGGTAGTCTCGGCCTCTTTGGGGTAATGGCCGATTGTTAAAGGTTTCTGTCCTCTCCGGCTCTCCAAAATGGAGACGGAGGAGCTCAGCTCTCCGTCCTCCGGGACCCACCCAGGAAGTGCTTCCTCACCTGGGGTGTGGGCCCCACCGGAGGCCCCAAGGTGTGCCGGGCGACCACTGGGGTGTAGTCCATCCAGACAAGGATCGCCTACACCTAACCGCGCGGCTCCCGGGCTCTCCGTGAGCACTGCGCACCTCAGCCGCGCAGCTCTGTCTCTACCACAGGCCTACGGGGACCCCAGGCTTCCCAGTACTTCCTGCTCTCTTGGGGGTGGGGGGTGGGGGCCGGCGCCTTGTGGCTCACGCCTGCGCAGTGCTGCCCTGGTTCCTGAGCCTAGGCACACACAGCCTGTGCAGCCATCACTCCCTTTAAGGCACAATGAGGGGCTTCTTGGTTCCCACGGCCACCTTCAAGTTTCCTGGGAGTGAGAGCCAGGCTTCCTTGCTTTTTATCACACCCTCCCACCGCGGAATAAACTCCGACACGCATATCTGACCATTCGCTTCCTCAGGCCCGCCTGATTTTGTGTTTACTTGGCCTGACTTAGACTTCCTTTCCATCCATCTTCCTCTTCCCAAGGCAGCAATTCTCCCCTACTCAACAACTGTAATGGTGAAGTGGTTGCAGAGAAACATTAATTTAGGGAGGGTTGAAAAAAAGAGTTTAATATGTATAAGATTCTTCATTGCATCGTTTCTACTTACATAATCTTTTCCCCAAAATATTATTTTTAAAGTATAATTATGGGAGTCCTAGGGTCATTCTGAAAGTCACAGACAGCCAGGTAATTCTCACTTACTGCCAACAAGATAACCTTTCTGGAAATATGTTCTATTTTGAATTCCAAAAGAGCATATTGCCAATCCTGCTTAGGCCAAGAGAGCATAATGAGACCTGCATGGACCCTATAATATATATGAGGCGTTTAGCCTGCCAGATGTATTGGTATTCAATGTTAGCTATGATGACAATGTTGCCGAAGGTAGCAGAAACAGAATTTAATCAGAATGCCACAGTAGGGAAAGAACTGATCCTTACAGTAGTGAGATAGATAGATACAGATATATATATATGTGTATGTGTGTATATATATATATATATATATCTCCATAAAAGCTAAACTGGCTACTAGTTCACTGCCAATTTCATGTGCTCTCCTAATCCAGGAAACAAAGGGAACACAACACACACTCAGTGTTGATCTCAACTGGACGGGGTTGTTGGATTTGGAACCACTATTTAAAAGGTTCTGCTTTACAGTGAAAATACACAAAAAGATGATTTGAACCCAAGGTATAGCAAGATGCTGTATGACAAAGTTTGGTTATTTTTAGAAAATGTCACTCTAGAAATGAAGATATAGATATAGACATAGATATTGGTATAGATATATAGATAGATATACTTTTTTATTCAGGGGGGAAAAAAAAAGTTTTCCAACCACATACAGGAGGTGTTTGGGTACTGGGAGGTGTCTCTCCATCCAGCCCCAGCCCCTAGCCAATGTAGTTTTCACAGCAATAAGGGGCGTGGGATAATGGCCCAAAAAATAAAAGTGGTGTCTATGTGTGTCTGGGAAGGAGAGGAATCCAAAAGCCGTGAAGAGGTGTTTGGGGTTTTTTTATGCTACCATGCAAAAAAACCTTTATTAACATTCTGAACAGCTATTAACAGAGTGTGTATATATATACACACTCACAACTGGAGATAGAGTTCAGCCTGTTTTGTCATTGAGAGAAGGAAAGAGAGCAAGAGAGGGAGGAAGGAAGGGAAGGAATTAAGGAATCTTACCAACATAAATTCTGAATTGAGGAGATGAGGGGAGTGTGGAGAGGATAGGGCTGGTGAACTGGTTTGGAAGGTGAGGTTGGTTAGGAAACATAAGGAAATCAATTTGAACAAGTAACTTTTGATATATTATCTTCCAGAAAGGAACAATAATAGAACCTTTCTTTTTCTTTTTTAAATATATTTTAGATATAATATTAAAGTCTTATATTTTCAATATACTACTAAGAGTCTTTCTTTTTATTGAATTAATTTATTTATTTTTGGAAGAAAGAAAGAACCCAGCATCAAGTTGTTGAAGACTGTACAAAATCACTCCTTATTTAAACCAAGTCCCTTTAATAAGGCCAGAACAAACTCAAACTTAACAATGTGTGGATTTTTTTTTCTAAACAGCCTACTATAAGATGACAAACATACAGAAGAAAAAATGTGGTAAATCATTTGCAACTTTATCAAATTAAAACCAGCAACTACCATTCAAATGCCCTTGGGTTTTTATGTTGGATGAATGGAAATCATAGTTTAAATTGTTAACAAAGATGCTGCTTGATGCACTACTCAGTAGGAAGTCCTTCAGGAAGGTTACTTGGAAGGGCAAAGCAATGCTGCTTACCAATTTTGTTAACTTAATCCCAGGCTTAGCAATGGAGTGGGAAAAATCAACTGAAAGAAGAGCTTTGCCTTCAGCACAGTATTTAAAGAAGTAAAAATAAGGATACCGTTGAAGCTATTTTAGGTAAATTCTAAAGTACCTACTAAAGGCCCAGGTCAGTTTTTCGGGATTTTTTTTTGGGGGGGGAGGAGGATGCATTATATAATGGCTAATGTGCTTTAAAATAACTATAATATATATTCATATTTCATAAATATTGGTTTATGACATGTGGCAACTCAACTTAACACTCACAGCTATGACTGTAACATAAAATATTTCCAGAGGGTAAAAACAATGAGAAGTCTCAAGACCAGTACACCATCTTACACTAAAAGGAAGGAAGATCAAAACATATAATTTTCATATTTTAAAAGCTCCTAAAACTTGGATTTTCTTGTAACCAAAAAAGATAACCTCCTGATCAATTCATACACAGTCTTGTATCCACTTCTATGCACCTCTCTCACTCTTCATATTTGATTTCACTTTTTGGGATGCCAGCAAAAATCTTCACTGAAGTCAAAAATAACCTTCACAACAGAATTTCTTTTCCAAACTGTACAACTTGAAAACTTGAAGAGTCACAGTGCCCTCTAGTGATTCATTGGTAAGACCGACTTTTATTTCAATTTCAGAGAACAAAAAGTTTAAGTGATTCTTACACATTTCCAGGGAATTTTTTTGTTGTTTTGGTTTTTTTGCAACACATATTTATAAATGGAGACTTCTATTTCTAATGGGAGGAAGTATAAGTTACAATAAATTAGCCATACACCACAATGGAGAATGACTCCCTTTTTTATCTAGTGCTCCCACAGTTATACTGTATCTGGAGGGGAAAGGGGGCTTAATTTCAATCAATCCTGCAAAACAAGATACATTAATATATACAAATGTAAGATTATTAATCTAGAATTGTGATGAGTACAGGTTTGTGGAGATGTGGAGCTGTACTATAGTCCCGAATCTGTCAATGCCTGACAATGAGACCAGTGTCAAAGAACTTCTTTGGAATTTCTCAGTCTCGCCGGAACCTCATTTTTCTTTCTCTGTAAATGAAAAAAGGGTGGATGAGGATGCAGGAAAATGGACTGTAAACACTTCTACTGGGAACATTGATTCTATAGCCTTTCTGGATTCAATAACTCTCTAACAATTTCCTACGTACATTGGCAACAATTCTCAAAAACCAAAAGGTTTCAAATGTATATCACCTTAGTGCCAGAATAATGGCCAATGTTGAACTCGTACTCTGTCCCACATACTGTTTTAAGTGCTCTAAGTATATTTGCTCGTTTAATCCTTACAAAATATTCTATAATGTTGTATTAATAATTAACCCCATTTTACATAGCAAGGAACTGAGACACTGAAATTTGTCTGAGTTTACAAAATCAATAATTGGATACAAACCCAGACTATATGGTTCAGAGTCCATGCTGCTAACTATTATACTATACTTCCAGAACTTCATCTTCTGGGAATTTACCCAAAGAAAATAACCAAGGATGTACACAAAGAACTTTCAATCATGGTGTTAATCTCAGCATCATTTATAATAGGAAAAAAATGTAAAGTAATTAAATATATCAAATATACTAAGTGAAAATAGCAGTTTAGACACATACATATATTCATGTATATATAGTGAATGCTTCCATTTTTAAAAGAAATATATATTAAGAGGAAGGAAGGAAATTTGCAAATGTGTAAATAATAATTATGTTGTGAGCATAGCATAACATATAGAGAAATTGAATCATCCTATGTTGTACACCTGACACTAATATAACATTGTATGTCAATGACACTCAAATTTAAAAATTATAATGATAATAATGTGTAGAGAGTAAGTGGGAGAGTAGGCATAATGATTTTTAATGTCCATTTTCCAAATTTTCTACAAATAATTCTAAAAATATTTTTATATTTGGGCGCCTGAGTGGCTCAGTCATTAAGCATCTGCCTTCTGCTCAGGTCACAATCCCAGGTTCCTGGGATCAAGCCCCTCATCGGGATCCCTGCTCAGCGGGGAGCCTGCTTCTCTCTCTCCCACTCCCCCTGCTTTTGTTCCCTCTTTCACTGTGCCTTTCTATGTCAAATAAATAAATAAAATCTTTTAAAAATAAAATAAAATAAAAATATTTTATATTTTTAAGAAATGAAGGTCAACTTTTTTTTACTTTTGCAAAATTTTAAAGTTGGAAATCTTCACATGAAAACTTTTGCTTTTGACTGCTACTTTTCCATGTTTGCCCTTGCTATTTTATTTTATTTTATTTTACTTTATTTTATTTTAATTCCAGTAGAGTTAACAGAGTATTATATTAGTTTCAGGTATATAATATAGTGATTCAACAATACATCAGCCAGTGTTCACTACAAGTACGCTCCTGGGATGCCTGGCCGGCTTAGTTGGTAGAGCATGGGACACTTGGTCTCAGGGTTATGAGTTCAAGCCCCAAATGGTCATGGAACCTACTTAAAAATAAAAAAATAGAGCACCTGGGTGGCTCCGTGGGTTAAAGCCTCTGCCTTTGGCTCAGGTCATGATCTCAGGGTCCTGGCATCAAGCCCCGCATCAGGCTCTCTGCTCAGCAGGGAGCCTGCTTCCTCCTCTCTCTCTGCCTGCCTCTCTGCCTACTTGTGATCTCTGTCAGATAAATAAATAAAAACTTTTAAAAAATAAATAAAAATTAAAAAACAAGTGCATTCCTTAATCTGCATCACCTATTTCGCCCCTCAAGGAAATACCATCAAAACTATAATGAGATACCACCTCACATCTGTCAGAATGGCTAAAATCAACAACATAGGAAACAACAGGTGTTGACGAGGATGTGGAGAAAAAGGAACCGTCTTGCACTGTTGGTGAGAATACAAACTGGTACAGTCACTGTGGAAAACAGTACAGAAATTCTCAAAAAGTTAAAAAATGAACTACCCTAGAATCCAGTAATCGCTGTACTGGGTATTAACCAAAAAAAATACAAAAACATTATAGAAAGGGATACATGCACCCATATGTTTATTGCACCATTGTTTACAATAGCCAAATTATGGAAGCAGCCCAACTGTACATTGATTGATGAATGGGTAAAGAATATGTGATACACAAACTTACACATATATACACACACACACATACACACACACAGAGGAATATTATTCAGCCATAAAAAAAGAATGAAATCTTGCCATTTGCAGTTATGTGGATGGAGCTAGAAAGTATAATGCTAAGTGAAATAACTCAAATACAAATACCATATGATTTCACTCATATGTGGAATTTAAGGAGCAAAACAAGTGATCAAGTGAAAAAAAAAAAAAAGAGAAAGACAAGCCAAGAAACAGACTTTAACTGTTAAAAACAAACTAATGGTTTACCAGAGGGGATGTTTGTGGGGAATGGGTAAAAATATTTTATTTTTAATGGGAAATTCAGGCCAATTGTGCTCTAAGATACTTCCTAGCTCTAAATATTTATGATTCGGAAACAATAAATAGAGAATAGTCATGGAATTTTAGAACTTGGGGGGAGAAAAACATTTACCATACCTCTAAAGGTTCCCATATCTGCTTGATTCTCAGAATAACCTGGGCTAATCAAAGACAAACTTCTTGCCTCTCTCTTTTTCCAGTCAAGATCATCTGAGGATGAGGTCCAGGTGATTCTTATGAGCTGACTGTGGGAAACCACTAGTTTACTCCCATTGCATCATTTCAATCATCTGACTGGCACATAAAACAGCACTCTTATAAACCAAACCCAGACCAGAGTCTTCATATATTGTTGGCTATTATAAGCAATCCAATTGAAATTGACAAATTTCAATTTCAAGTTCAATTTTTAAGTTTTCTTGAGGAAAAATGTGTCTTAAAATAAACAATAAATTTACTAATAAAAAAATTGTATGCATAAAATAATGAATGTCAGACCTATCAACTATAAACAGTGAGAATGTATTCTTACCTATATTAATTTGCAAGTAATTTGTTCACATTTCTAACTACATACTTATTTAAAGGAACCAAAACTTCTTAGAGTTCACAGGACACAAAATCAGACCCAAACAAAAAGAACAATTTTGATATTATTGGCAGGGTGTTGGGGAGGGTGGAGTTAATGCAATAAAAGACAGTTTTGTTTTAAGCAAAAGATCGTCTGAAGCCTTTTCAATAGTGCTAATTGCACAGAGTAAGAAAAAGCCACTCTGGACACAGTGAAAACATTTGTAAATGAAGAAAGAAGGAAAGTCTCTTGTGAAATCATCCTTGAAGTTTTAAACTTTAAATGTTTGTCACCTTTTCTGAAGCCATTGAGCATATTCTTAGAGCAACAAGTTTTATTTGCGGTATAGTAACCTAACTGGTCTCAAACTGATGGTACCAAAAGAGATAGAGTTACAGTAACTTACATGAGACGGTCATCATAGACTCTATTTTATCTAAGCCACAGAACTAGTTGCCTGGCGTGCCCATGTCATTTTGTGCACAAAGACATCTGCCAGGTGCACCCCAGCAGGAAACAGGGAGCTGACTATTGATCTAAAAAATTACAGGTAAATAAATATGGAAGGTAAGATGGTTCATCTCTGCTTCCTACCATTCAAAAAGAAAGAGTTCTTAATGTACCAGTCTCAACAACACCAAAAAAAAAAAAAAAAACATGCATACACACTCTCATGGAGCAACTAAAAAGAAAAGCCAAGACTGATGTTGAATTGAAAAACTGTGAAAATTGTTTGGTAATAGTGAATTTTTAGATGACATGAATTGTGGATATCATGTGCTGTTGCTTTGATTGCTTGGATGACTCATCAGATAACACCCTCCCCCAAGCCTTAACTGCAAACTGCTTCAATTCCCTTACCTGAGCTTTAGCACTTCTCTCTTCAGAGTTCTGGAAAATGTTCTACTCAAGGCAACAAGTACACACACAGCCCAGATGAACTATAATTAAGGTGGCAAGAAACCAAGGAAAAGAGAAGGCTGTATTAGTTCAATTGTTTCCTTTGCATGGGGAGCAGATGGACTCCAAGGTCTAATAACCCTTTTGTACCTCAGCTAAAGCTGACAATACAACATTATACTCAGATGGAAGCACGAAGAAGGTGCCTAGCAACTTAGATTTGGAATGCGTGAGCTTTTGTCAATTTACGTCATAATCTTAATATTAAACAGGCTCGCTCTCATTTGCCAGTCATCACCTCATTTTATGTTTTTCAAACACAAGAAGATTAAACAGTCTTTCCTGAAAGTACTTTAGGCCCTTAGATATGGAACAGTAGTAGTATTTAAGAGTCTCCTCTTATAAATGTATACATAAAACCGCCATGACCCTTAATGGAAATTATGTAAATTGAGGGGCCTTCCGTGGATAACATTTTCATTAGCCACAGTATACACATAACCCAGAGTCTTTTTGAATTTGGAAACCAAGCACTATTCCTTGGACCTCATTGTGTTTGTGTATTTTGTGTAGATAAAAAGTTATTAGAACTTCCATTTCTATTTAGTTTTATCTTTTCCTTCTTTAATGTCTATTTGTCTACATTATAAAATATAGACAATTATACATAATATTTTATAATAAAAATAAAAAGTGAGTTTTGGGTTGTGTGCTCAAATATTTTAGATATCTAGATCATAGTAGGAGATCAATTAATAGCTAATGAAAGGTAATAAGGAAAGAATGAAGAAAGGAAGGAGACCTGAAAATGAATCAAAATCACTGGACCATCAGTGGACCAGCCACATGCCCTTCTCACAGGAAGAAAATTCTATTAGTAACATATGATCAAGGGGATGACAATCACCAATCCTCTCCAATATCCTACTGGGGTGTCTAATTATGTCAATACGGAGGGAAACAGAGATTGTTAATTTCCCATTTTACTTTATGGTAAAGAAGAAAAATATTGGGGAAAATTAATTTCTGTTAAGAAACCTAGAAATATTGGTTGGAGATATCAATAACATACCCAAGTCCTCAGATCCCAGACAAAGAGCTTCAAATATAGTTCATATTCTCCTGGCTTTCTCACTGGAGATGCCAGTGAAAAAGAAGGAAGAGATAATTATATAAAGAATAAATCTGAGTCTTTGCTGAACTCTTACAAATCTTTTTGACAACAATAATAAAAAGGAATAAAAAATGCTTCCAACAGAATTATCCTTAATTGTGATGAAAAATATATAACTGAGTATGTTATTCGTAATAGGACCCATCCTCCCCAGCATGGACATTTGGTGTTTGGAATAACTTCAAGGAGGGGAGAATTAGGAGATTTTCTGGACCACGTAGTTCTCATCAACTCAGGGGAGACAGGAAGGTCCCAGTACAAACTTGACTTGGAAGAGAAAAATTCTGCTATCATTATATTGATGAATGTTGGTCTAATATAATATCTTCTCCATTCTTCTGCCAATGCATACTCTCCTACCATATGACAAACACCAGTGAGAGAAGTTGTGTCTATCTCATTCTTATCTTCTCCCTATCCTTTGGTATGTAACCATATATTTGGAAGATCTTATGTTAAACAGGTCATAAAATAGTGTGGAGAAAAAAAAATGTGAAAAGAGCAGATGTACTGTAAAACAATTACTGGAGACAAAGGAGAAACAAAAGAAAATAATTTTAGCCCGGCCATACAAGGTTTCTCTCTTAAGTGGATAATGTCACATTCCTGCTTCAAAAAAAAAGAGGGGTCTAATTGTTTTCTTCCTTATCTTTCACAGCCACTCTAAACCTGTTCAAATATCATTAGACCTTTTCAAGATTGCTGTTGAACTTCTTCAAGATCTAATATTTTGTAATTCTTAATGTAAAGGAATAAAAGTAGACCAAGATCCTTCTCCAAGCTGAATAACTGACTTTGCATGGAGACTTGAGAAAGTGTTTTAACCTTTCCAAGTCAAGGCCTTCTCATGCGTAAAATAGAGCTAAGTAGCTTTCTACACTTTCCTCATAAATTGTTTCAAAATTCAAAAAACCACTGGGAAGAGTAGAAACATTTTGTTACTCTTTTCTTCAAAGATAAAAAAGGATCATCCCTCCAATGAAGGAAAGATGAAATCTACAGGATTAATTCATTTTAGATACTTAAATGCACAGCATTCTTAAAAAGGAACCTTAAACCTCAGCCCTGGATAACCTCTCACAATTGAGCCACTGTTTAATACATTCTTATAATGCCAAGGTTTTAGAAAAGAGGGTAAAAATACCTTCTTTGGGCAATTTGTGTGCAAATGAAACAGCTTATTAAAGATCCCCTCAATGAGAATGTGTAAACACTACTCTTGGCCACAAAGAAACAATTTCCTGGGGCAAACTTCATGGTCTGATTTCCCAGAAATACCCTGGAAAATGAACAGAAGGAAACGCCTTATACTGCTTTGTCTGTAGCCACAAAATATATACATAGGGTCCCACCCAGCTGGAATTTAACCCTGTGCCACCCAAAAAGAACAAAAATAATAACAAAAGTCCCATAATGAAGGCATTGTACACTTAAAAATAATACCTACACTATCTACACATGAAGGCCAATATAATTATGGTCCAGGAAACCGAGTTCCTTCGGAGTAGAAATGTGAACAGGTGCCCTGTCATAATATTTTTTAGGCAAGAACCATTCAAGGTTATCTCCTCTCCCCTCAGCTTACTTAGTTTAAATCCATCAGAGGGAGGAGGAGGAGTAGGATAGTACTTGTGAATTTATTCCATTTAGAATGGACTAAGTGAACATCCACAATGAATATGTCTATCAAACATTACTTTTTTAAAAACTATCATTATTGTAACTGTCGATCTAACAGAAGAGGGTTTAGAACAATTCATTCAAGGAATAGTCAATTTTTGTATGGTTGACTGTATCTCTACTACCATCTTATGTCTAAAATCAGGCTATCAATGTGTTTCTATCCTAGTCCCATCCCATCAAACACTCTTACTGTCAAGACTACCCACTTCCGTTAGCAGATTGGAAACCACAGACGCAACATCGACTTCTCCCTCTCTTTATTCTCAATTAATCAACATTCCTTTTAATATTAGTTTAGAAATGCCTCTCCCTTTCCTCTGCCACTACCATGGTTCCAATCTTTGTCATCTCTCTCCAATTGCTTCCAACTTTGCCTTTCCACCACTAGTTCTCAACACTGGTTGTACTTTAGAATTACTTCAAAATATTTGAAAAACACCCTAAATCTTTTACACAAATATCCTTAGAAGGTAAGATCTTTTTGCTTCTATCATTCACTCAAAATAAAAAGAAATTTTAGTATAGAGACATATGTAATTTATCTTATTACTTTTAAATGAGAGTACTTGATTGTAATACTTATGTTCATATTATCAAAGGACACCTAAGTATTTCTCATCCCTGAGTAAATGCCTGGCACATTTATTTTTTACAAGAAGTTTTTCTTCATGAAAAATTATCCACAGGTTACAGATTGTTTATAACTGAGTTAGAAATAGTTATTGCTATTTTATGATGTAATTGAAAGAGCACAGGACTGGGGATTTGAATTTTCATTCTGATTCTTAGTTATCTATGCTGCTAAGCATACGTTCCTTTTTAAAAAAAAATTGAATAATAATACTGTCCCTACACACCTAAAAAAATTATTGTCAGGAGTAAATGGAATAATATATATGAAAAAGTATGAACAACTACAAATTCCAAGTGCCCTTCTCTTATATTTATGCATTTTATTCCTAAATAGGCTATAAACTCTTAGATTAACTGTAGTTTATTTTAAGTATTGAAAATTAAGCAACATTCTGAAAAGAAAAAATGTATTTTTCAAGAGAGTTATTGTCTCTGTTACAACTTATGCTTACTGTATACCAGAGGCAGCCCTCTATTTAAAGAAATTATAAGTCAGAGTATGTGGAACCCCTCTCAAGCTGCCAGCACTTTCTCCTTCATCTGTAATCACTCCCTACTGTCCTTGGCAACCCCTGCCTAAGTCTGCAAATAATTCCCACTCCCTAATTTCAAAGATAAGAAAAAGCAAGCCAACCAACAGGTAAATTGCCAGCCGCATCTTGCTTCTACATTGGTTCATCGGGCCTGGTTCTCTTCTAAATGCCCTGCTCGGGAAAACACAAGAAAAACTTCTGCTGAGGGTGAGGGTACTCACATCTGCTAAGAGTGTATCCTCATGTGTTTGCCTGTGAGAAACAAGAGTGTGTCTAAATGCGAATTCAGAAGATGAAATTGAATGAGTGCAAGGGGGGAGGTAAAGAGCCAAGACAAGTTTCAGTCCAAAGCCACACCATAGACACTCACAGTTAAATCTGCTTCGGATCCTAGATACCCCCTTGAAGATTTATGTAGACTACCACCTGATTCAGGGGCTGTAAGAATTGGTCAGGGAACTTCAAGGTATTTCTAATCACATCCAACTATATATCCTAGTTAAGTTCAAATCTTAGCCAAAAAAAGCAAACAAGCAAACAATCACCACAAACACTTTTTATAAAACAGTATTCACCTGTATCAAACCTCTTTATCTTAGATATGTAGAGACATGGACAAGTCTTAACAATAATCCAATATGTCATTCTGAATACAAATTTGGGGATTCTTCAATTAAACTGTATTTAAATGTAATATTCATTTATTTCTTATCCAACTGATTATTCAACTATTTTGAAGGTTTTGCACTAAATTTCACTTGGCAAAATACACCTTTTTTTTAATCAAAGAGTTTACAGTATAGTATTATTTTACAACCATTTGGAATTGTTGAATCTTTTGAAAATCTGATTGAAGACACAGCTGTTTTTACCAGAAATACAAAAATACATGTAAAGCTTGCATCAGTTTTAAGGGCTAAAGTCTACCTAATGCTTATTAGGAACAGTTAATGTTCAAGAAAAAGTAAGAATGAAGGTAATACAAAGTAGCAAAATATTAACGCAATAAGATCCACTATAAGAGCTTAGGAGCATTTATTTGGGTGTAAAATTCTCAAAGATCCATGATGGAGGACACTTTGAGGTTTGCTCTTAAAGGATGAATAGGACTTTGCTAGACAGAGGTTGGAGCATTCAAGTCTACAGGAATGGCATAAGAAAAAGCAGAGAATCACATAAATATATGAATGTTATGCATGTCCAAACAAGAAAAATGTTAAAGTTCTACTAGAAAGTTTGGATTTCATTCTATAAGTAAAACCAAGTCGTTAATGTTTTTTAAGCAAGAGAGAGAGATGATCAGAATGGTGCATTAGAAAAATCCTTTTGAGGGCGCCTGGGTGGCTCAGTGGGTTAAAGCCTCTGCCTTCGGCTCACGTCATGAGCCGAAGTGTCCCGGGATGGAGCCCCGCATAGGGCTCTCTGCACAGTAGGGAGTCTGCTTCCCCCTCTCTCTCTGCCTGCCTCTCTGCCTGCTTGTGAACTCTGTCAAATAAATAAATAAAATCTTTAAAAAGAGAAAGATCCTTTTGACATTAAAGTATAAATTGGCGAGGATAAACATTAAAAATAGATTACTGCAGTGGTATAAGCAAGAAGTAATGAATCAGGAGCAATAAGGCTCATATAATGACACACTAGAGGTAGAACCAAGCAAAATTGGCCCTTTATTAGAATGTGGAGAGTATAGGAAGAGAAGGGATTAGATGTGATTACAAAGGTATCTCTTTTAAAATGTTAGGAATGAAGTACATTTTGAGTGAAAGATCAGTTTATTTAGGGCAGATTGAGTTTAAGCTATTAATTATTCCTGAAAATAAAAGATTTTACTTATGAACCTATATCCATCATAATACCAATAGTATTAACAACTATAATATTAAAAGAAAAAGACTAAACAAAATCTTGAGATTCTATCAGGAGATTGAAAAATCCTCCAAGAGAATTTTCAACTTTTATTCAAACAAGCAGGAATTCAGTGACCAGTTTGCAACTCATACCACATATCCAAGACCCAGCCTCTTCGGTTTTGTACTTTACAACTTTTATACTTTGCACAAACTAATCTACAGTGTGCAAAACAGAAGTTGTGCTAATATTCAGCAATAAACAGAAATAAGCAATGTTGCCAATCTCATCAAAAACACTGATTTCTTCCCAAGAGAAAGAATCTCACCAAATAAGTGGACAACAGTTACTTGACAACAGCGGGCAGCAGAACTTTGATCGGAAACCAGCTTCCTTCTTGCAATCCAGCCCCTCAGAATAATAGATTAAGATCTAAATGGAACTCAAGAAATCATCTAATGCAACCTTTCTTATGTAAGCAAAAAAAAAAAAAAAACCAACAGAACAAAACAAAACAAAAAACTAATGCTCAGGGATATTAAGGAAGTCACTTTGGTAATAAACAACAGAACTGGAACTAGAACTTTTGTCTCCTGACTCTCATTTCAGGTGTGTTTTTCTCAGCCCCATATTTTCAAATGTTTCTTTGAGTCATGAATTAACCCAGTGGACTTGGAGTTAACCTACGTCCCACAGAGCAGACCTCAGGAGAATACTGAGCTGCCATACTGATGGATTGTTGGGGTTGTTTCCAGCTGCTTGGACAGAACCATTCAAGCATCTGGCTGAGCTGAGGGGATGAGTGGCTACACACATGTGTGCTTACTGAGGAAAAGGTTAGAAAGGGGAAATAGCTTCTTCATAGGTGCCCTCCACTCTCTTTCTCTGCATTTCTATCCTAACAGTGGCTGCTAAGAGACCTGATGTCAAAGAACTCCATGTCCTCTGCCCTCCAGCCTGCCCTTCTGTCTCCCTGAGCCTCATGCCCCCAAATTATCTATCCCTATCCTTTCTTTGAGAGATTGCTAGCACTTAAAAATTGCTACTCTGAGGAATAGAGAAGCAATATAAGGAAAACGGTGTTTGAACTTCAGAGTTTGGAAAGCCATAATTAAAAGGCCCCTTCACTACACTCTTACAGGAGCAGAAACTAAATGCATTATCAACAATGGTTGGAAAATCAGTCTCTGAGAGCAGGACTCAAGAATCTGTTCAACAAACTCCACAGGGAGTTTTAATGTTCAGCAAGGTTAGAAAATCTCCAATATAATCTTCATGAAAAGTGTTTTCCTTAAGATTACATTTTGGATGTCCATTTCAAAAGCCAATCTAAAAATCTTAAATAGGAAAAAGGCGACACAAAACTGCTGGAGATTGAATGGGACAAAGCAAGTACTGGAACTAGAAGGTTTCAGAGATTTTGTCTAGGGTTCTGCTTCTCAAGCAGAAGAATGCCTCATGCACTGCCGAAATTACACAATGTTGCACTTTCATGGAAAGAAAGATTAAGTATTGTTTATTTTTCCCCATCTTTTTTCTTTAGATGGCAGACAGAGAGTAAAATTAAAAAACGAAAATAAAAAGATATCAATTTCAACTTAATTCCTGAAGAAGAAAATAAAAACTAAATGTAGACAAAATTTAATTACCGATTTACCCTCCATATGCTAAGTCCTTAACATGTTCTCTGCTTAGGTGCCAAATAAGGGTTTATGTGCCCAAAAATATTCAACTCACTTGACACTTTACATTAAGAAAAAATAGCAGGCTTCTCATCCAGTGAGACCCCGCTCCATGGCTATTTATAAATGGAGTAGAATAACAAATCATTAGGACGTGTTTGAGAGGGAGGGGAAAGCATGAATAACTACAGTTAGTATATTTCATGTGTCAGTCTACTATCTCAGCATTTATAGAGCCCACAGGAGGAAATTTTTTTGATATTTCTTTTCAGTTAAAACCAGCTGGTAAAATTTATAGCTTTTCTGGTTCACAGTAAACTATGGCCTTTGTAAAGGAAGGGTGTTTTGCTTTAAGTAAGTAGAGAGTTAATGATATTACCAAGAAATATAATTTTTCAACTTATTTTATACTGGCTCAATATCACAGTCCATGTTTTCCAGAACCTTCTAAAATTGAAAAAGAAATCATATCAGAATATTGGATTAGTTTTACAGAGTGAACATCTCAAAGAAGGAATAGTTTTCTGTGTTAGATGAAGTTTCTTTTGGATAAAGTCAAGTTGTACCTGCACACAAATGTTCCTTAACAAAACACTATAGTTATTAACTAAGACAAAGCTTAGTAAGCAACTCTGTTACATCTTGCTCTATACAAACACTGAATAATGTCTATTATATGGAATTTTTTTCCATACAGTAGACTTGAGGAAAATATACAGAAAATTGTGCTAATTTGGGTTTACTTATCAAGTTACACAATCCCAGGAAGCCACAGAATAAGATTCAGGGTATTTGAGGTGCACTAAAATAATACTGTGATGGGATAAAGATTCTTACAGCACAAGAGGAGTCTGTCAGACTGGCAATACTCTGTGTCTTCACCTGATCAGTTACTTTGTAAAAATCAGTGAACTATACTATTTGTACACTTTCTATACATTTGTTATATTTCACAGTTTAAAAATAATAGCTAAACAAAAGAAAATCTCTCAACCATTCATTAATCTCTGCTGTCTCCTGAGAATACGTTAAAATTACACTGAAAGGATTTTTTTTAAGTTCCAAATCCACAAAGCAAAAAGAGGATGATGTAGAAATAAGATATGTCAACTAAGTTTTGGAAGGTGGAAAGTATATGGACATATAATAACTGACTTAGAAGACAAGAGAAAAACCAAATTTCTATACAGAAATAAGAAATGAACCTTGAAAAGGCTCAAGAGTTGGGTCTCACAAGTACCACTGAAGCTCAAGTATTTGTGGGACTGAAAATAGAAGGGTTGGTTATCAGCCTGTAGAGGAAGCAGTTCAGCACCTAGATGCCTTCCATCACCCCAGTAAAAGACTAAAGAAGTCAAACCTTAGAAACTTTGGGTTAGGAGTCATCAGGCACAGCTGAAGGCAGAGATGCCATACTGAGTGAAATTTATATACTAAATAGGGAGACCCTTGAGCTCACCCCCACCCCAGCCACTACCACAGCAACCTGAATCTTGGAGCTCTGGTGGTGACCCTTACAACCCCTAGGCAAGGAGATAATGGATTTCTACCAAGGAGAACTGAATGTATAAAGAAAAGATCATGTACTCAAGGTTGAGTATGAACAATGAAGCAGCATAATCTCCACCCAAATAACCTGCATAGCAGCCTGTCAACACACCCTATAGGCCTCTGTGCACACATATGCCCACATGTGCGTGCACACACACACACTTACACACACAGATTTCAGTGAATTCTTAAATCCTTCACTCTTAAATATGAACAGGCAAAACTTTACCAGATATCTAAAGAGTAATCTTTGACACGAATGATAGTGACAAAAATAAACAAGAAACATGAAGGTCAAAGAAACAGTCAATACAAAGAACAAAATAAAACTTTTTTTTTTAAGATTTTATTTATTTATTTGACAGAGAGAGATCACAAGTAGGCAGAGAGGCAGGCAGAGAGAGAGGGGGAAGCAGGCTCCCTGCTGAGCAAAGAGCCAGATGGTGGGGCTCGATCCCAGGACCCTGAGATCACGGACCTGAGCTGAAGGCAGAGGCTTTAACCCATTGAGCCACCCAGGTGCCCCACAAAATAAAACTTTTAAACACTGAAATTAATATCCTGAAAGACATAATAGAAGATATTAAATTCATGATATGAAAATGGAATGTAATGAAAAGAAACAAGGGGCAATAACAAGACAATAACCAAAACAAAGGCCGCAACTATTTTACATTGGAACAGGAGGAAGGAAAGTTTTAGAAAGGATATCCCTCAGACAAATATTAAAGTAATAAGATTACCCGACGTGTCTGAACATACAGAGAGGGTAAATCCAAATTTCTGACATAAAGTTTAAGGATACTTAGTGACAGATACAAAGAAAATAAAGGAAAGGAAAATGGAGGAAAAGAAACAGTCCAAGAAAAAGGGAAGTATTACCCTAGAGAACTTGGGCTCCTAACCCAGATGAATTAACGGGGGCTGAACTTATTCTACTACCTGAAACAAACAAACAAAAGACAATATATGTGAATTAATGGTTTTCAAAAACTGGACAGTAGGCAACAAAAGACAGTGGTCTATGAAAGAATGTTCCTTTCCTATTCTTTTCAAGGGCACACAAAACAGGCTATACTATAAGCCATGAAAGAAAGAGGCTCAACAAAAAAAGACAAACATCCTGTAGTGTCACTTATACGTGGAATCTAAAAATGTCATACGTATAGAATCAGGGACTAGAATCGTGGTTACCAGGAGTTTGCAAGGTGGGGTGAAAGGGGAGATCTTGGTCAAAGGGTACAAATTCCACTTTTAAAATGAACAAATTCTGGGGATCTAATGTAGAGCATGGTGATTATAGTTAACAATACTGTATTATATACTTGAAAGTTGTTTGAGAGCATATCTTAAATGTCTCTACCACACACACACACACACACACACACACACACATACAAATGGTAATTGTGCGACATAACACAAGTGTTAGCTAACATGAGGGTGGTAATCATTTTGGAATATGGAAGCTTATCAACTCAACACATTGTACACCTTAAACTTAGTGTTATTTATAAATTGTATCTCAGTAAACTCGGGTAGGGGAATCTCAGTGGCAAACAAGCATTGCTAAATTCATACAAGATTAGGAAACTGCAAATTAAAACAACAATGAGGGGGCACCTGGGTGGCTCAGTGGGTTAAGGTCATGGTCCCAGAGTCCTGGTATCGAGCCCCACATCGGGCTCTTTGCTCGACGGGGAGCCTGCTTCCTCCTCTCTCTCTGCCTATCTCCTCTGCCTACTTGTAATCTCTGTCAAATAAATAAATAAAAATCTTTAAAAAAATAAAATAAAACAATGAGATTCCACTAAACACCTGTTAGAATGGACAAAATCCAAAACACTGACAGCACCATGTATGGGTGAGGATGTGGAACAACAGGAGGGCTCATCCACGCAGGTGGGAATGCAAAATGCGACAGCCATTTTGGAAGATGGATTGGCAATTTTTTGGAGAACTATTCATACTCTTTTTTTTTTTAAGATTTTATTTATTTATTTGACAGAGGGAGAGAGAGAGAGAGAAAGATTACAAGTAGGCAGAGATGCAGGCAGGGGGAGGGAGGGGAAGCAGACACCCCACTGAGCAGAGAGTTCCATGCAGGGCTTGATCCCAGGACCCTAAGACCATGACCTGAGCTGAAGGTAGAGCCTTAACCCACTGAGCCACCCAGGCGCCCCTAGAAAACTATACATACTCTTACCACATGATCCAGCCATCATGCTACTTGTTATCAATGCGAATGAGTTGAAAACATATGTCCACAAAAAAACCCGCAAAGGATGTTTATAGAAACTTTATTCATAATTTTCAAAACTTGGAAGCAACTGAGATAACCTTCTATTGAATGTGAATATATAAATAAACCACGGTAAATCCAGACAATGTAATACTGTTCGATATTAAAATGACATGAGCTATCAAGTCACAAGAAGAGATGCAGGAAATTCAAGTACATATCACTAAATCAAAGAAGGCAAATATGATCAAATAAGAATAAATCTAATCAAAAGTGTGAAAGACTACACTAACTATAAAACATTGTTGAAAGAAACTAAATTTTAAATAAATGGGGAGAGGTATTTTGTTGACAGGTCACAAAACTCAATATTTTTAAGGCATCAGTTCTTCCCAAATTGATACACAGATTTTTAAAATCCAAGGAAAAAATCCCAGCAGGATTTTTCTAGACACTGGTAAGCTGATTCCAAAATTCACTCTAAGTGCAAAGGACAGCCACACAATTTTTTAAAAGAATAAAGTTTAGAGATTAATACTTCTTGACTTCAAGACTTATGATACAACTATAGTAAAAAGGTCTGAAGAGACTATTTAGCCCCCCGGACTCTTGGGGAGAGCAGGGGGGCCTGGGGCTAGAGCACTGGTTGCCTGCCCCTCCCTCCAGCCCCCACTCATGTAATGCCAACTCGCACCCTGGGTTGGGCCATGTCTAATAGGCTTCACATACTACCAAGCATAGCCAGCAAAGACCTGAAGTTGGAAGTGTTCAACAAGCTGCTAGCAGACTCCAAGACACAGGTGGAGAATCACACACCTAAGATCCCAGATACCATGACTGGCTACTCCTGGAACCAAGCTGGCTCTGGAACCTCAAATCCAAGCATAATTTGGCCCATCTCTCTAGATGCCCAGAAATTCATTTCAGGTATTTACAGTGATGTCCGTGGCACCGCAAAATGAAGGGCATAGCTTCTGGCAGAGAAAGGACCACACGTACACTCTAACCATGGAGGGCTTGACCTCTGCCCTCAGCAAATATGACATCAATGTAAAGAAGCCACAATTTCACCTGAGCCACCCCACCTAAATGTATTTGTCTATCTCCGTGTCTCCATACCAGTGTTTTTTTCATAAACTTCACTGTGACAAGTAAAAAAGAAAAAAGAAACTACAGTAAAGACAATGTGAGATTAGAGTTAGGAGAAGGGAGTTGGGGGAAATTGGAAGGGGAGGTGAACAATGAGAGACTATGGACTCTGAAAAACAATCTGAAGGGTTTGAAGAGTTGGGGGGGTGGGAGGTTGGGGGAACCAGGTGGTGGGTATTAGAGAGGGCACGAATTGCATGGAGCACTGGGTGTGGTACAAAAACAATGAATACTGTTATGCTGAAAATAAATTTTTAAAAATGTTTAAAAAAAAAAGATAAATAAATTAGTAGAATGGAATGGAGAGCTAGAAATAGACCCACAAAGCTGATCTTCCATAAAGATGCAAAGGAAATTCAGTGAAGAAAAGAAAGTCTTCAACAAATAGTGCTGGAACAATTGGAAATCCACATGTGCACGTGCGCGCGCACACACACACACACACACACACACAAGAACTTTGACTTATACCTCACACCATACACAGAGATTAATCCAAAATGGATCATAAGCCTAAAAATAAAGCCTAAAATCATAAAACTCCTGAAAGAAAACACAGGAGAAAATCCCTGTGACCTTGAATTAGGCAAAGATTTTTGGATACAAGACCATAAGCACAATCTACAAAGGAAAAAATTAGTAACATGAACTTCATCAAAATGTTAAGCTTTTGATTTTTGAAAGCTTTTCAAAAATTAAGAGAATGAATAAAAGCCACAAAGTGGGAGAAAATATTTGTAAATCAAAGATCTATAGATGACTTGTATCCATAAATACAGAGATGAACTTAAAGCTCAACAGTAAGAACATTTTTAAAACTCAATCTTAAAAATGAGCAAAGGGGGCCACCTAGGTGGCTCAGTCAGTTAAGCATCAGACTCTTCAGCTCAAGTCTTGATCCCAGTGTCATGAGTTTAAACCCTGCATTGGGCTCCACACTGGGCATGGATCCTACTTAAAAATAAATAAATTAAGTAAAAAACAAAATTAAGCAAAGGATTTGAACATACACTTCACTCAAGAAGATACACGGATGGCAAATAAGAATGTGAAGAGATGCTTAATATCATTAGTTGTTGGGGCAACTCTAACTCTAACTCTAATTAAAACCACAATGAGATACAACTATATTATGTTAGAATGGCTAACATTAAAAAGACTAAAAAGGTTAGAATGGCTAACATTAAAAAGACGAAAGACTGATACTATTAAGTGTTGAAGAGGATGTGGAAGAATTAGAACTCTCATACAGTGATAATATGAATGTAAAATGATACAACCACTTTGGAAAATGGCTTGGCAGCTTCTTAAAATGTCAAACATTGGGGCGCCTGGGTGGCTCAGTGGGTTAAAGCCTCTGCCTTTGGCTCAGGTCATGATCTCAGGGTCCTGGGATCAAGCCCTGCATCGGTCTCTCTGCTTGACAGGGAGCCAGCTTCCCCCTCTCTCTCTGCCTGACTCTCTACCTACTGTGATCTCTCTCTCTGTGTCAAATAAATAAAATCTTAAAAAAAAAAAAAAGTCAAACATCTGCCTGCCATATAATACAACCATTGCACCCCTAGGTAACCAGCCAAGAGAAATGAAACATATGACCACACAAAGATTCGGACATGAATGTTCATAAAATTTTTATTTGTAATAACCAAAAACTAGAAATGATCCAAACACCCAGTAATAATTGAATAGATAAATAAGTGGTAGTATATCCATACAATGGAATAAATTTAGCAATAAAAATAAACTTATTATTTGCAACAACATGAATGAATCTCAAAATAATTGTAAAACTTCAAATAAGTGAAAGAAGCTAGACAGAAAAAGACTAATGCTCCATGATTTGATTATGCAAAATTCTTAAAAATGAAAACTAATCTCTACAACAAAAGGCATATCAGTGTTTGCCTATCAGGTGATGGCCGTATAGAAAGATGCCAAAGGGACACAGGAAATTTTCAAGGTGATAGGTATGTCCATTATCTTGATTATGGTGATGGTTTCACTGGTGTAAACTTATGTAACATCTTATCAAATTTTCTCCTTTAAATGTGTCCTTGTATTGTTTATCCTGACTTAATAAATGTTTTTAAAAGCCATAAATCAAATGATATATAATCATAGATATGAATAATGTTCACATAATCACAATAATATAAGCACCAAGTATTAGTTTAACCAAAATTGTGACATACTTTTCTGAGATGCTGAAGGCTAGGTTATTCATTTGCATTTGGAGGGGGGGGATTTCTAGTAAAGTTTTGAATCTCTTTTTTTTTTTATTATTTTTTTTAAAGCACACTACAATAGTTAATTTTATTTGTTTAAGGGCTCATATTGCAAGCATTAAACCAAGCATTGGCTTTGATTCTATGAGCTCAGATTCACATATTTAGGAAGATAAAAGCAAACTATGATCCATGTATATGGATGAAAAACTAAAGACTCACAGTTAATTACATTGTAGTTTTAAATTTCTACAGCCTAAAAGCCAGGATTCACAGATCTTTTACGTCTTTCTGGACATCCCACAGGGTACCTGCATTTTTCCTGAGCTGGGCAACCTCATCATCCTTCTGCTTCTGGTTAATCACACTGGTTAAGCCCCTAGTGTTCAGATTACACAGAAAGCTCAGGAAGACTTCATTCTGAATGCCATACATCCCCTTCACCATTGTTGACACTGGAAGAATCCTGGATAGATTTTCCAACATGGATTTGGTGAGATCAGCCACACTTAATCCAATAGCCCAGTTGGTATATCCTTTTAGCCTGATGACTTCTTAGGCACTTTCCATCACCATCTTATGCACTTCCTTCCAATTTTCACTGTCGTCTGTTCCCATTTCTGGATTCAGTTCCTGAAGAGAAACATCTACCATATTCACTCCACTCCACACAGCCACACTTGAATCACCATGTTCTCCCAAAATGGCAGCTGCTGGGATGAATGCCAAGTTTTTCAGCCTTAAAATAGCAAAGTCTAGCAGAATCCAGATTACACCCACTTCCAATCACACAGTTCTTGGGTAGTCCACTTAGTTTGCAGGTAACATATGTGAGAATATCCCCTGGATTGGAAACGACAATTATGATGCAGTCAGGACTGTACTTGACTATCCGCGGGATAATGAATTTGAAGACATTAACATCCCTCTGCACCAGATTGAGCCGGATCTCTCCCTCCTGCTGGGGGACTCCCCCAGTCACCACCACAATCAATTGGCAGTCACAGAGTAATCTTTATCTGCCACGATTTTAGGTGTCTAAAGAAATAAGCTCCCATGTTGCAGATCCATCATTTCTCCTTCAAGTTTATCTTCCAAAACATCCACAAGGGCAAGTTCATCAGCCAGGGACTTTTCCAGAATGCTGATGGAACACGCCATACCAACTTGTCCAATACCCACTACAGTGATCTTAGAGTTTGGGATGACTGCCTCTTCTGCAACTGGCACTATCAGTTTTTCCTTAAGAGTTTGTGCCCAGAGAGAACCTGCTGGGAGAGTCTCAGGAGGAAGACAATGTTACCTGCCTGCTTCTCCTCCAGCGTAGGATCTGCAAGGAGCATTTTTGCATCTCTTTACATAGTCACTGGTCATTTGAGATTTCTCCTTCTGGGAATTGCTTATTTGTGCATTGTGCCCACTTAGATTGGCTTTCCTGTCTTATCCTTGTTGCTTTGAAGAAGTTCCTTGGGTATTCTACATATTAATCTCTTTATTGGTTATATATGCTGCAGAAGTCTTCTCTCAGTCTGTCTCTGGCAGCTGACTTTGTCTAATGCCTTCCCCTTGCAGTCCACTCAAATTTGCCAGTCCAAAACACTGGGCAAGTCACAACTTCAATCGACTTTATGTGTTAGCTATATCAACCTTATCACTCACTGCTCTCTTGGAATTTAATATTCTGAATATAGTATCTTAATACAGAATATTTTAAAGGGCCAACAGATTCTATAATATTGAGGATTTATCAGTGAGTTTGCCTAGAGAATGAGTTTGTTCCAGCCAGAGGAGTTTATATATAATTTCAGAAAGTAGCAGGCTATGCAAAATGGTGATAAGAGAAATACTCTGTATTCTTAAACTTAGTCTACTCCCCAAAACTTCCCCATATCCACTTATTTATTTATGAGGTAGTCAAGTGCAATGGTAAACCTTTCAGATGACAGACATGATTTCAAATCCCAAAGCCTCCATTTTCTGTGTATAATGGTGTTGGTAAGATCTACCTTGCAAGACCTTTCAAGGATGGATTATGATAGTGTATGTAAGTGCTGACTTAACAAATACCCAGCCCACAGCTAGTGCCCAGTAAATAGTCGCCATGATTATCACCTGGTGCTCTTCCCCAGCCCGTTCTCCCTTATAACCTGAAAAAAACCCTTCTACCTATCTTTTAAAGCTCAGTTTAAAATACATCTCTTCCATAAAACTTATCCCCACATCAGTACAAGTCAAATCTAGCATATCACTGCTTAAACCACTCTTTCACTCCAAAATATTAATCACTCTCATCTCTGTGGTCTCAAGCAAACCATTCATTTTACTTGTATTTAAGTGTCTGAGGATACTGTGATGAGCTCAGTACATGACTTTTTACTATAATAAAGTGTGAACTCCCTGAAGTCAGGAATAATTACCTAGGTCACCCATTTTTAACACAGTGAAGGGTTTTCTTCTTAAATAAACAAGCAAATAGGCTAAACACATTATATAGATACAAATGAAGAAGGGACCAAAGAAAAAAGAAACAATTTTGACCTATCATTTTAAAAATTATCTTTATAATCACAGATGGAGGGTGATACCTGGGTGGCTCCATCAGTTAAGCATCTGCCTTTGGCTCAGATCATGATCCCAGAGTCCTGCGATCCAGTCCTCCATCTGGCTCCTTGCTCAGCGGGGAGGCTGCTTCTCCCTCTGCCTCTGCTCCACCTGCTTGTGCGTGTCCTCTCTCTCCGATGATTAAATAAATAAAATCTCTAAAAAAAAAAAAAGTCACAGAAGAAGGAAGGAGATAAAAGAGGGGAAGGAGGAAAGAAGGAAGGTGAGGTGGGGAGGGTTGGGGAAGAAAAAAGAAGCTTATAGAAAATTTGGAATATTATGATGTCCTACCACATTATCCCTTTGCAAAGTTCAACTACACATCCCATATGAATTTCTTTAAATTCCTTTATTTATTTGCTTATTTATTTATTTATTTATTGAGAGAGTGAGAGAGAGAGAGAGAGCACAAGCCAGGAGAGTCAGGCAGAGGGAGAAGCAAACTCCTGGCCAAGCAGGAAGCCTGATGTGGGGCTCCATCCCAGGACCCTGGGATCGTGACCTGAGCCAAAGGCCGACACTTAACCAATTGAGCCACTCCAGTGCCCCTAAATTGCTACATTTAAATCAATATATATCTATCATCAATTAAAGGCAAAATGTCAGTCACCTTTCATTTTTAATTTTATGTAGAATTACAATTTTAGTTTTATGTAAAAGTTAGAATCAGTTTTCTCAACAAGTCATTGTGAAAGCCCACATGGTGAGAAACTTTACTTACATGTGGAAACTTTCACTTCTGGGTGAAAATTAAGTGCTTAATTAAAATGAACTTTTATGGGCTCCCTGTTTATAACACTTGTCTTTCTGAAAAGGGTGTCAGATATTGTAACACCCATAGTGTGAAAGCCAATTCCCTGGCCTAAAAGATTTCAGTTCTGATTTAATGATGAAGGAATATAGAAAAGAATGAATGTATGATTCAACACTTAAAAAATATGATTTAAACTTTAAATATGTTTTTATTTTTGCTCCAACTTTTTATTTCTGAAGTAAAATAAGACATGTTACATTTATTTAATATCCACATACCTGAATAATGTTTGCCCTACTTCCCAGTGGCAAACTCATTTTTTTTTAATTTTTATTTATTTATTTGACAGAGAGAGAGATCACAAGTAGATAGACAGGCAGAGAAAGAGGGGGAAGCAGGATCCCTGCTGAGCAGAGAGCTTAATGTGGGGCTCGATCCCAGGACCCTGGTATCATGACCTGAGCTGAAGGCAGAGGCTTTAAGCCACTGAGCCACCCAGGTACCCCCAAACTCAGTTTGGACAGCCACATGCAGAAAAATGAAATTGGATCACTTCCTTACACCACACACGAAAATAGACTCAAAATGGATGAAGGACCTCAATGTGAGAAAGGAATCCATCAGAATCCTTGAGGAGAACACAGGCAGCAACCTCTTCGACCTCAGCCGCAGCAACATCTTCCTAGGAACATTGCCAAAGGCAAGGGAAGCAAGGGCAAAAATGAACTATTGGGATTTTATCAAGATCAAAAGCTTTTGCACAGCAAAGGAAACAGTTCACAAAACCAAAAGACAACTGACAGAATGGGAGAAGATATTTGCAAACGACATATCAGATAAAGGGCTAGTCTCCAGAATCTATAAAGAACTTAGCAAACTCAACACCCAAAGAACGAATAATCCAATCAAGAAATGGGCAGAAGACATGAACAGACATTTCTGCAAAGAAGACATCCAGATGGCCAACAGACACATGAAAAAGTGCTCCATATCACTCAGCATCAGGGAAATACAAATCAAAACCACAATGAGATACCACCTCACGCCAGTCAGAATGGCTAAAATTAACAAGTCAGGAAATGACAGATGCTGGCGAGGATGCGGAGAAAGGGGAACCCTCCTACACCGTTGGTGGGAATGCAAGCTGGTGCAACCACTCTGGAAAACAGCATGGAGGTTCCTCAAAATGTTGAAAATAGAATTACCCTATGACCCAGCAATTGCACTGCTGGGTATTTACCCCAAAGATACAAACGTAGTGATCCGAAGGGGCACATGCACCCGAATGTTTATAGCAGCAATGTCTACAATAGCCAAACTATGGAAAGAACCTAGATGTCCATCAACAGACGAATGGATAAAGAAGATGTGGTATATATACACAATGGAATACTATGCAGCCATCAAAAGAAATGAAATCTTGCCATTTGCGACGACGTGGATGGAACTAGAGGGTATCATGCTTAGCGAAATAAGTCAATCGGAGAAAGACAACTATCATATGATCTCCCTGATATGAGGGAGAGGAGATGCAACATGGGGGGTTAAGGGGGTAGGAGAAGAGTAAATGAAGCAAGATGGGATTGGGAGGGAGATAAACCATAAGTGACTCTTAATCTCACAAAACAAACTGAGGGTTGCTGGGGGGAGGGGGGTGGGGGGGAGGGGGTTATTATGGACATTGGGGAGGGTATGTGCTATGATGAGTGTGGGGAAGTGTGTAAACCTGGCGATTCACAGACCTGTACCCCTGGGGAAAAAAATATATGTTTATAAAAAATAAAATTTAAAAAAATATATTAAAAAAAATAATAAAAAAAATTAAAATTAAAATTAAAAATGAGTACCTATTGGGGCGCCTGGGTCGCTCAGTGGGTTGAGGCCTCTGCCTTCAGCTCAGGTCATGATCTTGGGGTCCTGGGATCAAGCCCTGCATTGGGCTCTCTGCTCGGTGGGGAGCCTGCTTCCCCCTCTCTATCTCTGCCTGCCTCTCTGCCTGCTTGTGATCTGTATCAAATAAATAAACAAAAATATTTTAAAAAATGAGTACCTATTATTTATACATTATTCTTATCTTTTGAATATGTCCTGGTTGTCTATTTTGACAAAGAAAAAAATCACTCCAAATTGAAATGGCTTAAAATAGCAATCAATTTGTTATTTCCCATGGCTCCTATGGGCCAAAGATTTAGGCCTCTCATGTATTGCATGTGTTATACGATGCCTTAGAACTTTCTGGGGTCTTAGAAAGAATAGCCCTATCTTCTATCCCTTAGATCTTTATCCTAAATCATCTCTCTCTCTCTTTTTTTTTTTTCTCTTTTTTAAGAGAGAGAAAGAGATTGGGGGAGGGGAGAGGAGAGGGAGAGAGAGAACCTTAAGCAGGCTCCACACCCATCATAGAGCCCAACACATGGTTCAATCCCAGGACCCTGAGATCATGACCTGAACCAAAATCATGAGTTGGACACAACCAACTGAACCACCCAGGCATCCCTTAAAACCCTTTTTAAATTTAAGAACAATTTGCTTTCTACAAAGACTGCTCTGAATCCTTTGAATTTTCTGTGAATTTCATTCAAAACTAAATAATTAGTTCATTAGTTCATCAGTCCATTTTCATTGTAGTTTAGGCAGCAAGAAATACCAGATCATTGAGTTCATCAGCCACACAGTCTATGTTCCACATTTACATAGGCAAGAGTTTCACTAAACTTGCTGCCAGTACATAACAAAGGGAATAAGGATTCCCTTTTCTTCAGCTTCCAATTATGTTTTCCTCACTTTGCTTTAAGTCCTCACAGACAGACTTCTTGAAGCCCTTTAGGCTTTTGCTAACACTCTCCTTGAGTTCCTTCCAGCTTTCAGTAACATCCTCCCTAGGTGCTTCAGGATTTCACTTAACAGTCTCTTCCTAAAGGATTCTGTCCACATTATGTTTTTATCATGTCAGCACTCCATTTCTGCATCAAATTCTGCTCCAATTATCTATTACTGCATAATAAATCACCCCAAAATGTAGTTGCTTAAGACAACAACAATCATTTTATTATCTTTCATGATAATAGGTCAGGAATTCAGAAAGGGATTGGCTCATGGATCTGGCACAATCACTCATTTGCATACAGTACCCAGTAGCTGGACTGGAACAATTCAGAGGTGGAACAACTGAGATGGCTGGACATAGATCTCTCTCCATGCAGATTCAACATTTCTCTCTGCTCTCTGCATGTAGCTAATTTGGATTTCCTCGCAACACATGTGTATGGGAGAGGGGGGGCTCAGGGATTGGTCAGTTTACATAATCTGACTTATCCTGAACAATCATCCCATGAGAACCAAATAGAAACTTCTGGTGTGTTCTTAGCTCGTATCAAGCAAAGTCACCTCAACTACATTCTGTTAGTCAAGTAATTGCAATCCAACCCAAATTCAAGGGAAGGGAGAGAATTAGACTTTTTTTTTTTTTTTAGAATTAGAATTTTTATGTGTTCTGAAAGTGCATGAGGCTAAGGAGTTATTTTACAACCATTTTTTTCAAAAATACAATCTGCTACATAATAATACTTTTAGGCTTTGTTCTGTAAGGTCTCTTTGTCTAGCTATTTTTAAGCAAGAAGTAAAATAAACCATCAGCCATTGAAATAGGATCCCAATTAGGGCTAGAAGGAAGGGAAGTAATTTAACACTTGGTAACCAGTATTTGGGGAGTTTCTTTGTTTGTTTGTTTGTTTGTTTTTAATTTTATTTTTTATAAACATATAATACATTTTTATCCCCAGGGGTACAAGTCTGTGAATCGCCTGGTTTACACACTTCACAGCACTCACCATAGCACATACCCTCTCCAATGTCCATAACCCCACCCCCCCACCCCCGCCCCCCATCAACCCTCAGTTTGTTTTGTGAGATTAAGAGTCACTTATGGTTTGTCTCCCTCCCAATCCCATCTTGTTTCATTTACTGTCTGTTTGTTTTTAACCATGACTTCAAAATTGTGGAGCTATAATCCTGATTACTATATGAAATTAGGTTTTCAGTATATACTTTAAAAGGAAAGCTTCTTTTTTCTTGAAAATGTCTATATATGAATACAATTGTTTTGTTATTCTTCACCCGTGAAATGCTAGACTATATTGCTATCGCACACCTTAATTCCTCTACAATTAATAGTACAAAATATCAAACATTTATTTCTCCATTCATTTTTCACACATGCAGCACCATTCGTAAGGTTTTCTTTTAAATTGCTTTATCAATACACCAAATAATGGCAGAATTCATCTGGTTTGTGGTGTTAAAACTCATTTTTATATTTTTTTTTCAAAACATCTTTTACAGTGACCAAATTGTCCAAGTGAAAATTGTTATTTTTTTATTGGAAAGGAACCAGGTTTGGTTTTGTTTTTGTTTTTTTTTTTTTCAGTTTAACTTTAACCCCTCACATAGTACATTAACATGCTGGAAACGTAAGAAAGATTGTATTTTCAGTGATTCCAACACCTCCAAATGTCAATACATATTACCATAAGCACATAATTAGGAGAAAGACAAATATATGAAAATAAAGTGTAATAAGCATTTTAATACATCTAATACCATATATACACATGTATATAACTCACGCCTGCTTTAAAAGAGGTATTAATAAGATTATATCATATCCCCTAGAAAGAATGACCCATCCATCACACAAAGTATGATGTGTGATTCTGTGGCAATTTGGGAAAGCAGGCCTTCTTGATTCACTCCTGCTATTCATACAATGCCCCATGTGCCTTTACAACTGAGGAAAAGACATAATCAGACAGTGTGAACTTCCTTATCTCTATATCTGAGTAAAGTGTCTTTTGCTTGAATTGAATGAACACACTTTGGATTTTTTGGACAGCCCAATTCCAAAGGTTGTGTTTCCTAAGTGTGTTTGTATGTCTTAATTTTCAATGGAGAAAATCTAGGTCTTCCATGTTAACAACTCTAGCGAGTCTATGCCAATACATAAACATCAGTCCAGGTGAAAATATAACTTGGCAGCATTGCAATGAAAGGTGCATAAATTTTGAAGTCAGAAAGACCAGTGTTCAAATCCCTACTGGCTCACATATTATCTCTGGGATCTTTAGCAAATTCCTTCTCTCTGAGCCTTTGTTACCATGATTGTAGTGATGCTTGCACAGGTGTTTGCAAACCCACTGAATTACATGTATTAAATACATGCAGTTCTTTGATTATTGATCATACCCCAATAAAGCTGTTGGGAAAATAGTATATGGTATAATATCCTTATCTCATAAAGTAGATTTGGGAGATAGAAGCAAGAATATAAAGTGCATGTCACATGAGTAGCTCTGAAAGCTGTTTTTTGGTAGTAAAAGTTTAGCTTTAATTTACTTGGCTTCTTGCAAGGTTCTAGGAAATGCCAAGAGAAAAGAGAAGGAAGTGGAAGTATAACTGGACTAGAGAGCATCTTTCCTTAAAATAACTTTACTTTCCTTCAAAAGTAATCGAATATATTTCCCTGAGAAACAGAGGCTTAGGGGACATTTTAGCTTTAGCTCTATGAGAACAAGACCCAGATTCCAACTCCAGTCTTCCTATGTTGACTTCTCAGTGTTCATACCCATGCTAATGCAAACACATGAAAACAATTAAACAGCTAAATTCCAGCCTGGCTTCTCAATACTATGGCTTATTTAGCTCTTAGCAGGGGATACTGCTGTGGCCAAAAAACTGGTTTACCACAGAGTGATTTCTGCAGAGAATGCAAAATCCTATCAGCAGGTTTGTTACAAATCATATCTTGGCAGTAGAATAAAGCTGGAATATTCACTTGGCAGTGATGTATACCTCCTGTATGACCACGCCTACTGTAGAAGATTAAAGTAAGATTAAAAATAGCCTAGATAATTTGGGTAAGAAGAACAATAATAAAACCTGCTGTTTATTCACGGAGAAAATGGTGATGGTTCTAATATCTGTAATATATGAACACAAATAGTTTGAACATTCAGTTCTCATTTATATTTACAGATAATTTTATCATTATATTTACAGGGGATTATCTATCTCTCCACTTCCTTTGATCTGTTTTGACATAGCTCAATATAATATAGTATTGGCAGAATCAAGATCTTCTAAAGACATTAGTCTCCACCCCTAGTCTCAAACTTTCACATTTAAATCCAACTAAAAATATAAGAGGAATTTTTTAATTACTGTAAACCAAGATAGAATCCTTTTTAAAAGATGCAGTGGTTGAGGGGCACCTGTGTGGCTCAGCTGGTTAAGCCACTGACTCTTGATCTCAGCTCAGGTCATGATCTCAGGGTCCTGGGATGGAGCCCTGCTTTGGACTCCGTGCTCAGCAGGAAGTCTGCTTGAGATTCTCACCCTCTGCCCGATCCCCCTGCTCTATCTCTCTCTCTCCCTCCCTGAAAATAAATGATTTTTTTTAAAAAGATACAACAGGTAGAAAATCTCTAGATTACCAAGATGGCAAATCATTTTTAATCATATAAAAATTATACATTTCACATCTAGCTATCACAGAGCAATTGAGACATTACTGTGAGGTTTAAGTCTGCAGAAATGATATGATAATATATCCTAAAGTTTTATACATCATATGTGTGATTTTTCACGCATTATAAAAATAAATATGTGATGTAAGCAAAGGCGTTTGTCTCTAGGTTTTGAAAATAATTGCTTAATAAAAATAGAAATGGAAGGAATAAAATATTATGAACATTTAGAAAATCAATAGGGACATATCCTAAAACTTTCATATTAAAAAATATTGGAAGAATCTTTCCTCTGGAAATCTCAGATTGTGAGAGTTCAGCATATTCAGAACCATAATTTTATAATTCTATATTTTTCATGTCATGATACTTTTAAGTAAGTTACTTTTCAAACAATTATATTCTTCTCTAAAATAAAACACATAATTTCTGGGTCACGTGGGTGGCTCAGTGGGTTGAGGCCTCTGCCTTCGGGGTCCTGGGATCTCAGGGTCCTGGGATCGAGCACTGCATTGGGGTCTCTGCTCGGTGGGGACCTGCTTCCTTCTCTCTCTCTCTCTCTGCCTGCCTCTCTGCCTACTCGTGATCTCTGTCAAATAAATAAAGAAAATCTGGAAAAATAAAATAAAATCAGATTTTTGGCCCCCAAAGTCATAAGAATTCAGTGAGAATGTGGAAGAAAAAGATCAGATAGTATATGGCCAGGTCTGAGATGTAGTGGGTACATGAGAAAGGATTCCAGTATTCTGTTCCTAAATCACAAGTGAATCTTAGACTGAGGCATGTTTGGCTGGACCAATACTGTAAAGGAGGCTGTTGTATCTACTATGGAGAATTGTTAGCTCTTTGGGGCCATTGCCTCTAGGAGCTTACAGCAAACCAGCTGGTGGTGGGCCTGGGGCTGCAGTTGGTCAATAGGGCAGGCAGTTAGGAAGGAGAGCTAAAAGCAGAGTGGAGAAGTGCAGGTATGAACTGGAAACTGCTGGCATCTTAGCATCTGTCTACACTGCCTCTAACCAATGACAACTTTCCAAGTGTAATGACTGCTGCCTTAGTCTCTGCCTCCCAAATCTCCTTCAGCTTCACTTAGGGTCAACTCCAGTCAGAATCTTACAGAAAAACTAAGTTCACAGCATGAGCAAGTTTACCATGGAAGGATATAGTATAAGAGATTAGACTACTGAGAGACAAAGTCAGAGTTAGAGAGTGGTTTAAGTGGGGATACACAGAAAGGAATGAAGAAGGCATTGCAGAACAAGCCACAGAACAACCAAAGACACAAATGTAGAATGAACACGACATGGATAGGAGTCCAGAACATGGAGGAGAGCAGGAGGACACAGGTGCTAGTTTAGTTAAGGAAGCCATGTGATGGAGGGCACAAATGCCAGTTCAAGATTGCAGATATTGGTGCCGGGTGGTGTAGTCGAGTAAGCATACAACTCTTTGTTTCTGCTCAGGTTGTGACCTCAGTGTCATGAGATCAAGCCCTGCATCTGGTGCCACATGTGGCCTGGAGTCTGCTTGAGTTTCTTTCTCTCTTTCTTTCCCCTTGCCCCTCCTTCACTAAAATAAATACACAAATTCTTCAAAAAAAGTTTACAGATAGAGTTAAGTTCTTGAGTTAACTCTATCTACAGATAGAGTTAAGTTCTTTAAATTACTAATGATGGAAGTTAGGGGAAGATTAGCATACGCTTAGCGTACGAAATGATTTAAAGTGCAAAGAGGCTCACAAGGATCACTTAGATGATTGCCTGTTATGAGATCATGAAAACATGGGCAAGGGTAAGTGACAATGTGACAGAGAAGAAAGAAAAAAATCTAAAAGCATATTAATTGACGAATCAACAGAACTTAACACCAACTAAAAGGCAGAACTTCCAGGGGATGAAACATTAATAAAAGATGCTTTCCCTGATTTATTCTATTGACATACTTGGAACTATGATTTGGATCTGTGACAACTGAGTTAAGATTTATGCACTAGAACTTTTTACCACCAACTCTACTGAAATATATAAAGCAACTGAGATAAAGTAGCGTCCCCAGTTGTCTAGACTGTCCCCATTGCCCAGGATGGTGTTTGTTATAGTCAACCCTAACTACCTTAGGTCAGCTTCCCATGGACCATTTTATTTCTGGTGTGGAAAGAAATAAAGATCACCCATATAAGAACAGAGACTATTTTATTCAAAGTTTGCTGTGCCAAGGGAGTCAGTCATCATCTCCTATGTTTGGCAAAGATGCAGAAGCAGGCAGGGAGTGGGAAAGCTTATAGTAAGAAAAAAAAGGAAGAGCATCAGACATGCTCATATTGGAAGTTGTTGGCATAGGGAAGATGAAGGTGAACTACCTAGAAGCAGAGCATACTACCTGATGGGTTCAAGAACATACTTGGCTTTCTCTGATTGGTCCTGATTTGGAGGTAGGAAAAATAGGAAAGTTGGTGGTCATTGACCAGTCCTGACTATTCTGGGCCAGTTGCTTCAGAGATCTGGCACAGCTTCCTGGGCTTCTAAGTCCGAGTTCTATTGTCATATGTGATCTGACATTGTTCATTTACATAATTAGCACTCTCACTGGGAATAAAACTGGATGAAAGTTCACTGTTTTTCATTAATTCAGTACCTTCACAGATTTAAATATCTATGGGTTTCACTGCCCAAACTATATAATTGTGTTTAACTTCATGAAAAACACTGATTATCATGGAAGTCTTCCAAGAGGAAGAAGGTAGTTATTGTGCTGAAAGAGGAGTGCATTTCTCACTACATCTATAGTAATGGTATAATCTTCCTAGAACACAACTCTCATCATGTCATAACTCAATTCAGAAGTTTATAATGGTTTCCTGTTTTCAGCCTCCTTTGCATAATATCAAATTTCACCATCTATTCATTTCTCAGTTATTATGTGCCTATAACATATTAGGCATTATGTTTGAATGTCGGGGTCATAGTATCTGCCTGAATAAAAAAGCCAATAAATAATAAGCAATGTTATAAATACCAATACAGGACATTGTGAGAAGACAGAGGAGGAAAGTTAAAAGCAAACTGAGGGTTTGGGGGTGGGGGTGGGGGAGGAAGGAATGGGTTAAATGGGTGATTAGCATTAAGGAGGTCACTTGAGATGAGCACTGGGTGTTGTATGTAAGTGAAAAATCACTGAATTCTACTCCAGAAACCAATACTACATTATATGTTAATTAAATTGAATTTAAATAAAAATGTGGAAGAGTGCCTGCCAAAAAAAAAAAAAAATGCTACCAGGATACCTCCCAGCCTCCACCCAAAGGCAGAAGGCAACGCAAGCCCAGGCTGTCCCAGCCTTCCACACAGCAGTAGGAGACTGCTGTTACCTTCTGGCCCTCTCCACCCAGTGGCAAAGAATAACCCAGAAGTGATACCTCCTGACTTTTCCTCAGTGACAGAAGACAGCCTCAGGAGGCACTCTCTTCCTGCAAAAGCAGAGCCTGAGCGGAAAGCACACTGGCACTATTTGACCAAAGAACAGATCAGGTGAAATGTTCTCCATCCTACAGTTCTGGCATCCCCCATCACTACCTCCTGACACTGGAAGGCCCAAGGAAGTACTTTCTGTCCCCATAAGTGCCACAAGCAGGGACCAAATGGGAGCTCCAACAGCAGGAGACCAAAGCAGACCAGAATGCATTGAAAACATTCTGAAAGCTAAATGTCACTGGATTCATAGCAGCAATGTCCACAATAGCCAAACTGTGGAAGGAGCAGAGATGTCCTTCAACAGATGAATGGATAAAGAAGATGTTCATATATATGATAATATTACTCAGCCATCAGAAAAGATGAATACTTACCATTTACTTTGATGTGGATGGAACTGGAGGGTATTATGTTGAGCAAAATAAGTCAATCAGTGAAAGACAATTATATAGTTTCACTCATATATGGAATATATATATATATATATGTATGGAATATAAGAAACAGTGCAGAGGATCATAGAGGAAGGGAGGGAAAGCTGAATGGGAAGTCATCAGAGAAGAAGAAAAACCATGACTCTTAGCACTAGGAAAAAAACTGAGGATTGGTGGGGAGCAGTGAATAGAGGTTGGAATAACTACTTGATGGACATTAGGGAGGTCATGTGATATGGTGCACACTGGGTGTTATACACAACTGATGAATTACGGAACACTGTATCTGAAACTAATGATGTATGTTGGCTAACTGAGTTTAAATTAAAAATAAATAAATAAAATAAAATGTCATTGAAGCTACATTAAACATAAGTAACCTAGAACTGGGGTGACTGGGTGGTTCAGTCAGTTAAACATCTGACTCTTGATTTCAGCTCAGATCATGATTTCAGGGTGGTGACTTTGAACCCCACATCTGGCTCCACACTCATCAGGGGAGTCTATTTGAGATTCTCTCTCCCTCTTCCATTGCCCCTCCCCCTGTACTCTCTCTGTCTCTCTTAAATTAATTAGTTAATTAATTAAATCTTAAAAATAAATAATCCAGAACCAACATACTAAAACTGAAATAAGGTGACGGCAACTAAAAGAGAAGATTTAAATAGAACCAAAAATCTTCTAACATAATATCCAAAACATCCAGGACAATAAAAAATCACTCATCATTGAAGAAAACGGGAAAATCACAACTTGAATAAGAAAGGATAATTGTCTGCCACCAAAGCTGAGTTGAATAAGAAGTTGGAATTATCTAAGAAGGATTTAAAAGCAGGCATATAAGAAAAATGCTTGAATGAGCAATTATAAAATCTCTAAAAACAAATGAAAAGTAGAAAAATCTCAGCAATGAAATAGAATTTATTTAAAGAACCAAATGGAAATTCAATAACAAAAAAGAAAGAAAGAAAGAGAACACTCATCTTACTGGATGGACTCAATAGTATATGTAGATGATAGAGAACAGAATCCTTAAACTTGAGGACAGATCAGTAGGATTTACTTAATCTGAACAATAGAAAAAAATAGATTAAAAAAAATGAGTCTCAGAGATCTTTGAGACATTAACAGAAGGTCTAACATTTGTATCATTGCAGTCCCAGAAGGATAGGAGAAAGATTGTGGGGCTAAAGACAGTGTTCAAAGAAAAAAATAGCTGAAAACTTCTCAAATTTGGCAAAAAGACAGAAACATAGAGATTCCAAAAGATGAACAAACCCCCAAAAATATAAGTGCAAGTAAATCCATGCCAAGACACATCATAATTAAACTTCTACAAACTAAAGACAAAGGGAAAAAAAAATCTTCAAAGCAACCAGAGAAAAACAACATATTACCGTATGCTTATGAGGAAACACCAGTTCTAATGACAGCAGGTTTTTCATCTGAAACCATGGGGGGCCAGAATGAAGTGCACAACATTTTCAAGGGCTGAAATAAAGAACTGTCGACAGCAATTCTATATCTGGGAAACTGTTCTTCAGAAATGAAGAGGAAATAAAGATATTCATAGGGAAAAAAAAAAATAAGAGAATTTGTTATTAGCAGACCTGCCATTAAAGAACGGCCTAAAAAACTCTCCAAACAGATAGGCTATAACAGAAGGCTGGAATTTCAGAAGGGAAAGAAAATCAGAATGGATGAAAGCTGAGTAAATATAATAGACTATCCTATTCAGGGATTTTTGTAACCATTTTTGATGGTTAAAGCAAAAACTATGACACCATCTAATGTGGTACTCAATGTATGGAGAGGAAATACTTAAGACAATTGTATTTTAAAAGTGGGGAAGTAAAGAGACCTAAATGAAAATAAGGCTTCAATACACCTTTTAAAGTGGTAATATGGTGATATATAATAGGTTGTAGTTAGTTATGTATTTTACTGTAATAGGTAAAGCAATCACTAAGAAAACTATCCAAAGTAAAATCCTCAAAGACACATTTAATAAATTAAAAATGGAATTCTAAAATATGTTGAAGTAACCCAAAGAAGGCATACTGGTCTGACTTACTAGGAAAAAATGGAACCAAGCTGGTCAAATCATCTTAGTTAGGCCCAGCCAACCTGTAATCATGTGAGAAATTATTTTTTTAAATGCCCTTTTTTTTAAAGCCTTTGTATTTTTTGAGCAGTTTTAGATTTATAAAAAAAAACTGAAGGAAGGTACAGAGATTTCCTATATGCCCCCCTATCCTCAAATATGCATAGCCTCCCTCATTATCAACATCCCCCACCTGAGTGGTAGATTCTTTTTAATAAATGTGGCTTTAATTGACACATTATAATTACCCAAAGTCCACAGTTTACCTTAGAGTTCACTCTCAGGATTGTACATTCTATGAGTTTGGACAAATGTATGATAACATGCATGTATCCATCATTATAATATCATACAGAGTATTATCAGTGTCCTAAAAATCCTCTGTGCTCTGCCTATTCATCTCTCCCCAACACACATACAGCCCTGGCAGAAAATAACCTTGTTGTTGTCTCCCTGGTTTTGCCTTCTCTAGAATGACATAGAATTGGAATCATCCAATATGTAACCTTTTCATATTGGCTTCTTTCACTTAGTAATATGCATTTAAGTTTCCTCCATGTCTTTTTGTAACTTGATAGCTCATTTCTTTTTAGCTCTGAATAAAATTTCATCATCTGGATGTACTACAGTTTTATCCATTTACCAAATGGAAGACATCTTGATTGTTTCCAAGTTTTGACAATTATGAATAAAGCTGCCAGAAACATCCTTGTACAGGTTTTGTGTAGACATAAGTTTTCAATTCCTTTGAGTTGAAATATCAAGGAAGATGACTGCTGGATCTTATGGTAAGAGTATGTTTAGTTTTGTAAGAAACTGCCAAACTGTTTTCTAAAGTCATTAAAGCATTTTACATTCCCATCTGCGATGAATGAGAGTTCCTGTTGCTCCACATCCTTGTCAGCATTTGGTGTTGTCAGTATTCTGGATTTTGGCCATTCTAATAAGTGAGTAGTGATATCTCATTGTCGTTCCAATTTTCATTTTCCTGAGGACACAGGATGAGGAAGCACATTTTCATATGCTCATTTGCCATCTGTATATCCTCTTTGGTGAGGAATCTGTTTGGGTTTTTTACCCATTTTTTAGTGGGTTGTTTATTTTCTTATTGTTGAGCTTTAAGAGTTCTGTCTATAGTTTAGCTAGCTGACCCTTATCAGATGTGACTTTTGCAACTGTTTTTTTCCTAGTCTGTGGCTTGTCTTCTAATTCTCTTATTGTCTTTCACCAAAGTTTTTTACTTTTTATTTTATTTAAATTCAATTAATTAACATATAATGTATTATTAGTTTCAGAGGTAGAGGTCAGTGATTCATCATCTTATATAATACTCAGTGTTCATGACATCTTGTCCCCTCCTTAATGAGTTCCAGTTTATCAATTCTTTCTTTTGTAGATAACATGGTATTATATAACAAATGCTGTTTTAAGCCATTACAGTTTTTGAGTTATTTGTTATGCACAGTAGTTAACCAGTACTCACCTCAAAAGCCATGACTAAAAAAAAAAAACCTAAGTTTGTTTCTGTTTTGTTTATCTAATTACCTAAACCTAAAATCTAGGAGTCATCTTAGTGTCTTCCCAGTCCTTCATTTACTTTATTCTTTCGGCAAAAGAGACCCTCTGAAAGATTTTAAGCAGGGGGGAATTATGATCAGATTTCTACTTTAAGAAGATCTATACCTACAGTTCTCAAAAACTGGCACAAGAAGCTCTAGGGTCCCCACCACCATTTTAGAAGGTTTGCAAGGTCAAAAATATTTTAATAATAATACTATGTACTCCCATTCTTTTGTGAGTATATAGTGGACACTTACAGAGATTACATGATATGGGCATCCCAGCAGATTGAAAGTAGAAATAGATATGTGAACCCATCTGTCTTCAATTAAATCAAACATTACAGAGACTTGCAAAAATATTTTAAATGCTACTCTTCTCACTAAATTTTGTTTAGTTTTGTAAAATGTATTTTTAATAAAAATATTGTTAACATGAAATGAGATTTTTTTCATCTTAAAATTTTTAACTTAATTTTTAAATTCCTTGGTGTTAATTTCTAATATGGCAAATATTACTATCATGCACATAAACAAAAGCTTTTTCAAATCCTTAATAATTTTTGAGAGTGTAAAGGAGTCTTAGAGAGAAAAAAAATTTGAAAACTGCTTATCTAGACTACAGGAAATATGGTAGATAATTTCAAAAAATGCCAGATTATAGACAAATAAGAAGCTAGGTTGGATAATTTCAAAGTGAAATGTATGCTAACATAAATAATAGTAATGTGGGTGGGTGGGAAGAGATGAGTAGAAGAGAGAGTAAGGAGATAGAATCAAATGGGCCATTTCTAGCTTAGAAAATTATCCACTTGATAAACTATAACTTGTTCTTAAAGCCAAGGTCTTCTCCTCTGTGAAGCCTTTATTGATGTACCCAAGTTTGGTGTCACCCATGGCCTGATATGTAACTCCATTCATATGTCTGACCTACCAATTACAATCATTTGTCTAATATGCCTGTACCCTCATGTAGCAAAGGCCATCCTAAAAGGGAAGTATATTTCAATACAGGCATACCTCTATCTCAAGAGGCAAGAAAATTCTCAAACACACAACCTAATCTTACACTTTAAGGACCTAGAAAAGGAAAAACAAATAAAACCTAAAGTCAACAGAAGAAGGGAAACAATAAAAATTAGAGCAGAAATAAACGATATTAAAATAAAACAAAACAAAAAACAGTAAACAAATCAACGAAACTAAGAACTGGTTCTTTTAAAGAATTAATAAAGTTGATAAATCCCTAGCCAGACTCATCAAAAAGAAAAGAGAAAGGACCCAAATAGATAAAATCATGAAGGAAAGAAGAAAGCTCACAACCAACACCACAGAAATACAAACGATTATAAGAGAATATTGTGAAAAATTACATGCCAACAAACTGTGCAATCTGGAAGAAATGGACAAATTCCTAGAAACATACAATCTACCAAAACAGAAACAGAAGGAATTGAAAATTTGAACAGACCCATAACCAGCAAAGAAATTGAATCAGTAATCAAAAATCTCCCAACAAACAAAAGTCCAGAGCCAGATGGCTTCCCAGGGGAATTCTACATTTGAAGAGTTAATACCTATTCTTCTCAAACTCTTCCAAAAAATAGAAATGGAAGGAAAACTTCCAAACTCCTTCTACAAGACCAGAATTACCTTGATTCAAAAACAAGATAAAAACCCCCATTAAAAAGGAGAATTATATCCCTGATGGACACGGATGCAAAAGTTTTCAACAAGAACTAGCAAACTGAATCCAATAGTACATTAAAAGAATCATTCACCACAAACAAGTGGGATTTATTACTGGACTGAAGGGTGATTCATTATTTGCAAATCAACCAACGTGATATACCATATTAATAAAAGAAGGGATTAGAGTCATATGATCCCCTCGATAGATGCAGAAAAAACATTCTTGATAAAAACCCTGGACAGAGTAGGTACAGATGGAAAATACCTCAACATCATAAGAGTCAATATATGAAAAACCCACAGCTAATATCATCTTCAGTGGAGAAAAACTGAGAGATTTTCCTTCATGGTCAGGAACAAGACCCCTTGGGATGGGATGTCCACTCTCATCATCAGTATCTAACATAATACTGGACATCTAAGCCTCAGCAATCACACACCCAAAAGAAATAAAAGACATCCAAACTGGCAAGAAAGAAGTCAAACTTTCACTATTTGCAGATGATATGCTACTCTATGTAGGAAATCTGAAACACTCCATCAAAAAATTGCTAGAACTAATATGTGAATTCAGTAAAGTTGCAGTATATAAAATCAATGTACAGAAATCTGTTGCATTTCTCTACACCAGAAAAATAAATTAAGGAATTGATCTCATTTACAACTACACCACGAACAATAAGATTTGGTTAGGAATAAACCTAACCAAAAAAGTAAAACATCTCTACTCTGAAAACTAGAGAACACTTATGAAAGAAACTGAAGAGAACACAAAGAAATGGGAAGACATTCCACGCTCATGGACTGAAAAAACAAACATTGCTAAAATGTCTATACTACCCAAAGCAATCTATACATTTAATGCAATCCCTATCAAATTACCATCATCATTTTCACAGAGCTAGAACAATTCTAAAACTTGTATGGAACCGCAAAAGACCCCAAATAGACAAAGCAATCCTGAAAAAGAAAAGAAAAGTGGAAGGCATCACAATTCCAGACTTCAACTGCATTACAAAGCTGTCATCATCAAGACAGCATGGTACTGGCACAAAAAAACAGAGACACAGAACAATGGAACAGAATAGGGAGCCCAGAAATGGACCTACAACTATATGGTCAACTAAATTTCGACAAAGCAGGAAAGAATATCCAATAGAAAAAAGAAAGTGTCTTCAACAAATGGTGTTGGGAAAACTGGACAGGCACATGCAGAAGAATGAAACTGCACCATTTTCTTACATCATGCCCAAAAATAAACTCAAAAGGATGAAAGACCTAAATATAAGACAGGAAACCATCAAAATCCTAGAGGAGAAGACAGCCAGCAACCTCTTTGATCTCGGCCATAGCAAAGTCTTACTACACACAGCTCCAGAGGCAAGGGAAACAAAAGCAAAAATTAACTATTGGGACCTCATCAAGATAAAAAGCTTCTGCACAGCAAAGGAAACAATCAACAAAACTAAAAGGCAGCCTACCGAATGGGAGTATTTGCAAATGACATATCAGATAAAGGGCTAGTATTCAAAATCTACAAAGGATTCATCAAAATCAACACCCAAAAGATAAATAATCCAGTTAAGAAATGGGCAGAAGACATGAACAGACATGTATCCAAAGAAGACATGCAAATGGCTAACAGACACATGAAAAAATATTCAGCATCACTCATCATCAGGGAAATATAAACCAAACCACAATGAGATAACACCTCACACCTGTCAGTATAGCTAAAATTAGCAACTCAGGAAAGAAGAGATATTGGTGAGGATTTGGAGAAAGGGGAATCCTTTAATATTGTTGGTGAGAATGAAAGCTGGTGCAGCCACTCTGGAAAACAATAAGGAGGCTCCTCAAAAAGTTGAAAATAGAGCTACCTTACAACCCAGCAATTGCACTACTGGGTATTTACCCAAAGGATACAAAAATACAGATTCAAAGGGGTACATGCACTCCAATGTTTATAGCAGCATTATCAACAATAATCATACTATGGAAAGAGCCCAAGTATCCAATGACTGATGAATGGAGAAAGAAGATTATATATATAAGAAGATATATATAATAGACTATCACTCAGCCATCAAAAAAAAATGATATCTTGCCATTTGCAAATGATGTGGTGGAGCTAGAGTGTATTATGCTAAACAAAATAAGCCAGAGAAAGACAAAATACCATATGATTTCACTCATACATGGAGTTTAGGAAACAAAAGAGATGAACATGTGGGTAGGGAGGAAAAAGAAAGAAGGTAAGGGGAAAGGTAAAGTATAAGAGACTCTTAACAATAAAGAACAAACTAAGGGTTAATGGAGGGGAGGGAGGCTGGGGAGGGGGGAGGATGGTCTAAATGCATGATGCGTTAAGGAGGGCATTTATTGCGATAAGCACTGTAAGTGATGAATCACTAATTCTACTCCTAAAACCGAAATTACACTATATGTTAACTAACAAGAATTTAAACAAAATTTTGGAAGAAAAAAAAATCGAATATACTATTTAAAGCCACACTGTCAGAAGGTCAGAAAGAATTAAAATTGTAGATTTATTACTTTTAAAAATATAATAATAATAATAATAATAACAATAATAAGCCTATATCCTCTACTGGACTTGAGTTTCCTGAAGTTGAGGACAATATCTTACTCACTTATGTCTTCTTTGCCTCCATAGTGTCTGTCATATGTAATAGGCTTTCAACAGATGTTAGATGAAAGTGTAATAGGTAGAAAAATTACTGATTTATCACCACCCTTTCTGCTCACAAAAAGGATCTTATCTTGTTGTGCTAACTTCCCTGCTACTTTGGCCCATCAAGATAAGTTCAATTGTTCCGGAAATTCCTAGATTTTGAGAAGGAAAATGACAAAAAAAAAAAAAAGACAAAAAAAATTAAGAGACATTGAGCTAGGTTTGAGAGAGAGACATGAGAGGACAGGAAGGGAGACAAGAGCTTCTAGAAGTGTTATTAAGGGTTACAAACTCATCGTTCACTTCATATTCTTAGAAAGGGGGAATTACTTTTTAATTACTTTCGGTTGCTAGCCTGTTTCTTTAGTGCGGTAGTGTGCCAAGACTGGGCCATACGGGGCCTAAGAATTTATTTGGATTATAAACTAAGCATGCACGCATGAACTAAGTTTTTTTTTTGTTTTTTTTTTATTTTATTTTTTATAAACATATAATATATTTTTTTCCCCAGGGGTACAGGTCTGTGAATCGCCAGGTTTACACACTTCACAGCACTCACCATAGCACATACCCTCCCCAATGTCCATAACCCCACCCCCCCAACCCCCCTCCCCCCAGCAACCCTCAGTTTGTTTTGTGAGATTAAGAGTTTTTTGCTAACAGACTTTATGTTTCATAGTATTTTGTGTGCATTTTGGTTAAGCATATCCAGGGGCTTTGGTTTCAGCTTAAATTGTCTCCTCTGCTGGGATTCTGACAGGTCTGGGCACATCTGATGACGTAGTAGCAGCCCACGTGTCTATACAAATTGATCTGCCCAGGGGTGTGGAGGAGCTGTAAGGAGTAGGGCTTTTCAAGGCACACTACGGGAGACACTTGGGACTTGAAGGGAACAACACAGTGGCTTTCCCGCTCAAGACTCATAGACTCATGTTTCAGCTCTAAGGAGAGAGAGGTACCACGGGAAAAAAGGAAAAAAAAAACTTTTCCCCAAAAGAACTTAGGAGAGGCTGTCTAAAACCTCTTTGTGTGCCCGCTGACAAAATATATTCTGTGTGGAACACAGCTTGTATCTGGGCCAGAGTCAGCTGCAACTCTGCTTGGTCTCTCTAGTTTGCAGAGCGGGGAGTGACGGCAGGCTACAACCGCTCTGAGGTATTTTCTCCTACAGGTAACATCATTGAGCAGAACGGCTTCACAACTGCATAGGAGATACCTGCTAACGATACCTAAAAATATAGTTGGCAGGGAATTTTCAGGAGGCTGAGGCTGTCACAAGTCAGTAAAATTTGAGTTGCTAGAATTCATATGACTTGATTGGAGTCCACTGATTTCTAACACAAATATGACACAAGCCTAGCTAGCACCATGCTTTGTGGAAGCCACGTTAAAATACAAATCATTACAGCATTGATGAGTGGATCTCTTATTTTAATCAGTGAATAAATCTTACTTCATTTCAAAAGGATTTGAGGCAGCTGGCTACTAATTTAACAAGTTGCTACCTTTAGCTATTCAGTTGAAAGAAATGTTTTTTCACTAAAATCTAAGAGACATCATGATCAAAAGCTTATTTGTTAAAGCATTTACTCACAGGAGGCATGGTGCTAAGTAAGGCTCATCAAAAAAACATCACAAACATGTCCCATGTTCTTTGGAATTCTACAGTCTGAAGTAGGTTGAAGGCTCATTTTAGGAATGGAATGATGAGAGAAGTTCCTATATATAAAGAATGAGAAAAAGGAAAACTTAGCAGTCTGGAACAGAAGAGGATGTGCCTTGTCCTGACGTCTGTATGGGACACATGTTTTTGTTTTCTCATACAACAAGACCCTACAGAAACCTTCTTTTCTCTTTATATCATCTAATACCATCATTTTGCATTTTCATAGCATATGCACCTAAAGCACTCAACAAATCTCCTCTCCAAATCTGTTATAGGGTACGGGATAAGGGCTATTTTGTTTTGTTGATAGTGTATCTGTGATAACCCTTCAAAGAATGGTTCACTCCCACACAGGGCTTTGGGTTTCAATGATAACTGGGTGGAAATGTCCCAGAGGTGAGATGACCTACAAAGAACTATATTATAATCTTTCAGTAAAGAACAGGAGGGGCGCCTGTGTGGCTCAGTCATTAAGCGTCTGCCTTCGGCTCAGGTCATGATCTCCCGGTTCTGGGATGGAGCCCTGCATAGGGCTCCTTGCTCAGTAAGCGGGAAGCCTGCTTCTCCCTTTCCCTCTTTCCCTGCTTGTTTTCTCTCTCTTGCTGTGTCTGTCTCTGCCAAATGAATAAATAAAATCTTTAAAATAAATAATAAATAAATAAATAACAGGTAATAGATAAAAATGAGCCCTCAGTAGTCTAAAAAAAATGAAAGATCATGGTTCTTTCCATTTTTCCTTCCCTACAAGTAATTTTTAACTTACTCCCAAGAGACAATTATTTTTCATTTCTAAAAAAGCCAATATGAAACAAGAAGAATCGAAAAAGCTGTTGGCTTTACCTTTCTTTAGAATTCCTGTGTACCCTTATAAAAGATTTACCTTGACTAATGCTGACAAAGGGAATCTGAAATTTAATCTGCTTCTGGTAGCAAATTAAATAAAGATTTTTAGACCCTGATCAAATCTCATTCTATGGCACAGACATTGCAATGAAAAAGTCAAAACCTGTTAGAGTTTCCAATTAGTAAACTGTTCCTTCCCATCGCTGGGCTTGCAGATAAACACAAGTACTGTGATAAATGTGGAGATACAGAGCTTTAGGCCATGGTCAGACATTACACAGGTGTCCTCATAAATGTCAGAGACAAAATCAACTATTCCTTGGAGACTGGAGTTTTCAGGGCTAAAGCTCTAGACACATTCATCACAGAAGCCGGCAAGATGCCATCGCCCCAAAGCAGAGCCAAGCCAAGCGTTCTTAGTTAACATTAAAATCTCACAGCATATCTAGCAATCAGGAGTTCTACAATGGAAACCCAAGCATTAATGTAGAAAAGTCGTAATGGGAAGTAAAATCACAGACATTCAGTTTCTACTTGTGAAGCTTATGATAGAATTGCAGTCATTTTCTCTGGACTTTCTACAGCAAAAGGAAATCAAATTATTCAAGGAGGAAAATATGCTGTGGTTTTCTTTTCCGAGGAAAACACAATTTGCTCTCTCCTATTATGTTTGACTGAGGTCAGAATCGACATGTTGCCAGTGTGTCTGCTATTAAAAGTCTTGAATAAACCTCTAAATAATGACATGTTAAAATACTGAGCAGAAAGAGAAAACCTCAAAGGTTTTCTTTTTGAAGATAATATGAATCATTCATTTAATTCAGTAGCTTGAGACATTTATGTATAAACACACTTAGAAGAATTAGTGATACTATACATAACATGAGTCATTTAAAACCTCATCTTCTTTCATTAGAAAGTCCAGCCTTTAACCCCAGTCAGTCTGAGCAAACGTTTCATGATTTGAGTGTTCATTCTGTATTTTATTTAGCTTCATTCTAAATGTTATTTGACCTAAATTTTCAGTTTCCTCTAAAGCAGTTAGGAATTCCTCATTAAAAAACATTTATCAAGGGGTGCCTGGGTGGCTCAGTTGGTTAAAGCCTCTGCCTTCGGCTCAGGTCATGGTCTCAGGGTCCTGGGATTGAGCCCTGCATCGGGCTCTCTGCTCAGCGGGGAGCCTGCTTCCTCCTCTCTCTCTCTCTCTCTCTCTCTCTCTCTCTCTCTGCCTACCTCTCTGTCTATTTGTGATCTCTGTCAAATAAATGAATAAAATCTTTAAAAAAAAAAAAAAAGAAATTTATCAAGAACAGCCAGTAGAATTCAGGAAGTTGATACTAATCCGAGCATAAAATTCTTAGAGAATTCTAAGACAGTGATTAGAAACAGTTTAAACAGCTAGAACAAAGACATTCGAAACAATGGTTCACGTAAATGGATTTTTTTTTTTTTCTCTTCCATGAAACAATTCAGATACAGATGGCTAGTCCACAAAACCATCCGGGACCCAGATTCCTTGTATCTTTTTATTCTGCATCCCCTAAAGTGTGGTCCTGCGCCATATGGTCAAAATTGATTTATCAGCAATTGGATGTTCCAACCAGCAAGAATGAGGAAATACAGAACGTAAAGGGCAAACAACTTCTTTCTAAAGAAGTAACTCCAAGTTTCCCACATCACTTTTGTTCACGGTCTTTTTTTTTTTTTTTTTTTTTTTTTTAAGATTTATTTGAGAGACAGAGAGCAGGGGGAGGGACAGATGGAGAGAATTCCAAGCAGACTCCCCACCCAGCATGGATCCCGATTCGGGGCTCAATCCCAGAACCCCAAGATCACAACCCCAGCCAAAATCAACAGTCAGATGCTCAACCAACTGAGCTGCTGGTGCCCGACTTTTGCTCACATTCTCCTGGCAAAAACTTATCTTCAGGGCCACAATTTGTTATAAAGAAGCTGAAAAATATATGTTCAGCTGGAAGACTATGTGGTAACTAAAATTCAGGGATTCTCTTAGTAAAAGAAAAAGAAGCCCACCTGGATGGTTCAGTCAGTTAAATGTCTGCCTTTGGCTCAGGTCATGATCCCAAGGTCCTAGGATGGAGCCCCACATCAGGCTCTTTGCTCAGCGGGGAGACTGCTTCTCCCTCTCCCTCTCCCTCTGTGGAGCCTGCCACTCCCCCTGCTTGTGCTGTCTAGCAAATAAACAAATAAAATCTTTAAAAGTAAATAAATAAAGATAAATAAAGGAAAAAGAGAATGGATACTGGGGGACAGTTGCAGTCTCTGCCACAGACAACATATCCTGAGGTATGTTAAGGAAACACTAGTTCCATAAGATGTCAACATCTTGCCAAAAAATAAGTTCTTTATATCTGGACTTATCAGAGCCTTTAATAAACTAACATTTAAACTCTATGAGGGAGGAATAGCTTTGCTACATTTCTCAAATTCATTTGACCACGGATCCCATTTTTCAAAGGTCAACTCTTAGAGCCAATACACTGCAGAACACATTTTGGGAGCCACTACTCTAGAATGCTACATTTAAATTTATTAACTCTGGCTACGTAGCAAAATTTATCCAAGTGAAAAATGAAAACATTGTCATATATTCAGGTGCTATATATTTTAAAGGGACTGAATATACCTAAAGACTGCATATTTTAATCTTACAGTGAACTCATTAAGATCGTTTGTGAAACTGTCTTGCTTTTTCCTTAAAAAGTGGGGAAAGGGCATTTTTTTATTATAAGGCAAAATAAATGCATATAATATGCATCCTACATAAGAGAGTCTCTCAATGATTCATGGTCTAGCCCAGGTTAAATTAGTAAGCCTCTGAGATCAGGTTCATGAGGCCCCAAGTCAAACAGTTTAACAAATGGAATATCAGTTACCCAGTGTGTTATGGTGCCCAGATCACTGCCCTTAAACATGCAAAGGTACAGGGTAGGGTCCAGTTAATTAGAGCCCTTGTAACACCTTGCACACATGTTGCTGGGGTACAGGATGAGGCAGTGGAAATTAAAGAGCATTACCTTTGCTGCACAGGCCAAGAACATAGCCTGAGACTAATCAGACTATCAGTAGTGTCATCACTGCTGCTTATTTTTCTGATGTTCAAAGAAAGCCAAGAGTCTAGGACACTCTAATACCATCATATAAAAAATTACCACCTAATCTTGCCATCTGGGAAGTGGGTTTATCTATCATTTGTGCGATTCACATTGCCTATGTCAATGGGTGGTTTCCCTTAGCCTGAATGGGCCCTGCTGAAATTGTGGTGAAAAGGACTTTGGAACCCACCAGACCTGTGTTCCAGTTCTGGCTCCAGCACTTCCCAGCTATGTGGCTGCAAACAAGCTAACTAACACACGAGCCTGTCTCCTCATCTATCATATGAAGACTATACTATCTACCTCATAAAGTTTTTGTGAGCATGAAATGGGAAGTAGTATATAACGTACCTAGCACAGTGACTGCCACATAATAGAGGTCCTAAAATATTAGTGTTTTTCCATTCTTACCACTCCTCCCCAGCACTGTGGCTAAGATCATGGGTGATGAAGACATACAGAGCTAAATGTTAGTCCTTGCTCTGCCACTTTATAGCTGTGTGACGTTGATCCAGTTATTTAATCCTTCTAAGTCTCTGTTTCCTCACCTGTAAACGGAATACGGAATAGTACTTACTTCCTGGGCTTACTGAGAATGAAATGTAGTATTAAGAAATTAGTACAGTGATTGGTATACATTGTACTTCATCAAAACTAAAACTTCACCAATTTTAAAATGCATCCTGATTTTATAGAAGTTTAAATATGGAAGAAAAATATGTGCATCCTAGAATGGATAAAATATGATTGTAAGTGCTTAATAAATATTAGTTGTTGTTATCACATATAATCTGTTATTAAGGAGATTTATGTGGGATCCTGGGATAGGGCCTACAGAGATTGGAAAGATCAACAACTTTAGTCCTAGAACACTAATTGAAATCAAGAGAGTTAGCATGATGACCACAATATCATGTGATTAATGTAATAATAAAGCTGTATCTATGGAAGGGAGATACTATAGAAGAAGCTATGATAAACTTTAGGATTTAGGTTTAGGATTATGAGGACGAGAAGATGGAAAGGAAAAGCTTCACAAAGAATTGATTCATAAGCAGGGTTTTGAAGAATAAAGTGTCCTACAGCTAAAAAGGACATCCCAGACAGAGGAGAAAACAACTGAAAAATCACCAGTGTTGGAGGAACACAAGATAGCTCAGCATTACTGGAATGAAAATTGCTTTCATCTTGGATGAGAGAATTCACAGGAATCCACATGGCCAGCAAAGATAAGCCCCCTTCATTCCCTGAAGGGGAAGTTTCTAAGTAAAGGAATTTAAATCCATTCAGAGAAGAAACAAAGTAAATGTACCTAATCGCCAAACCCGGTAGGATATTACAAAAGAGATGAATGAAATCTCTCGGGCAATAAGAAAAATAGACTTGGGGATACGATTTCCTAAAGAAAAGTATGTCCTAATCAAAGAACAAAAGATGACAAATTTGAGTATCCTTCATGTTTCTAAGAAACTAATACCAAACAAATCTGTTAAAAAATAGATCATTCTTTAAGGAAACAAAAACACTACATTAAGCACATTTTACTTCCATTCTAAATTTTAAAATTTTCTCTGCTACCAGTACATCAGTCCCATCTTTTGGGTCTTAAAGCCCACTGAGTTTCATTTCAGTTCTTGTGCTAACATCGGTTTCTTTCTTTTTTTTTTTTTATTTTATTTATTTTTTATTTATTTGGCAGACAGAGATCACAAGTAGGCAGAGAGGCAGGCAGAGAGAGAGAGAGGAGGAAGCAGGCTCCCCGCTAAGCAGAGAGCCCGATGCGGGGCTCGATCCCAAGACCCTGGGATCATGACCTGAGCTGAAGGCAGAGGCTTTAACCCACTGAGCCACCCAGGTGCCCCTAACATCGGTTTCTAAATAACAATTGGGTTTTGTATAGATGCTGAGTATTCCATCTTTTACAACTATGTAGAAAATACACTCTGACCACCAAATCATTTGGAATCAGTAGATAGTCCACCTTTGATCCAAAAATTCCCCTCAGAAAGGTCAAGATAAGAGCATATTATCCTTATATTAAGAAAACTAGGAATGCCTGGGTGGCTCAGTGGGTTAAGCTTCTGCCTTCGGCTCAGGTCATGATCTCATGGTCCTGGGATCGAGCCCTACATCGGGCTCTCTGCTCGGCAGGGAGCCTGCTTCCCCCTCTCTCTCTCTGCTGGCTTCTCTGCCTACTTGTGATAGATCTCTCTGTCAAATAAATAAATAAAATCTTTTAAAAAAAGAAAGAATAAAAGAAAACTAATAATGCTCATTCAGGGTATTTCATAGGTGGGAAGACATAGAACCAGTCTTCTCAAGTTTCTGCTTCACTCTCAAAGTATTCCACCTTCAGTCTTTCATGTATACTATTTCTGACCACTTTGCATATATAATGGGAATTCTAAATAACTAACCCAAAATGGAAAATACAAACCTTACACATCTTGAACAAAAGTGCTTAACTTTTGAACAACTTGTTTGGCACTGTGTGAGAGAGGGTAGGGGTGCCTGGCTCAGTCAGTTAAGCATCTGCCTTCGGCTTAGGTTCATGGTCCAGGGATCCAGGGATGGAAACAGGCATTGGGCCCCCTGCTCAGCAAGGAGCCTGCTTCCCCCATTCCCTCTGTCCCTCCCCTCCACCTCCCCTCCCCCCAGTTCACGCTCGCTCTCTTTCTTTCTGTCTCTCTCAATATAAATAAATACAATTTAAAAAAAAATTAACAGAAATTCTCCCTGAGATAATACCCAGGCCACATCTAGGTATACACAGTATAGACTACAACACAGCTGGGCTCCAGCAATGAGCACAGCAAACTTAAAACCCTGCTGTCAGGAAACAGATGCAGACGAAGTCCAATAATAAAAATGAAAAGCAGGAAGCCAAGAGAATAAATCCCACACTCAAGGTTTTATCCTCCACCTAGATATAGATTCTGCCTGTGGAGATGGCATTTGAGAGGCTACCCCTGGAGTCCCCTGACCCCAAGGTACTGACCCCAATGGTTTCACACAATCAGTGTCACAGCTTGCTTGTACCTGTCTGTTCCTCTCACCCTCCTTTCCAGCTTCTAAATATACATACCCAAAGGGACCAACCTTGTTTTTTTTTTAAAGATTGTATTTATTTATTTGACAGAGAAAGACACAGCAAGAGAAGGAACACAAGCAGGGGAGTAGGAGAGGGAGAAGCAGGCTCCCCGCTGAGCAGGGAGCCCAACGCGGGGCTAGATCTCATGACCTGGGATCATGACACGAGCTGAAGGCAAATGCTCAATGAGTGAGCCAGCCAGGAGCCCCAGGACCAACCCTATTAAAATTGCTTTTGACTATCCAAATCTTAGCTGGGATTGTGTGACCAGGAACTGTGAAAACCAGTGAGACTTGAGAGGATCAGAAAAAAAAAGAACAGGATACTCCTAATAAGAAGGAACACATGCCCAGAGCCTGCTAATAATGCTCAATTGCTTTCTAAACTCTAGACCCCCTTTGCTAGAGTTTGAGGGCTTTCTCAAAATAGTCTTTCTCCATTTAAAAAGCAGCATCTCCCCTTTGGTTCCCTAATCCCCAATCACTGGTTGAGGTTTCCCTGCTTTAGTTCTATTTCTTTTTTGGCTATGAAAGAATTTCTTCAAATTCCCAACCCCCTCCTCTGTTATGCTTAGGTTTCATAGCAATCAGTTGGGGGCAACATTTAATGATTTACAGCCCTGAGACTTTTTTACAGACTATTTTAAGATAGAGAGGGAGATTTTCATGCCACGGAATTGAGCTGTTACAGAAATCAAACAAGGGAAAGAATTTCACACCTTTCAAGACGCCCTTGCAGATTTTGCTCCCTGTGCTTGGGGCATAGGGCTGGTCTCCTTAGGGCCCCTCTCCTCAGGATCATGACAGCTCTGAGTCCAAGGCCTGGGCCGACTGAAGAGGTAAGAAATTAGGGAGGACAGAGCAGTAGGATATGTGCACAAAGGGAGTAAACAGTTAAGAAGCAGAGAAGAACAGCGACAGAGCAGGGTGGGTGAAATGCAGTGAAAAGGACTTTGCTAGAGCAGCTCTTACAACGTGTGATCCACAGGCTGATCTCCTGTTAGGCATTCTGTTTAAAAAAAAAAAATCTGGAAAAAATTGTCTTCCTTATTATAAATGTGCTTTTCTTTCTTCCTGATGCCCTTCAATAGAATCCCTCTCTCCCAATCTGCGCCTGCATCTCAATCTTGCTCTCAGTGGCTGGTAAAATCATTCTGGCTGAGTTTTCTTGTCTTTTTTTTTTTTTTTCTTAAGATTTATTTATTTATTTGACAGAGAGAAAGAGACATTGAGAGAGGGAGTCAGGCAGCAGGAGTAGGAGAAGGAGAAGCAGTCTTCCTGCAGAGCAGGGAGCCTAATGCAGAGCTATTAGATCCCAGGACCCTGGGATCATGACGTGAGCTGAAGGCAGGTGCTGAACAGACCAAGCCTCCCAGGTGACCCATATCTGGCTAAGTTTTTAACCTGATCGTCAAGAGCAGTTTAAGTTGGGGAAATATTGAATTAAGCAAACTTACACTGTATTTGTACTTCCAAAATTCCTCTAACTTGCACTGAAAGGGGTGGAGTAGAGGTAAATACATTGCAGTGTTTCTTAAACTCATTTTTCCATAGAACTCTTTTTCTAAGCACTTTTATCTCCTCATGAAAGATAAATATTTATAAGGAACTATGGAGTTCTCTGCTAAAGTACAGTATTTTTGTCCCAGGACCCTTTGTACTCTTAAAAATTATCAAGGACCTCAAAGAGCTTTTGTCTACTGATATTTGCCACCTTGGAAATTAAAACTTAGAAAATTTAAAATTTGATTAATTCATTTAAAAATACAATAATAAACTTGTTACATGTTAACATAAGTAATATTTTTCTTTTTTAAAAAACTATATTTTCCAAAACAAAAATATTTTGTGAGGAGACTGGCATTTAGATTTTTGCAAGTCTCTCTACTGTCCAGATTAATAGGAGACAAGCTTCTCACATTTGCTTCCACACTCCATCTATTGTGATAAGTCATGTAGTCTCTGGAAAACTCCCCTGTACACTCATGAAAGAAAAAGAGAGAAAATGGCCAATGTCATATTAGTGTCATTATAAAAATAGTTTAGGCCTCAAGGACTCCCTGAAAGGGTCTGAAAGATCCCCAGAGGATCCCATCCTTTGAAAACTGCTGACCTAAGGCATAAATTGCCTGTGGAAAGAGGAAGAGGAGGAAGGAAAAAATAAACCATTTATGAGCATCTACCACATGCCAAGAAACCTGCTAGGAATTTCATTAATTCATTAACGTTAATTCACTTCACCTACAAACCATCTAAGGCAGTAGTCCTTATTTCCTTTGTCATGCAGATGAAGAAACAGACTCAGAAGGATTGTGTAATTTACCAAGGTCAAACAGCTCATAAGAAGCAGCGCTAGTTTGAGGCTGATTTTGGACACCAAGATATCTTTAAGAAGTAGTTTTCAATGTGTCACTATACTAACTTTCTATTGCTGCATAACAAATTACCACAAATTTAGCAGCTTAAAATAACATCCATTTATTCTCACAGTTATGTAAATCATAAGTCCTAGAGGTGCCCAAATGGGTTCTCTGCTCTGGATCTATTATTGAATAGACTATTCAAGCTTTTAGTCTGACGGACTTCTCATCTGGAAGTTCTGAGGAAGAATGGGCTTCCAAGCTCATTGAGGCCTTTGGCCAAATTCAATTCCTCACAGGTATTGGACCAAGATTCCCATTTTCTCACTGGCTGCTGGCCAGCGATCCTTCTCAGCTCTGTAGAAGTTATTCTCAGGTCCTAGACACATATCTCTCTCCATCTACAAGCCAGCAATGGGGAATCTCCCTTGCAAGTTTAAAAACTTTGGCATCCACAGGGCACCTGGGTGGCTCAGTCAGTTAAACATCTGACTCAGTTTTGGCTCAGGTCACGATCTCAGGGTTGTGAGATGGAGCCCCAAGTCAGGCTCCTCACTGGGCATGGAGTCTGCTTAAGATTCTCTCTCTCCCTCTGCCCCCCCACCAAAAAAGAACTTTGGCATCTACTTTCTTCTTTTTCCATTTCTCAACTTTCCCAGAGCTGAAATATATGTGCTAACCTCAGTTTGCTCTCTGTTCCAATATGAGTTCCTCCATCTGGGGTCAGTAACCCATTCCTGTCCCAGGGCCAGACTCAGTATATGTTCACGGAGCTCAACAGATGAAACCTCTCTGTTTCACAACAACTGAGCTGGTATCTCCCTGCACCTTCTGGATTCAAATAGCCAGCCAGGCTTGACTTCTCCCCACAGACCCTGTGGTTCCATGGCCCCAACTTTAAATGAGGTTAACTTCTATAGGTCTCACTGGCAGCCCTCTTTTATCTGCTGTCAAAATGTCTTTTCTCATTTCTCCTTTCTTCCTAATAAAGATAAATTCAGACCTTCTTATATCATTCTTCTCAGATAATACTACATTTAGAGATCATCTCTATAGAACATTGCTATAAAACAGCTTCATTAAGTGCATAATACACGAGTTTAGGATTAAAGGCTTTGGAGTTCTACAAATTCTAGTCAAAACATGATTAAATATTAAACAGAATTCATATTAATTTTGTTTAGAGAAATGTATAAGAGTATTATAAAACCCCCTTAAAGTAGCTGGAAATCAACTCCCTTTCTTCCTTTCTTGCTGGGTTGTTGTAAAATTAATGCCATCCCAAAAGCATGGCATGCTTTATAAGCAAACTTTTTTCTTTTGCTTTATTTTTATTCATGCACATTTTCACTTCTAAATTTTAAAAAGAAAACATTCAGAGAATAATGTCACTAGTGGTTTTCTACATGTACTCATTGTGAATCAAGTGGAATACTAATTTAATAGCCATTGGGAGTGGAATTAGCTCAAGGATTTGTGAATTGGATTACAGCAATGTCAAAGAATGTTAAGGACAGGAATAAGGAAAAAGAAAAGTGATGAAGGAGAAAGAGGAAAGGAGAGGCGAGAGGAGATGGGAAGAGCCATGAAGAAGAGACACAAACAGAGCATTCACATGCCATAAGAAAAGAGCAAAGATTTCAGAATCAACCGGTATCAGTCAATTAACTGACCAACTAATATTTGTTCGATTAGACACTTTTAGGATCTTCTGTTTGTGTGTCTGGGGATAGACACAGATAAGTACAACTGTAAACCTACCAGTCGCAGCTTTAAGAAATTCACATATTAAGCAATGAGCCCTTGGTCTAAGTCCCAAGTTTTTGTGGAACTGGCTTTTTGGATCTATATTCATGAATAGGAAATGTATTATTCTAAAGAGTAGAAAATCATACCTTTTTAGGCAAAAAGAATCTATGTGGTTTGCCCACACAGCAATGTGATTATAGTTCCTGAAGAATGAAAAGTATGCAGTTCAGTACCATCCTTTTGCCAGCATGTGTGTCCAGATTATTTGCAGGTATAGACATTTTTTTAAATATTTTCCTTTCTTTTTCCAGTCATTCACAGATCTCTCATTCTTCACAAGCCTCCTATGTTATTTTGATATAAGGGTTTTCTTTGTTTGGGTTTTTATTTGTTTGTTTTTAATGTAGGTTTGCTCAGGCTGCCATAACAAAGTACCACCAACTGGGTGGTTTAAACAACAGAAATTTATTTCCTCACAGTTCTGGAGGCTGAAAGTCCAAGATCAAAGTGTAGGCAGCCTTGTTTTTTTCTGAGGGCCTTTCTCCCTGGCCTGTAGTTGGCTATCTTCTCCCTGTATTTTTATATAGTCTGTGTGTATGTCTATCTCTTAACCTCCTCTTCTTGTAAGGACACCAGTCGTAGTAGATTATAGCCCTCCCTAATGATTTCTTTTTTCCCTTAGTTACCTCTTTGAACACATGTTCTCCAAATACAGTTGCATTTTGAGCCAATATTTAAATTTAGGGGGAGATACAATTCTGCCCATAACAGTGGTCTTTTTAGAAATTTTGCTCTGATAAAATAAATTCATATCTATGGATACAAGTCATCTTAATCAACTGTTGCTGCCATCTTTAATGCAGATTTTTGTATTAAAAAGACAAAACCTACCAAGGTTTTCACAAACTCTGAAAGAAGAATTTCAAAATAGACAAAAAAAAAAGGCAAAACCTAATTTATCCCCTTGAATTTTATATTCTATTTGTGAATTTCTCCCATTCATTCTGACTTTACCACCATGCCATCCATGAAGTAAACATCCCACTGTTTTCTTTCTACTTGGTTGTTTAAAATTTGCTTAGCTTATTGCCTTGAATAAAAGAGGGTTGTAAAGCATTGGGGGGGAAAAAAAAAACTTGGAACTAATAGTTATAAGCTCAAGTGGGCTCTCAAACAGCCTAACCAATGAATTGCTGAAAATACTGTTTAAATCCTACCTCTGCCACTCATGTATGGTTGGGTTTCCTACTATTCACTTTGAGCCTTAGTTTCTTAATCTTTATAATAGGAACAGTAACTCCTCTGTGGGGACATTGAAAGGAAACCAGAAACGGGGGTCAGACTGGTAACACTGGCACACCCTTTCCCCCTGGTGGCAATTTTTAGAATAGGTGGGCAGTGGCCAGGGCAAAACTGAAATATGGAAACTGTGAAACAAAAACCATGAGATAGCTTCCTCGTAATGCACACTAACTTTTAATTGTTACTTTTCTTGCCTCCTCACTATTTTTTCTCTCCCACTGCTATCAGTAGTCCAAAACAAACAGTGACAGAAATTTCAGAAGCCATTTAATTACCCCAGAGGAATTGCAGTATATGTCATTAATGATGATTTTTTTCAAGAATTGTGATAAAATGCATATAACATAAAATTTATCAGGGCTTCTGGGTGGCTCAGTCAGTTAAGCGTCTGCCTTGGGCTCAGGACATGATCTCAGGATCTGGGATCAAGCCCCGCATTGGGCACCCTGCTCAGCAGGGAGTCTGCTTCTCCCTCTTCCTCTCCCCCCATGCTCTCTCTTGCTCTCTCGCTCCCTCTCTCAAATAAATAATCTTTTAGAAAAAGGAAACATAAAATTTACCATCTTAATTCTCTTTAAGTATTATGTACAATGCATTAAGTACATTCTGTGGCATTAAGTACATTCTCATTGTTAATGAAAAGAAAATAATTTTATTGTGTTTTCCTAATTTAAAAAATAATTATGGGGTGCCTGTGTGGCTCAGTCAGTTAAGTGTCTGCCTTCAGCTCAGATCATGTTCTTGGGGTCCTGAGATGGAGCCCTGCATCAGGCTCCCTGCCCAGCAGGGAGTCTGCCTCTCCCACTTCTTTTGCCCCTCCCCTCATTCATGCTCTCTCTCTCTCAAATAAATAAATAAAATATTTTTAAAATAATAATAATTATTATAATTATTGTAAATAGTTCAGAGGAATGCTGGAAACAGAAGTAAAATGTTACCCCAAATTCTACCACCAGGAATACCTACCACCATGAGTGCCTAACCCTAACATTAGCAACAGTCCCTGTGCCTGGTGAGAACGCTCCTTTGTTTTGGCACTGACCCTAAGTGCACTGCTTCCCCACCTCCATTCTCTGTTTTTATGCGTAGTGACCCAGCTAGCCACCGCCCTACTCCTTCACTATGCAAAATACTTCCTTCCTAAAAAAGGCTGTGTGTGTAGCAGACATGACTAATTTTTAAGATAGCAGTGGGGGAACCCAAGAAAAGTAAACAATGTAAAATTTCATTTCATATGTCCTGCACTTTTGAAGAAGTCCCTAAGCCATCCCTTCTCTAAGAAAATTTTTGCATGCCACATCTTCCATCTTCCTTGCTGCTTACATAACCTCCTTTCTGTCTTTCCTTTCCACCCTCTCTGGCTCTTAGTGAATCCCAAAATTCCTTTCAATTTCTTTTGTAGAAGAGTTCAGCTTTCTCTTTATCCCTTTCCTGCCTGTCACAGCTCTGCCAAAAGAGCCTCATCTTTGCAAGGGAGCACACCCATCTAAAACAATTACTGTTTTCTCCCAGAGAATTCTGAGTCCACCAATTAAATACTAGGTTTTTTCTCTCTACATATATATAAATTTTTAAACCACACACACAAAAAAATAGCATCACACTATGAGGGCTCCTACATTGCTCAATTCTGGGGGGACCATAGTCTATGTGGATGGGTGCCCCTGAGGTTGGTGTCTCTGTGTCTCTATACAAAGAGTCCCTCAGTACTATACTTTTTATTTTGTAGCTCCACAGTGCCATGGACATTTCCTCCTATCACTAACTACAATTATATATCATTATTTTAATAACTTTGTAGTGTCCTATACTATATAATGTTCCATTGTCTATGATGAATACACATAACTGACCCCCTTTTTCTCATAATTAAAAATGCTATGGGATGCCTGGGTGGCTCAGTCAGTTAAGGGTCTGACTCTTGACTTCAGCTCAGGTCATGATCCTCAGGGCTGTGAGATCAAGCCTCACCTTAGACTCCACACATGGCATGGAGCCTGCTTAAGATTCTTCCTCTTCCTCTGCCCTGCCCCCTCTAAAAAAAAAAAGGAAAATGCTGTAATTAACTCCTCAAACAGGTACTTTTCTGAAGATATCAAATTATAGTCATGTATTATATTATTATATATTATTGTATATATTATATATTATATTTAATCTAGAATAAATTCCTAGATACAGAATAAAAGGTATATACATTTTGTCATGTGTTCCAAACTGCCCTCTTAAGAAGCACTAGTTTTCCCTGAAACAAATAATACATTACATGTTAATTTAAAATAATAATAATAATAAAATTAAAATTAAAATTAAAAAAAAGAAGTACCAATTTTTACTACATAGGAGTTCTTTCTTTTACACACAATTTTCAATCATGGGCATTATTATATTCATTCTCTTTTTTATTATGACAGGTGAAAAAAGACATCTTAATGAGTTTTTGTTTTCTTTTCTCTGATTACAAGCAAAGTTGAACAATTGTTATATATATTTATCGGCCATTTGCATTTCTCCATTTATGAATAGCATCTTTATCCTCTGGTCCATTTTTATATACATGGATTTATTTTTTTCCTATCAATTTATAAGAGCCATTCAAAAATCAGCAACATACTTATCTAATGTTGGTTTTTATTTTCCATTTCAGAAATTCCATTTTACCTCAAGGCCCTTCTGCAATTATAACTAAACCATGAAAATGAGACACTGCTTCAGTAGAGTGATTAACAGGGAGAAGACAAAAAACTCAAATTCTTGACTTTGAGTTCCAAAATAAGGACATGATATCTGTAATATAGGCGATAATCTCAAAAGTCAAAACCTTTGACTGAAAAAAAAATTATGTCCTAGTCAATATCTGTCATATATGTTACCAATACTTTTCCTAGGTTATAATTTACCTTTCAATCCCTTGGGGTTTGTTTTGGCTTAGTGTTTGTTTCTTTGTTGCCTTATTTATCTTTGCATTTATTCCTTTGTTTTCTTGATTAGATTTGAAAGGTTTCCTCAGGCCCACATCATAAAAATATCCAACTGTATTTATTTTCTCCATTTTTCTTTCTTCCTTTCTCTCTCTCTCTTTCTCTCTCTCTTTCTCTCTGAGAGAATCCCAAGCAGGCCAGATGCAGAGCCCGAGGCAGGATTTGATCTCACAACCTTGAGATCATGACCTGAGCTGAAGTCAAGAGCTGACCGTTAACCGACTAAGCCACTCAGGCACCCCAATTTTCTCCATTATTCTTATGGCTTCATTTCTTATAATTAAAACTTAAATACATCTAAATTCATTTAAGGGCAGAGACTATAAGAAGAAATCCAGCTATTTTTTTTCCAAATGATTGTCAGCTTTCCCAACAAGATTCATTAAATAGTTTATATTTTCCTTAAGTTTAATGACAACTTTATCATGAATTAAATTTCTATATATACAAGAGTCTATATCTGAATTCTAATTCATTAATCCATATGGCTACTTTTACACCAGACCATTTTAATGTTAAAACTTCATAATATATTTTGATATGTGATTGATCAAGTATCCCCTTATTTAAATTTATTTTAAGAAAATTTCTGGATATTCTAACATATTTTTTCTTTCAGATAAAATTTAATTTTGTCAAGGTTTACCCAAAATGTGTTTGTACCTTTTGTTATGTTTAATGGAATTACAGATTATTTTTACACTCTTATGCCTTCCTATTCAAAATAATTTATTAACATTTGGAAATTAATAGCCCTTCTCTACACAACCAATAACCAGTTAGAAAATGTAAGTGAAAAAAAAAGCCCATTAACAATAGCACTAAAGAAGTTAAAATTCTTGAGAAAATTTACCAAGAAATATGCAAAGCCTATATTAGAAAATCTTCAAAACACTCCTGAAATACATAGAGTAGAGCTAAATAAATAGAAAGCCATCCCTTGTTCTTGGATAAGAATACTCAACATTTTAAAGATATCAGTTGTATATAAGTTGATTCATAAATCTAATACAATCTCTTGATAAAAATACCAACAAGCTTTTCAAAGGAGCTAGACTAGATAATTGATACTACACTTTATGTAGAAAAATAAACACATAAAAATAGTCAGAAAAACACTAAAAAAGGAAAGCTATGATGGAGGGAGTGACGACTAACTCTACCAGATATTAAAATACTGTAGAACCTCTATAAGTAAAATAATGTGGTATTGGTGTATAAACAGACCTGTCAAATTGAATAGAAACTCAAATAATAGACTTGAGAACATATTAAATTTTTGTATATGATAAAGGTGGCCTCTTAAGGCTCAACAGCAAGAATAGACCTTTTCATCAATGGTACTAGAATAACTGCTTAACCATCTGAAAAAAAAAAAAGATAAAACTAGATCCATACCTCACAGCACACATAGACACACACACACACACACACACACACACACACCTCCAAACAGAATAGAGAACACAATAAAAATAAAGCTATCCAAGTACTAGAGAAAACATAGTTAAATTCTTCATTAACCTGGAGTAGGAATTTTCTAAGCATAACTAAAAACCCCAGAAGTAATTTTTAAAAGATTGATAAATTTGACTGCATAATTAGCAACTTCATTGCAAAAAAAAAGGCAAAGTAAAACAACTAACAAACAGAAAAAATATTAGCAACATATATCACAGATAAAAAGCTAATATCCCTAATACATTAAGAACTCTTAAAAATTGAGAAGTTCTGTGTTCAGTGTTCTGTGTTAAGTGCCTGAGAGTCATGAGAGCAAAGAAGAGAGCACTCAACAGAGTAGGAGGGAAGGGCTTTTTGGAAGTGACACCTAATTCAGTATGAGTGAACAGGAAGAAGGAGAAGAAAGAGAAGGTCAAGTGATAAGAGATTGTACTCATTATCAGCAAGATAGAGTCATTGTGGACAATGAAAAATAGTGATGCTTCATTCCACAACAGACACAATCAAGAATAGAGTACCTGACGGCCAACAGGCAATCACTATTTTATAGCATGAGTTGGCCTCTTTCACTCTCCTGGAGTTTCCATGACTGACTAGCATTCTGCATAAATGAGTATATACATTCAATAAAGTTACACTGATGTCTGGCTCACCTGGGGGCCATTTGGATTTTTACAGTTGGATCATTCTGATTAATAATAAACTTTCCTTCCCAAACTGTAATCTGATTCTTAAACTCTTGGGAAATACCTCAACACAGAGCCCATCTCAAGGTATAAATGGTCAAGTGCACATTTCAAATACATGTATCATTCTTTCTGTAATGTATGTAACAGATTGCCTACAGCAATGACTGCTCAATATGAAAACCAGGTAGTAGAATATAGAAATGATCTAGTAGGGAAATGATGAGAGTCCAACAAAGACAATCAGGATGGGGATGGAGAAGAGGGCCCAGAGGTACCTGAAGTCACAATCCTCCTCCCACATACAAAGAAATTATTTTTCTTATTATAAAGCTGAAGCCTGAGTCTTAACCTAACATTAAGTTAATATAATCAAGAATATCACATACACAATAGTATGGCTTTATAACTTCATTTTTGTCAATTCAAAATCTGAGCACTGGGGCACCTGAGTGGCTCAGTGGGTTAAGCCTCTGCCTTCAGCCCAGGTCATGATTTCAGGATCCTGGATCAAGTCCCACATTGGGCTCTCTGCTCAGCGGGGATTCTGCTTCCCTCTCTCTCTCTCTGCCTGCCTCTCTGCCTACTTGTGATCTCTCTCTGTCAAATAAATAAATAAAATCTTTTAAAAAAAATCTGAGCACTGGATTAGTATTTTCTACCAAAAAAAAAAAAAAGCGGCATTAGTGATAATGTTCATTGAGGTAAAATTTACCCTAACTGTACAGACAATCAATCTTGTAATTGTAACATGAAAACATGATCACAAAAGTGACAAAATTAAAATAATGATCAGATTTCTCATTATGAATGAGCCACAGGAAATGAAATTAATGGGGGCACCGATTAAGTGTCCAACTCTTGACTTCAGCTCAAGTCATGATCTCAGAGTCATAGGATCAAGCCCCACATCAGATTCCACACTCAATATGGAGTCTGCATGAAATTTTCTCTCTCGCTCTCCCTCTGCCCCACCCTCAGGCTCTCACTCTCTAAAATAAATAAAGAAATCTTAAAAAGAAAAAAAATTAAATTAGCCACGTCTCCAAAAATGGCACTTAAAACTTCTACAGAGAACTAGAAGAGCACTGAGCATTACAGAGAAAATACAGCTTTTTTATGTTTGGTTTCTGCTAACTATGCTATTTTCCAATAGGAATTATCTTTCTTTTGTTTCTTACTCATTTCCTTTTCTTGGTTGTAATCTCTCAACATTATATATCCCAATAAACTTTAATTGGTTTATACTTAGACTACTTAAACGAGTTCTTTTAGTTCTTCTTAGCTGAGATTCTTTTTTCCCTTACACCTCTGCTTTTCTCAACCTACCTCACAACTGTGTGTGTGTGTGTCTGTGTGTGGGTGGGTGTACATAGGTAAAGGTACTTATTGTACGCTAAGTATTACATAGGTTTTGCAATGCGACTTCAGCTATTACATAATGTAGGCACATCACAAAAAACAAGACCTTTTTTTCTGTGAATGTTTGTCAAGCAGCTTAGGAAAGTGATATTTGTAAATTTTATCACTTGCCATTGAGTTATAGAATCAGTAGTAAGGTTGAGATTATAGTAACATTACCTAACTTCAACAGCAAAAAACTGTCTCACACATAGAAGATGAGAGTCTGATTAAATCTGCAGAAATTTTTTTGTAGAAGTGATGTACATTTTTAAAATTTAGATATCTGGTATTTTATGACTTGCTTGAGAATTGCCTAAAATCCTACACCACGCAGGCCTTTAAGAGTATTTGCCGCTTACCTAATGCCATCTGGTGTAGATCAGCTTATTATATATAGCATCATCTCCAAAGAATTCTCTGCATTATTTATGAATATTATAATATGGGTTGTAAGAAGTTATGGAAAAAATGCAAACACATCTGGAGGTCATTTAACAAAAATCAATAAACCCTTTATGAATTGAATTATTATTCATATGTTAATCTGATTGGCTCACTAAACATTTCCATTGTTGCACTAAACATTGCCAGTTTGTTCAAACATGCCTCAGAAGTCTATCAAAAGACTCAGTGACTACATAAAACACTAATTAAGTTTTTCATAACCCTATTCCTTAGAAAGCTATAATCTCCCTGCATTGGTGAATCTTTATTTCGTCAACAGAAATGTGAACATAGAAATTTTGGCAATAGAAATGTGAACACTTGAAGCCACAGAAGCAAAGGGAAGTACAGTTGTAGCGGGCTCTAACCGTGGATCATGTAGGCAGTCCATATAAGAGAAACTGCTCATTAAACATTACTTCGCCCAGTTTTGTAAATCATCATTTCAAACTTTAATGCCCCTTTCTCTATGCCAATATAAGCCTGAGAGGGTCCCATAAAAGGAGTCCCTTGTATATTTTCAAACCACCAAAACCACGGTTACACTTATGTATAATCCCAATGGACTTTCCCTTGCAAAATTCCCATTGATTTCAGCAGGACACACCCATTCCCCAGAATACAGTCAGCTTTTCTCATCTGCTCTAATGAGAGAAAACATTTTATTAATAAAGCAGACGGCAACCATCACAAACGTCTTATTAAATATTAAGCAGTGGGTGCTTTCTCTGAGCCAAGGAACAGTAATAGGCAATATCCATTATGAACACTGTACTGGCAAAATCGCTTTTATAGACTCTCACCAGAATTGAGTGGTTTGACATCTCATCCTAAAAGACAGGACGGTCACAGTTTCTGACAGCCAACCTTGCACTAAGCACAGCGTTAGACAACAGTATATGCATTATTATTTTACAGACAAATAACTGAAGTTCTCATAGGTCACAATAAATTATCTATTAAAGGACGTTATTTTAAAAGGTCAGGCAGATCAAAGCCCAAGCCCTTCCCACTTCATCACACTCTACACAACCTAACCTGAGGTATAAAACAGAAAAATATGAAGGCATTCTAAATTAACTCACTTCCCAGCTCAAGTGTATAGAGAGAACGTGGCTCTTTCACTTTTAAGTTAATACCATTACTCTTCATCAACCCTGACCCTCTGGGTAGTAAGCAGAAAAATTACTAATGTCAAATCCCATTTAAACCTTCATGCAATCTAGTAATTTTAACTGTCTCCACAGGTACCATCTAGTGGTCTCTCTGGAGCTACTCTTCCTCTACCACAGAGCAGCAAGACTCATGTTCTAGATGGCCAAGCAAGGGGTACCCCCTCCACTCTACAATGGAGTGCTCCAAATTTATTTCTTGATACGATAAAAGGGGAGAACATGGCTTTGGAAAACCACTTCTCATTGATAGTCTGGCTTGCAAAACTACGGTCTTGAAGCAAATCTGAATTCAGCAGATAACATTTCTTCCATAGAGTCTCTCCATCCCTACCCCCATGTAAATGGATTCTTAGACCAGCCAGCACTAAGCTTATGTATTCAAAAAAGCAAAATAGAAAAACATATTAATAAATTTCAAACTAGGGGTGCCTGGGTGGCTCAGTCTGTTAAGCATCTGCCTTCGGCTCAGGTCATGATCCCAGGGTCCTGGGATCAAGCCCTGCATCAGGCTCCCTGCTCAGCGGGGAGCCTGCTTCTCCCTCTCCCTCTGCCTGCCACTCTACCTACTTGTGCTCTCTATCTCTCTATTAAATAAATAAATAAAATCTTAAAATAAATTTCAAACTAGAGTAGTTTTACCAATGACACAAGCATGGGTACATGTAGCTCATCCAATAGAACCTTAGTTTTGTGAAATTATTTGTTATTTGAAAATATGAACTTTTAATTATGAATACATTGTATATGCTATGGAAATAGAAACAGATGATAAATTGTTGCAGAATCTTTTTTAAAAAAGATTTGATGTATTTATTTATTTATGTATTTATTTGAGAGAAAGAAAAAAAAATATGGGCAGGGGGAGGGGCAGAGGGAGAGGGAAAGAGAATCTCAAGCATACTGTGCTGAGTGTGGAGCGGGATGTGGGGCTCAAATCCAGTACGCCGAGATCATGACCTGAGCTGAAATCAAGGGTCGGTCGCTTAACTGACTGAGCCACCCAGGAACCCCACAGAATGTTTTAAAAAAGTTTTCTCCCTTAATGTTCTTTATTAAAATGTTTAAGCATCAATTCATACAATAAAGGAAATAGATATAGATACAGATAGATATACATATATATTCATAATAATTTTCCTTGCACTTCACCTCCCAAGGTAACAGGAGTAATGTTTATATCCTAATCTACATTTTTCCACACCTACACCCACACTCATACAAACATATAGACATGCAGGCATATGAATAGGGATTTTTGTGTCATTATATAAATAATCTATATACATTACTCTGCGACGTGCTTTTCTCATTTAACAGTCATTAAAACCTAATTCTCAAATTGGTTAAAACAAGGTCCCACACAAATAGTAATGGGAGCACATTAAAATTTCATTTGACTCATTACTGAGGGAATCAGCAGAATGACAACATTGATTCAGTTTGAATACAAGAAACTTGGACTTAAATGAACAGTGAAAAAAAGGAATTCTATAAATAAGACTGCTAGATTAAATATAAAAGTGGTCATTGTCCTACAGGGAAATAAAATCATAACCTTTGGGGTTATCTCCTTTACTATACAGAAAAAAAAAAAATCGCCACACCTTATTAGATTTCTACAAGTTAACCTTTAATTTTACCAAGTTGTAAAATGCCTGGGGCCCTAATCAATTGTAAACATTAAATCAAGCCCAGTCTCTCTTCCTCAAGAGAGCTAGATGACCCTCAGACTGGCTTGTCAGAAAATGCTAGAGCAGGATATTAATATCATGCAATCGTCTTTTTTTACCCTATTTCCAAGTTTTAGAAATTTTTCCTAAACATAACAGATCATGGATATACCTTTGGATTAATAGATATATGTCTCCCATCCATTTCCTAATAACTGTATAGTCAATCCATAGTATAAATGCTCTGCAAATAATCTAACAATCTCCCTAATGAAGGACATACAGGTTTTTACCCAACCTTTCACCACTACAAATAATACTACTTTAATATCTTTGTATACATGTTCTTTGATACTGATATTTCTATTGTTAAAACAGAGTCCCAAAAGCAGAGGCATCAAAATCAAAGAAAATACATATTTTAATTTAGCACCTATTGTCACACTCTTTTATGAATTTTGACAGTTTGGGATGTAGTCCTGTGTATATTTTTATCCTAGTTAAGTCAAAATAATCCTAACAAGATTGAAAATGTTAATACCTACAAGCTGTGCCATCCCACGAAAGATAACAAGTTTCATGCCAACAATGTAATAACAATGACTACTCAAACTATGAATCAAGAATAATAATAATAATATAAATTTAAAAGCAATATAAACATCTTCATTGGGTCAAAATAAAATGTTAACTTTTTTTTATTTGCTTCCCTTGATGATCCTAAATCATTATATTTGCTAGTATTGATCAAGTTTGCTTTTATTAGTATAAACTACTTTGCGTGGGGTGCCTGGATGGCTCAGTTGGTTAAGCATCTGACTCTTAATTTCAGCTCAGGTCACAATCTCAGGGTTGTGAGCTCGAACCCTTCATCGAGCTCTGCGCTGAGCGTGAGTCTGCTTGAGATTCTTTCTCTCCCCCTGCCTCTGCCTACCCCCCTGCCCTGGCTTACACACTCTCTTTCTCTCTCTCTCTCAAAAAAAATACCATATGCAAAGGTGAAGGAGGGAGAAGAGACATGGTCCTACCTGCTTGCTCCCCATTGGCTCTCCATCTTCTTACTGTTCCCAACACCACCTCTTAATCCCAGCAGCAGCAGCCCCTTCCCATAGCAGGAATTGAATCCAGCTGTCACTTTTCCTGTATTTTCAGAACCAGGCTCAAGCATCTCTCAAGGATGCTCCTCCAGGAACAACCAAGCAGTAACCCCTCCATAGAGGTCTGAGTTTCAGTTCTACAGAGTTCCTGCAAGTTTCTAAGTTTTAATCATTCTAATCTTCAATGATTCCAAGCCCTTTGTTCTATATTGTACTAAATGCTAATGAATTGTTCACTTTAAAATGACTACTTTGGAGGCACCTGGGTGGTTCAGTCTGTTAAGCATCTGACCCTTGGTCTCAGCTCAGGTCTTGATCTCAGGGTTGTGAGTTCAAGCCCTGCATTGGGCTCCATGGAGCCTACCTGAAATAAGTAAACAAATAATTTTTTAAAAAAATTTTAAATGACTACTTTTATGCTAGGACATTTAACTTTAATAAAAACTTTCACTTTAATAAAAAAAAAGAGCTGGTGTGGCTTCTGTCTCCACACTGGGCCCTGACTAATAAGTGGACCTTCACTACACAAACAGCAGCCTTCGAGTTTGCTTTTACTGCCTTAGCCACATAGTATTTCATCAGCCCTGGTTTTTGTCCAGGTCTCTAATTCCTGCTGTCCAGGAGAAGGTTGGTTGTCAGAGGAAAGCATTGTCTCAACCGGTGCTGTCCAGTACTGTAGGCCCCAGTCACACATGGCTATTTAAATTTAAATTTAATTAAATAATTCAGTTCCACTGACATTTTTCAAGCACTCATTACCCGCAGTGGCTCGTGGCTACAGGAGTGCGCAGAACATTTCCTTCATGGCGAAAAGTTCTGAGCGGCGTCGGTCCACACCTCTTCAAGGGTCTTTCCGAAGTATTTTGTGGCTGTTCATCAGCTGGTAGTTATAGCCTCCCTTGGAGCCAAAAGGAAAAAAATCAGGGAAGAGGAGGTTGGGTCAGAGCCATGTTTCTTTGCAGCTCTCAGCACTTCGCTCTGCCCTTCCTTCAACCCAGCAGTTCCGCTCTCATCCACCGCTCTCCCTAAACACGCATCAGCAGTTCCTGCGTGTGTGAGTCTACATTTAGTTTGATAACATATTAATTTGAGCTGCAAAATTATGAACTCCTCAAGGCCAGAGTTTTGGGGTCTTTTTCACACACCCTCCCCACGTTCAGTGGTGTATTCCTTGAGCATTCTCACGGAACATCCAAAGAGGCTCGCTCTGGTTTCGGGAAATTCATTCCAAACTGACAAAGTTTGCCAGCACAGGGGTAACACCCTGCCTAAATAAACAGAAGCAATCTGCGATGCTCTACTCCTATGATTTTTTCTGGTTTCGATTTTGTTCATGAGCGTACCACTTCAAAAACATTTCTAGTGCGGCTCAGCTCAAATAACTCCAGTAGGAGATGGTAGCTCTCCTCCGTGAAAACCAGCCCAGCACTAAATCCTTTTTGTTCTCGGGTCACAGATAAGATCCAAGATCAACCCAGAGTAACACAAGACGGAGATACGAGCCAAGCACAATGCCTCTCCCTCAAGACTTCTTCCTGAGTGTGCTTCCTACTTTTAAAGGATAAACTGAGGCATATTAAACGTTCTAAGAAGTGAAAAAAATCTTTGGAAGAGGACAATACCAGAGCAAAAATGGTCAGGAGCACTCCAGGGACAAGAGGTCAGGGAAAGACATTTATGGAGAAATGACAGAGACAAAGTAAAGAAATTATACACTGGCTATATATAGCCTAAAGCCTGGTTGGCTGTTTGTGATTGGTTTTCCTTATGTTTCAATTTCATAACCTTGGGTATTTACAGTCTCAGATTTTGGTTTGCTTACATAAACCAACATGGCATTAGAGCCACCTGCGTCCAGTGGCCTCATTATTTAATTAATTTGCCATGTTTTTGTTGTGTGGCTTTCAGGGAAGACCCCTGAGTATCTGAATGGAAGTTTCCAACCAGAGGGTAACTGATCAATAGTAGTCTTAAATGACTTTTTGTTAACTCTCATCAGATTTTGAAATATTAGTCTGTAGATTACAACATCTTCCTCAGTACTTATGAGAACTGAATACGAGTTTGAGGAAAAATTATGCTTTGTGTAGTTTGCAGACTACGTTTGCAGGCATAAATCTGTATTGGGCTGGTAAGGAGTATTTTCTTCCTAGTTTACTATACGTGTGATATTATCATTCCACATTGAAAGTGGGAATGATCAAGATTCATGAAGGCTTTGGCAAGGAGCTCAGTCTTCTTAACTACAGGAATAAAAAAATAAAATATTAAGAAAGTGGAGGGGCACCTGGGTGGCTCAGTCAGTTTGGCACCCAGGTCTTGATTTCTTTCAGGTCACAATCTCAGGATCATGAGATCGAGCCCCATGTCAGCTCTGTGTTCACTGCACAGTCTGCTTCAGATTCTCTCTCTCCCTCTCCTTCTGCCCCTCCCCCTGTTTGCATACATGCTCAATAAATAAATAAATAAATTCCTTTAAAAGAAAAGAAAGTGGATAAATACAGAGAGCCCAACTGATATAAGGCCTTGAATATCCAATAAAGAAATCCATGTGGGTATGTGAGCCAATTATCATTGGCTCTGTCACACTCCCATCTCTTCCTTCCACTTCCTCTGCTACTTTCTCTCTCCAAGCTTACAGAAACTACGTCCCTCTCTCTCCAAGTTCTATCTGGCCAATTTTCAGAGTGGTTGACACATACAAGAGCCCACTTTAAAATCCTGAACAGACAAATAATATAAAATAGTGGAAGTCATCAGTGCCTTTCTCATTTCCCCTAGCACAGGGTCTTATCCTTTCTGTGCCTACTGCCTGACCTCCAGCTGAGAGCATCTGCATCTCTTTTCCTGAGGGCTTTCTCACAAAGCAGAAAGGAAGTCTCAGGGAATTAACATCCCCTGGAAGAAGTCTTTCTCCAATGACGATGACAGTTGGTATATAAATACCCAGTTCTCTTGTCCCTTGGGTGAGATCACTGTGAAATGTATGTTCCACATTGGCTCCCAGCATTTTCCGGTGGGATGACGCCCTCATTTTCCAAGGTGGTAATTTGCCTTTATTGGCTGCCTTCCCTTCTATTTCACAACCTCATATCCTTACTGATGTTTACTGGGATCATCTCCCAAATAAACTACTTACACTCAGATCTTTGTCTCAAGAGCTTAAAGACACAAGATAATAATAACAGTCATTTGTTCAGCAGATGCCATGTGAGAGGTTGTTCTAAGAGCTTCATACGTATTCACTGGATAAGGTAGATATATCATCATTATGCCCAGTATCCAGATGGGGGAACTGGAGCACAGAGAGGTTAAATACTTACCATTTGACCCTACTCAGCATTGCTCCAGAGCCTGTGTCCCTATACTATTCTGCTCGCTACCTCAAATGGGCCTTAAAGAAATAAATACAAATGAGAAAGGAATAAAATCGAAGGAATTAATTCATAAATTCCAAGTGCCTGGCAGAGGAAGAACTAGCAGACCTGGGTACTTATTAAAGAAGAAGTAAAGAGAAAGGAGCAAAAACGAATGCAATGATGAGATGGCAGCATATGCTTTGCTTGTCTTCCTCTTGAGAGGTGGAGGTTAATTTCCCTCTCTCTTGCATCTGGACTGGCATTAATGATTACCTTGACCCATGGAATGCACCAGAAGTAATATTCTGACCTCCAGGTTTAGGTGTAAGAACCCTCGCAGCTCTGCCTGGGTCTTTTAGGAGACACTTTTCTGGGAACCCTACACTCCGTGTGAGAAGTCTCACCAGCCTGAAGCTGCCACACTGGAGAGGCCACAAGTAGGTGCCCCAATGGATCCTGTCAGATGATTACAACTTTTCAGCCATCCCTGAGAAGGCCCCAAATATCTGCGACCCTCCAAACCTATAGTGTACCAACCTTTCTAAAGGGGTTCATTATATGTACAGAATTTTAGAAAAATAATAAAACAAACAAAAAGCTGGTCTGCTTTTGATTATCACCGTGAACTAGCAATTCTAAACAACGTCAGTGATAAAATATTACTACTTGGAGACATCTTTTGTTACTCTAATTTCTAAACACTTGCTATGGTTATTGTTAATGATATGCAAACAAACTTTAAATTGGCGTATTTGTGTTACTTATGCTTTAATGAACAATGCATTCTAAGTAGAAGTTAATGTGGAGAACTCCCAGTTATCCAGTCAACCCCCAACGCACCCAGTCTCAGCAAAGCATGATCATTTCAAGCTCTCTAAAAGAACCCAGTTCTTCTCTACCATGTATTTCTTCCTTGTGTGTCTCCTTTACTACTCACACAGAACGCTTCATTTCTGACACTTCTGGTCACCAACTGTGTGGAGGCTTTTCCCCACAACAAGCAATTCTCTGTGACACCAGCTGAGGGTCCTACAATTTAACTCGTGTCTGACTTTATCTACTGAGAAAGCATCAGATCCCATGGTTAAGGGCTCAGACCCACAAGAGTGCCCCCCACCCCACATACACATACATATAATTGAGACACAAATCACAAGGCCAGGTTATCACTTGTGCTTCTAATCACTCAGTTAAAATTGAAGGTTCCAATGACTCCCTCTTTGAGTTCAATTAGTTTGCTAGAGCAGCTTACAGAACTTAGGGAAGCATTTATGCTTACCAATTTATTAAAGGATATGATAAAGAATATAGCTAAACAGCCACATGAAGAGATACATATGGCAGAATCTGGAAGGGTCTCAAGTACAGGAGGTTCTGTCCCCATGGAGTTGGCGTACAGCACCCTCCTGGTGGAGATGTGTTCAGCAGCCTGGAAGCTCTCTAAACCCCCTACTATGGGAATTTTATGAAGGCTTCCTCGTGGAGACACAATCAATGATTAAGTTCATTTCTGTCTGAAAGATGGGGCAGGGGAACCAGGGTGAAAATTCCAAGCTTCTGTTCATGACTCCCATCCAGAAGCCATCCAGGAGCCCACCCAGGGTCAACTTAATAGAACAAATGATGCTCCTGGTGCTCTTATCACTTAGTTAGGAACAAGAGTTTTAGGAGCCCTGTGACAGGTGGGCAGTTTTATATACATATCTTATAATTTCACACTCTATTTGTGGACATTGTGGAGTTGTGTATTCTCCAATTCCTGGAGAGCTACGTATTCTTGCATTTAGATGATAGATTCGTATAAACCATGATAGCGTAGTAGTTGCAAAGACAAAGAAACGGAACTTCCATTTTTCTACCTAACCACTTGGAATTTTCTTTGTATTTTAAAAACCTAAAGCAGTGAAACAAGGTGCAAGTTACAAAGGTAATATTAATGTTCAGAAAGAGAAGATTCACACATGAAAATTTTGGCTGAATTTAAATAATATCTCTATAAATTAAAATTTCTTCTTCTATTTTAGTTGTTAATTATTTTAAACTTAAAGAACAAAGAAAATAAAAGGTTGCATCAATGGTACAATTTAGTAATTGTCCAAGTTGAATCATTTGCAGACTTTTCAGCTATTATAAAATTCTTTTTTTTTTTTTAAAGATTTTATTTATTTATTTGACAGACAGAGATCACAAGTAGGCAGAGAGGCAGGCAGAGAGAAAGGAAGGGAAGCAGGCTCCCTGCTGAGCAGAGAGCCTGATTCGGGGCTTGATCCCAGGACCCTGGGATCATGACCTGGGCCGAAGGCAGAGGCTTTAACCCACTGAGCCACCCAGGCGCCCCTATTATAAAATTCTTTTATTAGTTATTGAACAATTACTTATTTAAAATATTACTATATCACATTGTAACCAAAAGTTCAAACTATGTAGATTAGACAGAAAAACTTCAAAACAAATAGTTGTGTACTTTTCCTTTTTTTATTGAACTGTAGTATATTTTTTCCTTTATTTTTTAAACTGGTATGATTATTTATATAAAGTTCAACCAAAAAAATTGAGGGAGGGTTTTGCCTGGGTTGCTTAGTCAGTTAAGCATCTGACTCTTGATTTGACTCAGGTCATGATCTCAGGGTTGTGACACTGAACCCCACATCAAGCTCAGCAATTGGTGTGGAGTCAAGATTCTCTCTCCTGCTCCTTGTGCCCCTCCTCCCACCCACACTCTCTAAATAAACAAATAAATAATTTTTTCACTGTGTCTTTTTGTTTTGTGGGCATTGTAGTTATGAGTTTCATTTCATGTTGTTATTGACGTTAATAATGTGCTAAAAATTATCTGTTCTGTGCACTGTATGCACAGATACACCAGGCCAGTTCATCAGGCAGCTGAATACCACCAAGTGACCAACATGAACACCACGTGGAACAGAAGAGTCACCTAGACAAGCAATCCCTGTCTGAACCTTAGAGTCACGAAATATAATCAAAAAGTCATTGTTTCCGGGCGCCTGGGTGGCTCAGTGGGTTAAAGACTCTGCCTTCGGCTCAGGTCATGATCCCAGGGTCTTGGGATCGAGCCCCGCATCGGGCTCTCTGCTTAGCAGGAAGACTTCTTCCTCCCTGCTCTCTCTTTCTCTCTCTCTCTGCCTGCCTCTCTGTCTACTTGTGATCTCTATCTATCAAATAAAAAAATAAAATCTTAAAAAAAAGTCATTGTTTCAAGCCACTAAGCTTTGAGATGGTTTGAGATAATAGCAAAAGACAACTGGAACATTTCCAAAGATGAACAACTAGAACGTTTGTGAGTCTTCACTTTCTAAAATGGTGTAAGGTGAATTTGAGTTTGTTCATGTGAAGCTTGATTTACTTTTTAAAATGTTATTTGTAATTCTAATATCAGTAGCTCTCAGTTGACAAAGTTCCCTGGTTCTGATAAACTCACTTCCCAAACCATCACATTTCAACATCCTTGAGAACTGCCACAGCGAAGAAAAGCACTCATTAAGGATAACTGGACATACATCATAATCTGAAGGTTTTGAGGAGTCTGGACTTGATTAGTTTAACAACATTTTTTGACCTATCATATGACAGGCACTCTTCTAGGCACTGGGATATAACAGTGAGCAAGGCAAGGTGCCTGACCTCAGGGTGCTGATATCCTGATAAATTATGATAAAGAGTTTACTTTCAGGTATGTTTTACTACAGAGATCATGGGACTATTCCGTCGGCCGTATACAGCAGACATCCAGAAACAAAAGGAAATGCTAGCTGACAGAGCCAAAGATTCTATTTTAAAATGATTAGAATTTGGCATGTGTTTTACTCAGTGATAAAGAATGCATGAAATTTTTAATTTTATGACTCCTCATTAACTAGAATTCCATCATAAACATCAGACACACCTGGATCCAGACACCCAAAGAAAGTGGCAGCTTCTCCTAAGAGAAGCGTGTGTTGGTCCCCAAGCAAAGTCAAAAATTAAGTCAGAATGGGTCATTGCTAGCAGGCAGATGGACGGTAGCCAATTCATAGAAGAAACCAACACAGAAGAAAAGAATCAGGCTGGGTGTATTGCTCACTGTGATGAAAAGCCAGCACCAGCATGAATGGCCTGGGCCAGGAAACCGAGGGCCCGCCGCTGCTGCCCGAGCAGTCCACATGCACTCAGAGAATGAAGGAGAGCCCCACTGTCTCTAGAGAAAATACTGCAATTCCCTCTCTAGAACAATGCCAATAAAACTATTTTTGGATAAAGAAACCTAAGGTAGACATGGGAAGTGAATTGCCAACATCTCAGAGTTAGGAAATGACAAAGCCAGGGTTCAAAATCAAGTTTTCTAATTCCAAGGCGAGTATTCCCTCCAAAGCCAGTTCCACGGCTGCTACAGTTTAGACAGACTTTGGCTAATAACTGTGCAGAACATTTCAACTGGCAGAAGAAGAGCTGCGTGATTAAATTGAACATTCTCACCTTTCATCATGTGGATTTTGAATATTACTTGGAGAGATAAACCTTTGAGTTCATATGGAGAAAAACTGTATTGCATATGAATATTTCATTTCATTAATAACATATTAAGCGCTTTCAAGTACACTTGATCCTCACACAATCCTATAAAATAGGTAGGACTGAATTTCTTATAACTATTTATTAAAATGAGAAAAATAAGACTCAGTGAGACTAAGAGACTTGCCAAAGATGACATAGTTTTATATTAGAGGTGGAACTGGAACTAGAACATATTCTTTATCCAGAAGTTTTTTTATATTTCTTTTTCTATTTTATTAATTCTCTTTTACATACAAGAGGATATATGTTAGGATCAACCACTCAGCTTAAGAACCTGATCTCAGCTAAGATGTTGAAGTCCCTGTACTCTCCTCCCCTAGGGCTGATGTTCACAACTCCCGCGATCATCATTCACATAGAATATAGTGGGAAGGGTGCCCCCTGGAGTTGTGCCCCGACATAGCCTATCCCCAATTCATCTCTCCCCTCAATTCTGAACTGTGTTTATCATTATCTTACTTTTGTTGATATTTCACCACATAACTTTATTACTCTAAAAAATGTTGTTTAAGTTTTCCTGTTTTTTATACTTTGTAAGCAGTCATACTGATCATAGTCGTCTACAACTTGTTCCTTCACTCCATGTGCTATCTCCGTGTTGAAGTGAGTAGCTGTACTTCATTCATTTTCCATCGCAGTATAGTATTCTACAATATGAGTTTGCCACAGTTTTTTTGTCTAGTCTTCTGACATTGAACCTTTGGGTTGCTTCCAGATTGGAGCTATCATAAACAATACAGCTAGAAATATTCTTGTACATGTCTCCACATCCACAGGTATAAGAGTTTCTCCCAGGTATCAAGAGTACACTCCCAGGTAGGAGTGTAATTACTGTCTTGTAAGATTTACATATCTTCAACATTACTAGATAATTTCAAATCATTTTCCAAGGTTTTGTACGAATGTGCATTTTTTTTCATTCAGTTTATAAGAATTTCTGCTTTATTCACATCCTCAGCAACCATTGGAATTATACACTCTTTTTTTTTGACATTATAATGGATATAAAACAGTACTATATTGTATCTCAATGTGGTTCTAATTTGCATCTCCCTGATTACTAATGGATTTGAGGATTTTTTCATAGTTTTTTGGTTATTTTTGTTTCTTCCTCTGAGCAATGGCTGGTCATATCCTGGCCCATTTTCCTGTCAAGCTGCTTAATTTTTTTCTTATTGATCTTTTAAGAGGAATTTGTATATTTTAGGTAACATTTCTTTGTCACTTATATATATTGTAAATTCTTCTCTCAAGTTAATCTTGTGTTTCACTTTATTTAAGGACTCTTTTGATAAACATCTTAATTTTAATACAAGCATGTTGATCAATCTTTTCCTTTATGGACTAATAGTTTAATCTCTAATATGGTGAAAGATATTTAAATACAGCACTGATTCTATGTATTAGACTTTTTCATACACTACTGAGTTCATAAGAATCTATTTAGAATTTTTACATCTATTTTTATGAAATACAGATTCCCTATGACCCTGCAATTGCACTATTGGGTATTTACTCTAAAGATACAGATGTAGTGAAAAGAAGGGCCATATGTACCCCAATGTTCATAGCAGCAATGGCCACAGTTGCCAAACTGTGGAATGAACCAAGATGCCCTTCAATGTAAGAATGGATAAAGAAGATATGGTCCATATATACAATGGAGTATTATACCTCTATCAGAAAGGATGAATACCCAACTTTTGTATCAACATGGACAGGACTGGAAGAGATTATGCTAAGTGAAATAAGTCAAGCAGAGAGAGTCAATTATCATATGGTTTCACTTACTTGTGGAGCATAAGGAATACTTGTGGAGGACATTGGGAGACGGAGAGAAGTGACTTGGGGGAGAACAGAGGGGGAGACGAAGCATGAGAGACTGTGGACTCTGAGAAACAAACTGAGGGGTTTGGAGAGGAGTGGGGGGTTGGGTGAGCCTGGTGGTGGGTATTATGGAGGGCATGTATTGCATGGAGCACTGGGTGTGGTGCATAAATAATGAATTCTGGAACACTGAAAAGAAATTTAAAAAAAAAGATGGGACTTATATACAGATGACTCTAACATTAGTTAATGCATGAACACTTAGGCTTCAGAGTTCTAATACTGATTTTTCAAATAAGCAAAAATTTTTATGGAAAAAGAATTCAATTTATTTCTTATTTTTAAAGTGTAAAAATTTTTAAAAAGAGCATCGGCTATAAAAAAAAAGATTTTCTTTCCTCCTACTCTTTGTAAATCAAGATTTTATCATCCTTATAAAATGAATTAGAGCCTTTGAATTTTTTTAATCTTTATTTAAATCCAATTAACATATAATGTATTGGTTTCAGAGGTAGAGGTCAGTGAATCATCAATCGTCTCTAATACCCAACGCTCATTATATCATGTGCCCTCCTTAATGTCCATCACCTCCTTAATGTCCATTACCCCACTCTCACCCCCTCCCCTACAGCAACCCTCAGTTTGTTTCCTATGCTTAAGAATCTCTTACCATTTATTTCCCTCTCTGATTTCATCTTACTTTTTCCCCTCTCTTTCCCTATGATTCTCCATTTTGTTTCTTAAATTCCACGTATCAGCAAGATCATATAATTGTCTTTCTCTGATTAGCTACTTTCGCTTAGCATAATACCCGCTAGTTCCATCCAAGATTTAAATTATGTCTTCCTTGAATTTTGCTAGATCACAACAGAAAAACTCTGGCCTTAGGCTTTAAAAATGGAAAGATAAATAACTACCAATTCAACTTCTTCAATGGTTATAAGATGATCCAGGTTTCTTCAACCTTCTTAAATCAATTAAAGGTAATCATTGTCCTAAACATTTTCAATTCCTAGGAATTTGTCCACTTTGTTTTTAAATTTAGTGGCATAAAGTTATCTGTAATTTTCTCATGTCTTTTTAATCTCTGCTCTGTTTGTACTTAGTCCTCTTTTTCACTCTTTATTTTGTTTGTGACCTTTCTCTTTTTGATACAAATCTTGCTGTGTACTTGATAATTTTATTAGTATTTCAAAGAGTCAACTTTAGACTTCTTGATTATCTTTATTGTATCTTTTTAAAATTTTATTAATTTCCCTCTTATCTTTATTATTTCCTTCCTTTAACTTTATTTATGTTTATTCTCCTGTGCTTTTTCTAATTTCTAAAGTAACTTGATTAGGTTAATAATTTTAAATTTCTTCTTTTATAACGTAAGTATCTAAGGTTATAAGTTTCCTGCAAGTTCTTTCTTATTTCAGAACAAATTTCTCTCATTCCTAACAAGACTTTTTCTTTGACCAATGAACTATAGAAAGTTTTTTTAGTTTCCTAATGTAAGGTATTGACTTTGTTATCTTATTGTTATCTTACTGATTTCTAACAATTACCTTGAAGTCAATAAACATAATCTATATGATACTGAATCCTTGAATTCTTACTCTATCCCCCAGAATATAATCACTTTTTATAAATGACCCATGCACTTGAGAAGAATGTATATATACCAAATGTAGGGTTTCATTTTCTATATATTCCATTGGATTTAACTTGTTAATTGTGTCATTTAAATCTTATATCTTCACTGATTTTTTTTGTTGGCTTGGTCTATAAATTACTGAGAAAATTATTTAAATTTCCCATGGTGATAGGTGACATTTACCAACTTGATAAATTGTGAACACATAATAAATATATCAGTTTCTGGTTGCAATTCTGCTAACTTTTGCTTTATATAATTAAAGTTATGTTATTAAGTATAATTAAGCATGGAATGACAAATTAAATCTTTAATTATATGCTGGTCTTCTTTCCACTGTTTAATCTTAAAGTCTATTCTGTCCAATATTAATATGGCTACACCAGCTTTCATTTCATACATATTTTCATATCTGCTTATTTTCTCATACCCTTTTGCTTCCAGTCTTTTGGTATCTGTACACCCTCAGTTTGTACGTGTGAGAGTGTGTGTGTATGTGCACATGTGTGCTATCCAGGTTGACATTCGCTTTTAACTGGAGAATTCAGCTAATTTATTCTTATTGAAAACACACATATTTATAGAAAACATACATATTTGGATTTTTTTATCTAGTAGCTGGGAATATGTATATTCTATTTCCATTTTTCTTCTGTTGTTCCAGGAACTTAAATACATATTTAATCTAGTGATACCTGAAATTAATCAATATTTATTGTCAACTAAACAATACTTACACTTTGGAATGCTTTAAATAATGATGACCACCACTGCACCCACCACTTAAATAATAACATATTATTTAATAGAAAAAACTAGACCAGAGCAAGGAGCTTAAGAATGCAGGGAAGAATGGGGCAGAATGCAATTTTAAATATAGTGGTCAATCTGGACGACATTGAGAAGCTATTTGAGCAAAGATGTGAAAGAGATGTTAACCATGCAGAATCTAGGGCAACAACATTCCAGACAAAGGAATCAGCAAGTGCAAATGCCCTAAGGAAGGAACTAGGCTGGAGAATTCTAGGAACAACAAGGACAAAGGAGGGCAGTGTGATTGGAGCAGAGTGAGCTGGGGGATAGTACTAGAAAATGGAGTCAGACAAACAACGGAGGATAGGCTCAGGTTGGGCTTTGTGAGCCATTTTAAGGACATGTGGCTTTTACTTGGAATAACATGTGAAGCCTTCTATAGAAATGACATGAATTGACTTTTACACTTCAAAGCCTCTCCCCTAATTTAAATAATAAGATACTAGAGAACTTTTCTTAAAACCAATATTTTATTTCCACAAATACATGCACATACAGATGTGTTTTACTTGTATAAAAGAGATAAGAAAATCTCATGGGAGATGGTTGCCTTCATGCTGACTATGCCTTTCTTAATCTAAGATTTGGTAGAAAAAAGGTAAAAGCATAGATAATTAGAAAGAAAAGTTGTGCCCTTTTATCCAATTACTCCTCTTTTTGATGATAATCATTCTATCAGGTGTGATGGATATCTCAGCATGGTTTTTGTTTGCATTTCCCTCATGACTAGTGACATTGAAAACTTTTCCATGTACCTGTTGGCCATCTGTATATATTCTTTGGGAAAAATGTCTATAAAGCTCCTCTGCCCATTTTTTAAATCAAATCGTTTTCTAGCTATTGAGTTATATGAGTTCTTTCTATCTTTTATAAGTTAACTCTTCATCATATACATGACTGACAATTTTTTTTTCCCAATTTGGTAGGTTGCCTTTTCATTTTGCTGTGCAGCAGCTTTTTTTTTTTTTAATGTAATACCACTTATTAATTTTTGCTTTTGTTACTTATGCTTTTGGTGTCATATCCAAAGAAGCATTGCCAAGACCAATGTCAAGGAGCTTTTCCTCATGTTTCTTTCTAGGAGTTTTATGGTTTTGGGTTTCAGGTTTAATTTTTAATCTAATTTGGGTTAATTTTTGTGAATGGTTAAAGATAAGGATCCTTTTACATGCTTCTCCATGGGTTTTCCAATTTTTCCAATACTATTTATTGAAGGAATTATCCTTTATCCATTAAGTATCGTGGCTTTCTTGTCAAATATACTTAACCATGAATGTTAGGGTTTATTTCTGGGCTTTCAATTATGTTCCATTTGTCTATATGTCTGTTTTATGGTAGTACCATATTGATTTGATTTCTTTAACTTCATAGTATCATTTGAAATCACAAAATGCGATGCCTTCAGCTTTGTTCTTTCTTGGCATTGCTTTGGCTATACAGGGTATTCTGTGGCTCTATACAAATTTTAGGATTAATTTATCTATTTCTGTGAAAAATGCCACTAGGATTTTAACAGGGATTGTATTGACTATATAAATGGCTCTGGGCCATATAGATGTTTCAACAATATAAATTCTCCTAATTCATGAATACAGAATATACAAACACAACAAATTATTGTGTCTTTTTCAATTTCTTTCAACAACATCGTATAGATTTTCCATGTACATATCTTTCACTTCCTTAGTTAAATTTATTCCTACATATTTAATTGGTTTTGATGCTATTGTGAATGGGACTGGGTTTTTTGTTTGCTTTTTTGTTTTTCAGATAGTTCATTGTTAGTGTCTAGAAATGCAACTGACTTCTGTGATTTGTATCCTGCAACTTCACTGAAATAGTTGATTAGTTCTAACAGTTTTTTGGTGGAGTCTTTAAGATTTTCTATATACAAGATCATATCATCTGCAAACAAATACATTTTTACTTCTTCCTTTCCAATTCATATGCCTTTTTTTCTTGACTAATTTCTCTTGCTAGGACATCTAGTGCTATATTAAGAGAGGTAGTGAGAGTAAGCACACTTGTCTTGTTCTTGATCATAGAGGAAAAGCTTTCAATCTTTAACCATAAACTATGGTGTTAGTTATGGGTTTGTCACATATGGCCTTCATTATGTTGGGGGTTGTTAAGAGTTTTTATCATGAAAGGATATTATATTCTGTCAAATCTTTTTCTGTATCTATTGAGATGATCATATGTTTTTTTATTTGAAGATTTTTTTGATCATATGATTTTTGTCTTTCGTTCTATTACTGTGGTGTGTCACATTTATTGATCTGCATATGATGAACCATCTTATTTCACCATGATGCTGACATCACTCTCATAATTTATTTTTAAAAACATTTTTAATTCCCCTAAATGTTTCCATATATATTTAAGCTATTTCTGATTTTTGCTATTAGAGACAACTCCAATGAATAGCTTTGCATTTCCAACTTTTTAACTTCTTGCATTTCTTCCTGAGTATAAATGTCTAGATGTGGTATTGCTATGTCAATTTTCTAATTTTCAACATTCCTAACTCTTTGGAATCTTCTTGTTCATTTGACTTTCTGGAAAATGATTGAATGTATTCTTTCAAAATAGTCACCCCCACCCTGTTGGTCAATAAATCCAAGTATTACCCAAGCTGTATAGTGCCAAAGAGTATTTAGCCAGGTGTGGACAGAGAAAGAACAAGTCAACTATCCTGAATCCTCTGGGATGTGTGCATGATGGTCTTCTCCCACAAGGAAAACAAAACAAAGACACGGCAAAAACTCAAAGAAAACTTTGGAAGGCTAAAACCTGCTATTCTTTGGTCTCAGCATTTCTGATGATTATTATGTCATTTGCAAATGATGGCCCAGGTTATTCTGCTCAGATAACACATATTTCTCTTCTCCAAAGATGTTAGCCTTTTATGTCTTCCTTCTAAGTGTTCTTTAAAATGTTGTCTCCGGAGAAAAGAAAAGAATTAAAAACAAGGAAAAATTTCTGGCAGAACAGTATGATCTGCTCCATTAAATGTGCTCTGTCTTTCCTCCAGTTTCTCCCCACTTAATAACTCTTCAGAAAAAAAAAAATTACTGATAGAATTATTTTCCCTAATCTCTGTGTAGTTTAATTTGGAACCATTCCTAGACCAACATCCAAAATAAATTAGGGCAAGTGAAAAAGGTGTAGCTGACCTTAACCAAAATTCAAGTAATCGCTCATGGTTGGTTCTGTCAGAAGAACTGATGATTGGAAGGCAGGACTGTGGTAGCAACTAAGAGAGAAAGGCTTCAACATCTCTTCACCTCTCTGAGTGGTGAGGAGCTTGCTGGTTGGAAGAGTGGAAGTTGGGAGGCAGAGGACAAAGAGTGGAGTGGCATCCTGTAAAGAACACCAAGTTGGGAATATAACAACTTTGGTTTGTGGGTTGAGACCCAACTCTTCCAACTGTCAGCTTGGAACACATCATCACTTAGTGCTTACTCTCACTACCTCTCTTAATATAACACTAGAAGTCCCAGAAAGAGCAATTAGTCAAGAAAAAAAAGGCATATGAATTGGAAAGGAAGAAGTAAAAATGTATTTGTTTGCAGATGATATGATCTAGTATTATCACTCAGAAGCAGTAGAGTATAATGGTCAAAAACCCAGGCTTTGGAATCAAGCAAAGGAAAAATAGAAGACCTTGTCCCCAAACCCAAGGAGCCTGGATATTGGAATTTTTTAGTAACTAAACAAAAAACATTAATTGTCAGAAAACTTCTGTTTATAGCAATGTCACTACCAGTGGAGAGGAAGATTGACTCTACCTTTGAACCGTGTGTCTGCTATTTATTGGGACTCTGGTTTTGTCTAAGTTACTTTACTTTTCTCAGCCTGGGTGTCCTTACCTTTAAAATGAGGGTAATTATGCCTACTGAATAGGGTTGTAGTGGAGATTCAATTTATAAAGTACTCAGCAGAGTGCTTGACACAGAATGTTATAGCTATGATTGTATTATTATGATTATCCTTTCTAAATCACAATCGATTCATCTGTGAAAGAGGATGTTACCCGATGATTACTACAGTTCCTTCTAATTAAATTTTAATTCAAGTATCTTACATTTAAAATACTGTGCAAGCACAAAATCTGCCCCTACACTTATAATTTAATCATAGTGTGTTAGCTTTAAAAAAATACATATGTTGTTCACTTGCAAAGTATTCTCAGATAAATAAGATCATCATGGTGAAACGCCTATCACCATAATTAGCAACAGAGCTCTCAACTACCATTTAACCCAATGAGGTACGGAACATGCACATTCAAACACAATGATCTCATCCCCTATCCTCACCTCTCTGAACTCTTTTCCTGCAACACTCTTTCTCCCTAGCCCTCCCCAGCCTCAGTAGCTTCCTTGTTATCCCACTGAATAATGGATAATGCATAATCTCAACTTAGAGTGTTTATACTTACTATGTCCTCTTCTTAGAATATCCTACCTCTAGATGTTCACTGGTCTTGGTCCTTCATTTCATGCAAGTCTCCCATCAGAAAGGATTTCCCTGACCACAACCCTCCATGTTTTTGGTCTTTATCCCTATATCCTTAGTATTTATTGCCCCATATATTACATATATGTTTGTTCTTATTGATGACCTTCACTATAAAGTATGTTCCATAATAGAAAAGATTTTGTTCCTGTTCCTGCCGGGATCCCCAGAGTCTAGAAGTATGCCTGGTATATAGTAGGAACTTAGTAAACATTTGACAGTTGAATGAATGAATGGAAAAGAAAGGAAGGAAGGAAGATGAAAATAAATAAAGACCCATGAAGAGTGGATCAAAGATTAAGAGTAATCTGTTATTCCTTTTCTAAAAAATACGTATATAATCTGTTAGGAGCCTTTATTACTTCAACTGAAAGGTACTTTTCTTTTCCCTTTTTTTTTCCCTAGCCTTAGTGAGATGGTGAAGTTTTAATTCAAGCATATGTTTGGCTGTAGAAAGAGTGGCAGGAGAGAATGTTTTAGGCTGGGCTATAATTTACTCAGCCAACTTTGTGAAGACTCTCAGCTCTGGAGGTCCTGCTATGGAGTGAAGAGAAGAAAACTGTGAGCTGAATCTTGAGATGTGGAAGCCCATCTCCATGCCGCCTCCTTGGAGTCCTGTTGCCCTTGCCCCTTTAAAGGGGCTGCTTGATCCTCATTGAGCAGAAAGCTGTAGGAGAAATGGGTTTTAATATTTAGTCTTCTTCGTTTTCAGCTGAATGAAGATAGGGACTAACCTATAACATAGAAATACAACCACTTTTGTTTCTATTCACAATAAAATTTTCTGATTTTTTTCTTAAATTTTAACGACCAGGAATTGAGTTTATTTTGCTTTAATAGTCTAAGCAAGTGTCATAAATTTAATTCCAGGTCCAAGGAAAATCTGTGAAGAGAATTCTTTTCAGATGTGCTCCCAAATAGAGAACAGACTTTACGATGTTCCTGCTAGCATAAAGAGGGGTCAGAAAGACACCTTTGCAAAGAATTCCTAGTATTATGGTTTAGTCCTATGGTTCTTCCCTCTTTCTGCACTGTTCCTACTAATTACTCCAACAAACAAGAGTTCTCAGTGTTGAAAACAAAGAAAAAAAGCAGCCATAGGAAGAATGCTTATGTTTATAGACATTTTCTTATATTTACCATTTTATCAATGAGAGATACAATGGCTTATTTCAGCAACTCTTTGCTGGATACCTGTATGTCCTAAGTTTGGGGCTAGATACAAGAAACAACAGGTGTATCTGAAATAGCTCCAGCCCATAAGAGGTTTTCAGCCTAGGAGGGGAAACAGAGGAGTGTGGAGATTGGAGGTGGTAAAGGGTAATGCAGCGTAGCCATAGGATTGGAAGGAGGTGGCACATCATACACGCAGGGGGATGTGGACATCATTCATTCACTGAACCTTTTTTGAATACTTATCTACAAGGCATCATTATAAACCAAATATTCTTAGTTCTGATTACAAAAACCCTGAGTTCCACTTATATTATTTTCTGCATCCCACTTACAAAGTACAAAAGCTCATTTTTTTTTGTTTTTAAAGATTTTATTTATTTATTTGACAGACAGAGATCACAAGTAGGCAGAGAGGCAGACAGAGAGAGAGAGAGGAGGAAGCAGGCTCCCTGCAGAGCAGAGAGCCCGATGTGGGGCTCGATCCTAGGACCCTGGGATCATGACCTGAGCCGAAGGCAGATGCTTTAACCCACTGAGCCACCCAGGCGCCCCTTTCATGTATTTTTTTACATAATACATTATAGATTTTTTTACATACCAGATGCATATCAAAAAAGTTATGTGCACATTTTGAAAAATGATGTGAATTTTTAAGGACTATTTTTTTAAAGAATGTTTGTATTATTATAACAGTAATGTCCTGCAATGTTTGGAAAATCACTGTTAACAATTTATTGTATTACACACACACATAGACACAAATACAGACATTCACAGACAAACACACTTAGACAAACATACACTTTATACATAGTTGGGATCACGCAGAGGATACAGTTTTGTCCTGTGCATTTTTCACTTAAAATGAAATACAAAATATACAAAGTGGGTACGTACAACCTTTCTATGTGAACATACCTGCAATAATAATCCAGTTCAAGCAATGTTTTGTCAATTCTAACAAAGTAGAATTTGCTCTAAGGAATTCATCTATTACAACTCTGAACTTTTATCCTGCAGGGGTTTTTGTTTGTTTGTTTGTTTGTTTTCAGATTTGTTTATTTGAAAGAGAGAGAATATAAGAAGGGGGAGGGGAAAAGGGAGAGGGAGAGAATCTCAAGCAGACTCCCTGCTGAGCACAAAGCCCGACACAGGGCTTGACCTCATGACTCCGAAATCACAACCTGAGAGGAAAGCAACTGATTGAGCCACCCAGGTGCCCCTCTCCTGCAGGTTTTATTTTTTTTTTAAGATTTTATTTATTTATTTGTCAGAAAGAGAGAGACAGTACAAAGAGGGAGTAGCAGGCAGAGGGAGAAGCAGGCTCCCTGCTGAGCAAGGAGCCTGATTCAGGACTCGATCCTAGGACCCTGGGATCACAGCCTCAACCCAAGGCAGGTGCTTAACCTACGGAGCCACCTAGGCATCCCTCCTGCAGGTTTTATTAAAGCAGAATAAATTTTACAAATAAATTAGCTTGAGAAGTTCCTTTTTTCACCTGTAATAAAGAAACACTAAAATCTGAGACCTCTATTTTTTTTCCCTTTTTTCATAAAAGGGTACCAAGAAAGTTGTATATTCCTAAACTACTATGATAGTGTCCATGGCATAAAAGTTTAAATGTCATTAATAACAAATTTACAAATTTACAAATGTTCCGGCAAAAAATTAGACAATCAATTGACTTGATAAAAATAAATTGTCCAGGGGCACCTGGGTGGCTCAGTGGGTTAAGCCTCTGCCTTCAGCTCAGGTCATGATCTCAAGGTCCTGGAATGGAGCCCCACATTGGGCTCTCTGCTCAGCAGGGGGCCTCCTTCCCACACACTCTCTGTCTGCCTCTCTGTCTACTTGTGATCTCTCTCTCTCTCTTTCTCTCTCTGTCAAATAAATAAATAAATAAAATCTTTTTAAAAAAATAAATTGTCCAGCATGATATTTTAAAAACTCAGAATAATCATTTTTAGAAAGTTAATTTTTCCTATCAGAAAAGTAATACATAATGCAATTAGTAAAAAGAAAAAATAATCAATAGTAGCAATACCACTCCAAGATATCTTTTCTAACATTTTGCTGAATTTTCATTTTTCCATTCAAATGATTAACAAGTTATAATCACACATTTTATCTCCTGACTTTCAGTTAACATTATAAAAATTGTTAAACCCCTCCATATAATTTTAAAACACTGTTTTAATAAATAATATCCATCATATAAATGGATCATGACTTAACTAATTACCTATTATTCAACATTATACATGTTTCCAGGTTTTTTAGTGAAAGTGAAAAGATTTGTACACGAAGCTTTTTCTATATTTAGGCTATTTTCTCTAGGTCAGTGTGATTTTTTTTTAATTTTATTTATTTATGTGGGTGGTAGGTAAGGGAGGGGGCAGAGGGAGAAGGACAAGCAGACTCTTCGGCACTGAGTGTGGAGCCCAACAACAGGCTTGATCCCAGGACCTTGAGATCATGACCTGAGCCAAAACCAAAAGTTAAGTGTTTAACTGACTGAGCCACCCAGTCACATCAATGTGATCGTTTTTCAATACATCAACTTGGCTAGCCTACAGTCCTGTTACTCAATCAAACACTAATCTAGGTATTGCTCTGAAGACATTTTGTAGGTGTGATTAAAGTCATAATCAATTGGTTTTAAGAAAGGAAAATTATCCTAGATACTCTGGGTAACCTCACTCAATCAGTTGAAAGGCCTAAAAAGCAGAACTGAGGCTTTCTTGGGAGAAGAAATTCCTCCTATGGACTACACCTTCTGCTCATACCATGCCCGAAAAGTTCCAGCCTGTCCTTCCTGATGGCTCACCCCACAGATTTTGGACTTGCCTAGCCAAACTCCACAACCCACAAGCCAATTCCTTGCAATAAATCCCTTAATATCTATTTCCTACTGGTTCTGCTTCTCTGGCCCAACCCTGATGGATACATTTATGTTCTCAGGAATATACACACTACATCAAAAGTCTTACCCAATAGAAAGTCCAAAATACTATTCCTGTCACTTTCCTCTTATAACTTTCTCCATGATTTTTAAAAAATATTTAGATGATGTCTTTCTTGCTGACTAATCTCACATAGCCTAAAATTGGGCAAGTAGAGGGAATCATGTTTGACTAAAGACCTGTATAACAGCTAAGCTAAGACAAATAGCACTCAGAACCGGCCATATTGGTGGAATTTGTTCTGCCTGTGTGCTAAACGAAGTGTAACTAAGATGGTCTGAATCTTTCCCCAGCAGCATTGGCAGTAGCCTCAAAGTGTCTCAGCTAACACTTCATTATCCAGGCAACCCAAGGATTTGTATGATACCAATCTTTCCACTGGGCTGATTATTTACATGGACTCTTTCTATTTATAATGTAATATCAAACCCAAACAAAAAGATTTCACAGGGTCACCCAGGTGGCTCAATCATTAAGCGTCTGCCTTCAGCTCAGGTCATGAACCCAGAGTCCTGGGATCCAGCCCTGCATCAGGCTCCCTGCTCAGCGGGGAGCCTGCTTCTCCCTCTCCCTCTGCCTGCTGTTCTGCCTACTTGTGCTATTTCTCTGTCTGTCAAATAAATAAATAAAATCTTAAAGAAAAAAAAAAGATTTCACACACACCTATGAGCAGATATACACATATCTACCCAAACACATACTAACTTTTTTTACTTTTTTTTTACTTTTTTTTTTTTTTTTATAGTTGAGACACAGCATTACGTTAGTTTCCAATGTATGATATAGTGATTCCACAAGTTTATAGATTAGGCTGTGCTGACAAGTGTAGCTACCGTCTGTCACCATACAACACTATCACGGTATCACTGAATGTCTTCCTTATGCTGTGCCTTTCATTCCCATGACATATTCATTCTATATTAGCTTTCAGATACCCATATTCATCTTGTCTCATATAGACCCTTACAGTTTTCCAATTATTCTTTATAATCTCTTTTCAGACTTCACCTACTTTATATATGAAAAATGTTTTTAATGACTTTAGATAGAAGAGAAAATGCTCTTACAAATAATAAGTATATGCCAAGCAAGAGTATGTAAACTGATTTCTTATAAAGTCATGTGTGCCATTCTTATTCTGAAAAGTTTAACAGGATACTAACATCACAGCAAGACTTAGTCAGTTTTGTTTTCCATAGAGTGCATGTAATTCTTTATATATTTAGATCAGGTATGCTATTGTATATCCACCACAGTGCTTAGGAACAACTACAGATTTGAAGAGGAGGTTTTTAGAAGCCTATTTAAAGTTGGCCTCAGGTAAAAGAATTGCACTATTCATAGAGTTCCTTCTGTCTTCTAAAGTGAATGGTTCTGGCATTTGAAATGATTATGAAATGATGGAGAATTCTCCATCTACATAAAAGAATGAGCAAGATAAGAAATAACACACCATGACATTATTTATACATATAATTCCTTTAGATCTGAAGCTTAGATAGCTAAAGTGTGACACAGTTGAGGAAGTCTATGTGTTTTACCAAGCTGGAGACACCTGTGGGGCACACAGATAACACTATGTAACTGGCAATTAGAAATTTAGGCCTGGACTGCAAAAGTGAGGTTAATAAAAATATAATGTGTCCACATGAAGTCAAGCGGATATGTTTTAGTGTTCGATGTACCCAATGTCATGATCTGCAAACATCAGTAAATGTGCTGAATGAATGAGTCCATCTTTTTTTCCCCTTTGATAAGCCGTGAGCTGCAAATGGAAGTTGGTATAGAAAGCTCTTTCCACCAATGGTACTTTCTACAAAATTCTCCCTGTTCTGACAAAACTTTAGGGTCTACCCGGATTTTTAAGAAAAGAAAGGAGGAAAGAAAGCAAGAAAGCAAGAAGGAAGGAAGAAAGGAAGGACGGACAGACAGACAAGACTTTGGAAAAAGGTGTTCTATAAAATGATTAAAATCTTGCTTAAAGGGGAGCCTGGGTGGTTCAGTGGGTTAAGCCTCTGTCTTTGGCTCAGGTCACAATCTCAGGGTCCTCGGATCAAGCCCCGCATCGGGCTCTCTGCTGAGCGGAGAGCCTGCTTCCCCCTCTTTCTCTGCCTGCCTCTCTGCCAACTTGTGATCTCTCTTTCTCCATCTGTGTCAAATAAATTAAAAAAAAAAAAATCTTCATTAAAATCCAGAAGCTTCACAACCTCCCCACAGGTGAACTGAGGAATTCAATATACTTTGAGGGCAAGATCCTGGACCTCTGGAAAAATGGCACTTCATCTTTTTCATGTGTATATCCCCATGGTAGGTGCTCAATAACTAATTACAGAAGGAAAGAAGTGAGGGAGGAAGAAAAGAAAGAATTGAGGGAGAGAGGGGAGCAGGGAAGACTTGTGATGACTTTTGAATTCTGGGAGTTTTTTAATATCTTTCAGTATCTTAGAGTCCTTTATCTATCTATCATCTATTTTAACGACAGCAAAATGTCACATTTACCAGTTGATAAATATTGTCATTAAATATTATACAAAATGATCAGAACTAAGTGGGATAGTGGGAGAAAAAGAGGGAAAAATTGTTTCAGGACCAAGAAATATAGTTACTAGCTGGGATTTGAGGTTCAGAATTCTTTATTCAGATGCACTTAAAAAGTAAGAATCAACGCTAAAACCATATATTGCACTTAGGTTATTATATATTTTATAAATATCTATTTTATCATGTTGAACAGATGGTCAAAATCAAGTTTCAGGCAGTTACCAAGTAACTTTGTGTGACATAAACCCATAACTCACTTCCAGAATAGTACGTTTGGAATGGAACCATTGGGCACACATGACTAAACTCCATTCTCTGGTAGAGCAACTTTATACCATGAAAATAAGTGGACAATCTATAAGTGAGACCCAGGATTTATGCAATTTCCAAGTTCTAAAGATAAGTAATGTATTTTAATGGTCTTAATGTTTTTAAAATCTCAGGTGCTATTTCTATGACAAAAATGGATTCCAGATCACACCACAAGCATATATTATGTATATATTAGATGGATTAACTTAACTGAAGTAATTCCCTTGATGACTCTGATTTACATACAGATTTTTAGCTGAAAGGTTCACACACCATGAAATACCCATCAGCCTTAAAGAATAACTCATTAAGAGTACGGATTTTGCATAATTAATCATAATAAGCGAATAAATGGGGGAAAAATCAAGTAGTGTATGGTTAACTACTCTGGCATCAGCATACTTATTTCCCAAATAAGTGAAATCTCATTTCTTTGTCAGTGTCTATTTCTGATTGAGGAACTACTTCTCTCTCTCAAAAAATATTTTTTAGATATTTTATTCACTTTTTATTGTCCAAATATGTCACTTATTTTATATACATTATGCTAAATAGGACATTTTTCTATGCATTTTCTCCAAACCCACTGGTTAAAAATAAAAATAACTACAGAGGAAATAAAAGAATACAAATTTTTAATTCAATTAATTAACATGTAATGTATTATTGGCTTCAGAGGAAGAGGTCAGTGATTCATCAGACTTACATAATAACCAGTGCTCATTATATCATGTGCTCTCCTTAATGTCTATCACCCAGTAACCGATTCCCCTATTCCTCCAGCAACCCTCAATTTGTTTCCTATGATTAAGAATCTCTTATGGTTTCTCTCCCTCTGATTTTGTCTTGTTTTATTTTTCCCTCCCTTCCCCATGCTCCTCTGTTTTATTCCTTAGATTCCACATATGAGTGAAATCATGTGGTAATCGTCTTTCTCTGATTGACTTATTTCGCTTAGCATAATACCCTCTAGTTCCATCCACGTCATTGCAAATGGCAAGACTGCATTTTTTATAGCTGAGTAATATCCCACAGTATATATATACGCCACATCTTCTCTCTCCAATCCTCTGTCAATGAACATCTGGACTCTTTCTATAGTTTGGCTATTGTGGACACTGCTGCTATAAACATTTGGGTGCACGTGTTCCCTTCGGATCACTACATTTGTATCTTTAGGGTAAATACCTAGTAGTGCGATTGCTGGGTCATAGGGTAGCTCTATTTTCAACTTTTTGAGGAAGCTCCATACTGTTTTCCAGAGTGGCCAGACCAGCTTGCATTTCCACCAACAGTGTAAAAGGGTTCCCCTTTCTCCACATCCTCACCAATATCTGTTATCTCCTGACTTGCTAATTTTAGCTATTCTGACTGGTGTGAGGTGGTATCTCATTATAGTTTTGATTTGTATTTCCTGAGGCCAAATGATATGGAACACCTTTTCATGTGTCTGTTGCATTTGTATGTCTTCTTTGGAGAAGTGTCCGTTCATGTCTTTTACCCATTTTTTGATTGCATTGTTTGTTCTTTGGGTGTTCAGTTTGATAAGTTCTTTATAGATTTTAGATACTATTTTGAATATTTTGGATACATACCTTTATCTGATATGTCATCTGCAAATGTCTTCTCCCATTCTGTCAGTTGTCTTTTGGTTTTGTTGACTGTTTCTTTTGCTTTGCAAAAGTTTTTATCTTGATGAAGTCCAATAGCTCATTTGTGCCTTTGTTTCCCTTGCCTTTGGAAATGTGTCTAGCAAGAAGTTGCTGCGGCCGAGGTCACAGAGGTTGCTGCCTGTATTCTCCCTTGGATTTCGATAGGTTCCTGTCTCACATTTAGGTCTTTCATCCATTTTGACTCTATTTGTGTGTGTGGTATAAGGAAATAGTCCAGTTTCATTCTTCTGCATGTAGCTGTCCAATTTCTGCAACACCATTTGTTGAAGAGACTGTCTTTTTTTTCATTGGATATTCTTTCCTGCTTTGTCAAAGATTAGTGGACCATAGAGTTGAGGGTCCATTTCTGGGTTATCTAAGGAAAACAAATATTTTTAAAAACTACAAAATTAAAGGGCACCTGGATGGCTCAGTTGGTTAAGCATCCAACTCTTGATTTCAGCTCAGGTCATGGTCTTGGGGTGGCGGATTCTAGCCCTATGTCAGGCTACATGCTCAGGAGGAAGTCTGCTGCAGATTCTCTGTCTCTCTGTCCCTCCCCCCACTCACGCTCTCTCTTACTCTTTCTCTCTAAGTAAATAAATCTTAAAAAAAAAAAAAACTAAAAAATTAAATGATATATTAAGGACATTTGTAACATTTTCATGCCAGCTAAAGTTTGAAAGTAATAGAAGGACATATTATAAGTTATGCATAATAGTTTTTTGTTCTTTGAAAAATTCTCAAAAGTCTCTAAGAACTTTTTTAAGTCTGATTCTTTATTCCCCAGGTGACAAGATGTTTGTACCTTCTTACTTTTAGGCCACATTAAGATTTGTCTTTTATGCTGGCTCTGCTACTTGCTCACCATTTAACTTTGGAATAGTCAAGCCCCAGTTTTCTCATTTATAAAATGAGAACCAGAATACCTGCCTCATAGGTGTTTGTGAGGATTTGAAGAAAGATCATAAAGTGCTTCGTACAGGACCTGGCCCATTGTACGCAGCTATTACTTGGTGGCATTTGTAGTGGAAATAGAGGAGGAGGTGCTGTTGGCCATTGATTGCCAACACAAAAAATCAGAGAAGTGTTTCCTGGGATCCACTAACTTAATGTGGGATTGGGGTTTTCAGTGGTAGTGTGCTACAGCTGGCTTGTTCTGGGTTGGAGAGCCAATTGCTAAATAGTCATCAATTTCTCAAGTTTGGCAATTGTAGAAGCATTTACACCATAGAAATTGGTAAGTGCTGTAAACCAGGGGCTCCTCCCACACTACATATTACCCAAAAGCCTTAGCTTATGAAGTTTTCTTATTAAAGAAATTTGTTTAACTTCAGATTGTACTTATGGCTGCACATTTCAATAAATCCTTTATGTACATGATTTAAGCTTAATTTAAGGGTTGCCCCAAGTGAAAACTAAAGGCAGACCTAGTATGCAGTACTCTGCTCTGCTGCTTCCACCTGCTTAATAATAAGCTGCACTTCATTTCTCAAGGCTTTTACAAGCTTTTTCATGGTTTTCTACACCAGGTTGTCACTCAAAGAAGCAGTGGAAAGAGTTTAAAAAAAAAATCTCAGGGGCTCCTGGGTGGCTCAGTGGGTTAAAGCCTCTGCCTTCGGCTCAGGTCGTGATTCCAGCGTCCTGGGATCGAGCCCTGCATCGGGCTCTTTGCTCAGCATGGCACCTGCTTCCTCTCTCTCTACCTGCCTCTCTGCCTACTTGTAATCTCTGTCTGTCAAATAAATAAATAAAATCTTTAAAAAAAAATCTCTGCAACTATTTTTCTAAAGCCTGTGTGTGTGTTGTGTGTGTGTATACTTATACCTTACCTATGTCTATATCTATACCTATATACTTTGGGAAGGACAAAACTTGTGTGCAGCAACCAAACTAAGTGTGCTCTGTCCTGGACACAGAAGAAGGTTGCATTTCCCAACATAAAGGGATAGGGGAGGACTCATGTGACTAGTTCTGGCCTAAGGAATATGAGTGGAAGTTTTGTACAACATCCAAATCTGGTCCTTAACAAAATTTCTCACGCAATCTTTTCTTCTCTCTTTCAGTCACTCTCCCTCTCCTTCACTCCCTTTCCTCCCCGTCTCTTTTCCCCAAATATGGAACTGGATATCCAAAATAGCAATATGAGATATCTAAGACACCTCTGAGAAGAGTTGCCCCTAGAGAATGACTGACCTGCCCCAGACAATGACATGAGTGAAAGTTAACTGACAGTATGCTTTGCCCCTGAGAGCTCAAAGATGTCTTATTACAACAAAATCAACTCGTAAATATTATCATCCTCCCCCTACATTTCTACAACTAATCTCCGGAAAGAAGGGGTGGGCAGGAGGTCTATATTCTGGGAAGCTTGGATTTGTGATATTTCCATTCTCCACAGTTGGATTTTTTCTTTAAAGAATGTTCACAAGAATAAATTTAATGCATAGTTTACTGTAGAAAAATCTGGATAAAGAAGCATACAAATTCCTTAAAATCTTTTGAAATACACTGCTTATGAAAGAGATGTGGGACTAAGTCAGTTTTCTAAGAACTTCCAGTTTTAATAAACAAAGCAGATTTTTTTGTTAATTGAACATTTTATGTATTAAACTAATGTCTAAGTAAGTAAAATGTAAACTATAGGATTGTCTGGTGAGTTATATTCACACTTCTTGATACATCACATTAAACCTTGCTATAATGAATACGTCAAGTGTCTTTAAGCTCCTTTTGTATATTTTGTTAAAAAGATTTATGAACTCCTGAAGAAACTAATTAACTGAGAATTTTTAAAAATTGGGTTTTCCTCACTGCTTTGCCCCTCACCTGCTGTTAAGACCTTGAGCAAGTCATTCACCCTCTCTGAGTCTCAGTTCTTCACCTAAGCTGAGAAAGTTCCAAATAGATGATTCTTTATACCCAAGAGTATACTTAAGGTCTGAAATATTACAATTAAGTGTTATTGAATTTATAGACTTGCTTTTTAAAAATATATTGGTAGTAGTAGTATACCAAAGTTCTTGATCAGGCACATAGCCAGGGCCTGAGAATGATATTGTTCCAATGCAAAATATGATCTCCTTTGTAACAATTTCTTTTATAATATGGTTTCCAGAACAGTAATGTTTTGAAAAAGTCTTTGAAATCACCCCATATTAGTAAGAAAATGATACAAAAAAATTTTATTTCTGGTTGTGCTATGAATGAGAGTAAAATATTTCCTTAAAAGCACATTTTTAGAAGAATCACTAATTGAAGTACACATCTTTAAAAGTATGTTTGCTTTTCAGGTAATCTGTAATCTCAGGCAATCTCATGATTTTAAAACTCTACTAAATGCTTGAGAGATAAATCAGTAGGAAGTTCATGAATAGATCTCAGCTTATATTTCTTGAGCACCTTCTATAAGCCAAGCTCTGTTTTCGACACTGTATGAAAAGATAAAACTTTATGGGGAAGACATTCCTCTGTCCTCAAGGACAGAATATAAAATATAAAATAATTTTAACATAAAGCAGGTCATAAAACCTGGTGAAAACATAAGCTAAATGTATAATTCAGAAAAAGGGAGTGTCACAGCCAAGCTATCAAAGAGGCTTAATATAGAATTAGGTGTGTGGCTGCATCTTGAAGATTAATAGAATTCTGGCAGATGGAAATGGAGAGAGTATTCCTAGCTAATGGAATAGAAGGAGAAAATGTGCAAAGGTAAGAAAATGTAGTATAATCTTAGAAAAAAGTACTCAATGTGAAATACATTGGTGGATCACTGAGGATTTTGGTTGGGGGATAACAAGCTGGCTGAAGGTGAGGTAAATTCATGCTGATATCAGTAACGTAAGAAGACAAAGTATCGGGGCAATCGAGTATCAATGGCAGTAATTAGACTCGGACCATTGGATTGCAGATTGTTTAGATTCAAATTTCTTGCACTTTTTCAAAGTCCCAAATGCTCTCAAAGGATTCTGTGGGAAAAGCTGTCCCGTTGGTTCCATGCTGATGCCCTAAATGCCTCATTTTCTGTGATAGTTATCAAAAGTAGAGATTGCCCATCATATTATCAAGATTAAGAGAAAAAAATAGCTCCAAATATGCTTCATTTCCAAAGTAGAAACAGCACTCTTCCCTACCCCCCATGAATAAATAAAAACTTAAAAGATTAAATTGTGTTCTATAGGCCCAGGAATCCTCCAGTGCTTTCATCTGCAAAACAGAAGATCATATTGTGCTAAGAGAAGCTGTCTACATTTTGTTTCTCAGCCTTCTTTTAAATCTACTGCCCCTTTCTGCTAAACCCAGAAATATATGACCCTTTTTAAATGTTACTTGAGATTTCAATATAAAATAATAATTAAGAATACATAAAACAATCTGAAGGGTTTGAAGAGGTGGGGGTGGGAGGTTGGGGGAAACAGGTGGTGGGTATTAGAGAGGGCACGGATTGCATGGAGCACTGGGTGTGGTACAAAAACAATGAATATTGTTATGCTGAAAATAAATTTTAAAAAATGATTAAAAAAAAAAAAAAGAAGACATCAAAGGAGTTCTTCACCATCTTTCCTTCTTCCTGGGTTGCCAGAGCCATGAAGGTCCACCTGTGCTGTTTCAGTGGGTATAAGATGTACCCCAGATATGGAAGGCCCAATGCCAGGACTGACAGGAAGATTTCCCAGTTTCTTAATGCAAAATGCCAGTTGCCTTTCCTAAGAAGAATCCTCAGCAGATAAACTGGACTATCCTCCACAGAAGAAAGCACAAAAGGACAGTCAGAAGAAAGTCAAAGACAAGAATGTTTCACATTGAGTACATATTTTCAGCCTGGTATTTAGAGCCCTCCATAACTCAGCTGCCCAATGTAACCTCTCACAAGTTCTTATTCCACTCTCTATAGTTTAGTTAAGTCTACCCAATGTACTTTTTTCTAAGATTATACTACATTTTCTTACCTTTGCACATTTTCTCCTTTTATTCCATTAGCTAGGAATATTCTCTCCTTTTCCATCTGCCATTTGTGCAGTCAAATTCCAGAAGGTCATCATTGTGCCATCTCTTGCTGATAGAATGACCAAGAGGAATCAGAAACCTGAAGTTAGGAAAGCTCAACAAGAACAAGCCATCAGAGCTGCCAAGGAAGTGACAGAGGCTAAGCAAGTGTCTTTTAGACAGCAATGGCTGGCAGCTTCGAAGTTTCCCATAAGGCAGCAGCTAAGTGAGAGATTGAGAAACCCATGAAGCTTCCTGAGTGCTGGGTTGGTGGAAAACACTAAGTTGGCAGATCAGATTTTTAAATAAACATCTGACTATTTTTAAAAAAATGAATACATCAAAGTAGAATTAATAAACAAATTCAGTAAATTTGCAGGATACAAAATCAATGTACAGAAATCTGCTGCATTTTTCTACACCTGTAATGAAGCAGCAAAAAGATAAATTTTTAAAAATCCCATTTAAAATTGCACCAAAAATAAGATATCTAGTAATAAACTTAACCAAAGAGGTGAAAGACCTGTACTCTGAAAACTATAAAACACAGAAGAAACTGAAGACGACACAAAAAAGTGGGAAGACATTCCATGCTCAAGGATTGGAAAACAAATATTGTTAAAATGTCTACACAACCTGGCTCTAAAGCAAGATGGCAGAGAAGTTGGAGACCCTGTTTCAACTAGTCCCCGAAAGTGAGTTAATGATCTACCAGAACACTCTGAACACCCATGAAATCAGCCTGAGATGTAGGATTATACACTTCTGCATCTCTATGGGGACAGAAGGCTCCAAGGGAGAGGTAAAGAGGAGTGGGAATTGGACTGATACCTGAGGATAAACAGAAGGGGGAGGGAGTCACCAGAAGAGACCCATTAGGAAAGTAATATCGCAATACAAGAGTGCCCTGTGATTGGGGACCAGCATTAACTTGGAGTCTGGTTAAAAGCACTCAAAAAGAGCAAAAGATCTTAAGGGCAACTGGCGGAATCAGGTGATCATTGGCAGGGCCTAAGGCCACGGACCCAGGACTGGTCACCACCAGTGACCACCCATGCCAGACAATGCAGCGAAGCCTCCAGGCCATGGTCCCTGAGCCCTGGCTTTCCACTGCTTGCCCCATGCTGCTAGGCATGCGTGAGAGAGTCTGGGGTGGTCACCAGCCAGCGCTCTTTAGAACCACAGCCTTTTGCACTCTGCATGTGCACTATGAGACCAGGGCCTGAACCACACTCTCCACCCTCCCCTGAGAGAGCTCAGTGAGGGCAGTACCTGGTGGTCTCTAGTACCAGCCAAGAGTGTGAACGCTCCCAGCTCGGGCTTGAAAATCTTAGCACACTATCTCTGGTTGGGATCTCTTAGGCAGTCTGGACCCCAGACAGCAGTGCAGCAAAGATAGCCACTGGAAGCAGGCTCCCTGGACCAATACCGCTCACAGTTTTAGTAGCACACAGGTGCAGAGACAAGCGGGTGCTTGAACCACCTCTGAGACAGTGGCTGGGGACATGCACTGCCTGTGGGAGGTTGCACGGCTCAGCAGAGTTTGCAGAAGGGGGAGTCTGTATGTTCTGGACCACCCAGAGGGGAGCAGACTGAGGCTTCTCTCTGAGACAGAGGTCTGGATGCACTTCGCTTTCCACTAAACCTCAGAAAAGCTGCAAAAAGCTGACAAAGAACAAAAACCTCCAGAGAACAAAAGCCTGAAAAACCGGTTTCCACAGAGCCCAGTCCCTTGATAGGGAGCAGGAGGACTCAACCCAAGCAAGACTGACTGAGAAACAAGACAGCAGACCCCTCTCCCAGAAGGCCAGCTGAAAGAATGAGGACAACCACCACAGGGCCCCCATAAAACTTTAAAACCCCAATATCTGGAGAAAACTAGATATTAATCTCCCGGTATTGCCCTAAAACCTGTATATTTCATTGATACAACTTTTATTTTTAATTCACTCTCACTATTCTCATTCTTTTTAATTTTTTTAACCTATTTACCATTATGAGAGGTTCAGTACAACAAATTCCATAATAACCTTTTAACTTGAACTTTTTTTCATACATATACCTGTGTTTCTCTTTTGCTTTTCTATTTTTTTAATATAAATATAGATATAAGCTTCACGGTAATCCTCTTTCCCTAATCAACACTACCCCTATATATAAACCAGTTTTAATCTCCCTTTATCTCTGGAAAGTTGACTCCTTTAACAAAGATATAAAGATACACCCAGGAAGAATAAAAATAACTTTCCTCACCCACATTGAGGATTTATAACCACCATCCCATCTTTTTCTTCTGTCAGTATTTCTGTGTATTTGTTTTTGTTCTGGTATTATATAAATCTTATAGTAGAGGTTCATTTTCGCTGGGTTCTTTTTTTTTCCATGTCACTTACTTTTGTCGGTCTTTTTTTTTGTCCATTATTGTTTGTATGACTTATAAATCTTACCTTTGGGGCCCATTCTGGCTGAGGCTGCTCTCTTTTTTTTCTGTCTCTCTCTTTCTCTCTCTCACTTTTTTTCTTTTTACTTTCAGCTATACATCCCCTCAACCACCTCTCACCAAAAATGACTAGGAGGAGGAATGCCCAACAGAGGAAAAACTCAGACACTGTGCCCTCTCCATCAGAGCTATTGGATATGGACATAAACAGTATGTTGAAAAGGGAATGTGCAGGATAACAATTATCCAGGCAATGGCTAGGTTGGAGAAAACCATTAGTGACAACATGGAATTGATTAGGGCAGAAATGAAAGCCACCCAGAAAGAAGTTTAAAATGCTACCAATGAGATTAAATTTAATCTAAACTCTCTAACAGCTAGGGTAACTGAGGCAGAAGATAGAATTAGTGATCTAGAGGACAAACTGATAGAGAAAAAGGACCAGGAGGAGGCCTGGGATACACAGTTTAGAAGCCATGAAAACAGAACTAGGGAAATGAATGAGGTCATAAAACATTCCAACATCAGAATTATTGGGATCCCTGAGGGGGAAGAGAAAGAAAGAAGACTAGAAGATATAGTTGAACAAATTCTCCATGAAAATTTTCCTAATCTGGGGAATGGAACCAGCATTCCTGTCCTAGAGGCAGAAAGATTGTGCCCCAAGATCATAAAATCTAGAAAGACCTCAAGACATGTCATTGTAAAACTGATGAATCATAATTTTAGACAGGAGCTCTTGAGAGCAGCTAGGGGGAAGAGATTCCTTACATACAGAGGAAGGTCCATCAGAATAATGTCAGACCTGTCCACAGAAACCTGGAAAGCCACAGGTTTTCTGGATATGGCAAGACATATTCAGGGCACTAAATGAGAAGAACATGCAGCCAAGAATACTTTATCCAGCAAGGCTGACATTCAAAATGGATGGAGAGATAAAGAACTTCCGAGACCAGCAAGGTTTAAAAGAGTATGTGACCACCAAGCCTGCACTACAAGAAATATTTGGGGTGTGTGTGGGGGGGGGGGTTCTGTAAAAGAAGAAAGAAAGAACCCAAGGGTGTCATAGAACAGAAATTTACAGAGACAATGTATAGAAACAAGGACTTCACAGGCAACATGGTGTGAATAAAAACTTATCTTTCAATAATCACTCTCAACATGAACGGCCTAAATGCTCCCATAAAATGGCACAGGGTTGCAGATTGGATAAAATGGCAGGACTCGTCCATATGTTGTCTACAAGAGACCCATTTGGAACCTAAGGATACATCCAGACTGAAAGTAAAGGGATGGAGAAATATCATTCATGCCAATGGGCCTCAAAGGAAAGCTGGGTTAGTTATTCTCATATCAGATCTCTAATTTTAGATTTTAAACTAAAGACTGTAGTCAGAGATAAAGAAGGACACTATATCATTCTTAAAGGGTCTATCCACCAAGAAGATCTAACAATTGTAAATATTTATACCCCCAATACAGGAACAACCAACTACATAAGACAACTGTTAAACAAAATAAACAGTCATACTGATATGAATATGTTAATTGTAGGGGATCTTAACACACCACTCTCAGTAATAGACAGATTACCCAAAGAGAAAATCAATAAAGAAACAAGAGCATTGAATGACATATTGGACCAGATGGACCTCATAGATATATACAGAACATTCCACCCTAAAACAACAGAATACTCATTCTTCTCGAGTGCACATGGAACTTTCTCCAGAATAGACCACATACTGGGTCACAAATCAGGGCTCAACTGATACCAAAAGATTGAAATTATTCCCTGCATATTCTCAGATCATAATGTTTTGAAACTGGAACTCAACCACAAGAAAAAGTTTGGAAGGAATTCAAATACTTGGAAGCTAAAGACCACCTTGCTTAAAAATGTTCTGATCAACCAGGAAATCAAAGAAAAACTTAAACAATTCATGGAAACCAATGAGAATGAAGACACTTCAGTCCAAAACCTATGGCATACAGCAAAGGCAATCCTAAGGGGGGCATACAAAGCCATCCAAGCCTTCCTCAAAAAAAAAAAAAAAAAAAAAAAAAAAATTGAAAAATCCAGAATACACCAGGTCTCTCTACACCTTAAAGAACTGGAGAATCAACAACAAATTAAGCCAACCCCCCATACAAGAAAGGAAATAATCAAGATTAGAGCAGAGATCAATGAGATAGAAACTAAAGATACAGTAGAACACATCAGTGAAACCAGAAGCTGGTTTTTTGAAAGAATCAATAAGATCAATAAACCATTAACCAAACTAATCCAAAAGAAAAGAGAGAGGACCCAAATTAATAAAATTATGAAGGAAGAGGGAGAGATCACAACTAACACCAAGGAAATAGAAACAATCATCAGAAATTATTATCAACTCATATGACAATAAGTTAAGCAACCTAGATGAAATGGATGCATTCCTGGAAACCCATAAACTTCCAAAACTGAATCAGGAAGAAATTGACAACATAAATAGACCAATATCTAGTAACAAGATTAAATCAAAATCAAAATTAAATCAAAAACATCCCAAAAAACAAGAGCCTAGGAGGTGATGGATTCCCTGGAAAATTCTACCAAACATTCAAAGAAGAAATAATACCTAATCTCCTGAAGCTGTTTCAAAAGATACCATCAGAGGAAAACTTCCAGACTCTTTCTATGAAGACAACATTACCTTGATCCCCAAACCAGGCAAAGACCCCACCAAAAAGGAGAATTTCAGACCAATATCTCTGATGAATATGGATGCCAAGATTCTCAACAAGATCTTAGCTAATAGGATCCAACAGCACAATAAAAAGATTATCCACCATGACCAGGAGGGATTTATCCATGGGATGCAAGGGTGGTTCAACATTGGCAAATCAATCAATGTGATAGAACAAATCAATAAGAGAAGAGAGAAGAAGCACATGGCCCTCTCAATTGATGCAGAAAAAGTATTTGACAAGATACAGCATTCATTCCTGCTTAAAACACTTCAAAGTATAGGGACAGAGGGAACATTCCTCAAACTCATAAAATCTATCTATGAAAAACCCACAGTGAATATCATCCTCAAATGGGGAAAAGCTGAGAGCCTTCCTTTTGAGATCAGGAACATGACAAGGATGCCCACTCTCGCCACTCTTGTTCAACATAGTACTAGAAGTCTTAGCAAGATCAATCAGACAACAAAAAGAAATAATAGGTATTCAAATTAGCAATGAAGAAGTCAAACTACATCTTCGCAGATGACATGATACTTTATATGGAAAACCCCAAAGACTCCACCCCCAAACTACTAGAGCTAATACAGCAATTCAGTAATGCGGCAGGATACAAAATCAATTTACAGAAATTAGTTGCTTTCTTATACACTAACAATTAAGTATAAAAAGGGAAATTAGAGAATCAATTCCATTTACTATAGCACCAAGAACCATAAGATACCTGGGAATAATCCTAACCAGAGAGGTAAAGGATCTGTACTCAAGGAACTACAGAACACTTATGGAAGAAATTGAAGAAGACACAAAAAGATGGAAGACCATTCCATGCTCATGGATTGGAAGAATAAATATTGTTAAAACGTCTATACTGCCTAGAGCCACTATACTTTCAATGCCATCCGGATCAAAATTCCACTGGCATTTTTCAAAGAGCTGAACAAACAATTCTTGAATTTGTATGGAACCAGAAGAGACCCCGAATTGTTAAGGAAATGTTGAAATGGAAAAAGAAAACTGGGGGCATCATGTTGCCTGATTTCAAGCTTTACTAGAAAGCTGTGATTCCCAAGACAGCATGGTACTGGCACAAAAACAGACACATAGACCAGTGGAACAGAGTAGAGAACCCAGATATGGACCCGCAACTCTATGGTCAAATAATCTTCGACAAAAAAGGAAAAAATATACAGCGGAAAAAAGACAGTTTCTTCAATAAATGGTGCTGGGAAAATTAGGACATCTATGTGTAGAAGAATGAAACTTGGCCATTCTCTTATACCATACACAAAGATAAACTCAAAACGGATGAAAGACCTCAACGTGAGGCAGGAATCTATCAAAATCCTAGAGAAGAACATAGGCAGCATCCTCTTCGACAATGGCCAGAGCAACTTCTTTCAAGACACGTCTCCAAAGGCAAAGGAAACAAAAGCGAAAATGAACTTTTGGGACTTCATCAAGATAAAAAGTTTCTGCACAGCAAAGGAAACAGTCAGCAAAACAAAGAGGCAACCCATAGAATGGGAGAAGATATTTGCAAATGACAGTACAAAGGGCTGATATCCAAGATCTATAAAGATCTCCTCCTACTCAAAACACACAAAACAGATAATCACATCGAAAAATGGACAGAAGACATGAACAGACACTTCTCCAAAGAAGACATACAAATGGCTAACAGACACATGAAAAAATGTTCATCATCATTAGCCATCAGGGAGATTCAAATAAAAACCACATTGAGATACCACCTTACACCAGTTAGAATGGCCAAAATTAATAAGACAGTAAACAACATGCGTTGGAGAGGATGTGAAGAAAGAGGAACCCTCTTACACTATTGGTGGGAATGGAAGTTGGTGCAGACACTTTCGAAAACAGTGTGGAGATTCCTTAAAATTAAAAATAGAGCTACTCTATGACTCTGCAATTGCACTACTGGGTATTTACCCAAAAGATACAGATGTAGTGAAAAGAAGGGTCATCTGTACCCCAATGTTTATAGCAGCAATGGCCATAGTCACCAAACTGTGGAAAGAACCAAGATGCCCTTCAACGGATGAATGGATAAAGAAGATAGGGTCCATATATACAATGGAGTGTTATACCTCCATCAGATGCCCTTCAATGGATGAATGGATAAAGAAGATATGATCCATATATACAATGGAGTATTACAAATCTATCAGAATGGATGAATACTCAACTGTTGTATCAACATGGACGGGACTGGAAGAGATTATGCTGAGTGAAATAAGTCAAGCAGAGAGAGTCAATTATCATATGGTTTCACTTACTTGTGGAGCATAAGGAATACTTGTGGAGGACATTGGGAGACAGAGAGAAGTGACTTGGGGGAGGACGGAGGGGGAGACGAAGCATGAGAGACTGTGGACTCTGAGAAACAAACTGAGGGGTTTGGAGAGGAGTGGGGGGTTGGGTGAGCCTGGTGGTGGGTATTATGGAGGGCATGTATTGCATGGAGCACTGGGTGTGGTACATAAACAATGAATTCTGGAACACTGAAAAGAAATAAAATAAAATGAAAAAAAAAGTCTATACAACCTAGAACAATCTACACATTTAATACAATCCCTATCAAAATACCACCAGCATTTTTCATAGAGCTAGAGGAAACAATCTTAAAATTTCTATGGAACCACAAAAGCCTCTGTCTGAATAACAAAAGCTATCTTGGAAAGGAAAAGCCAAGTGGGGGGGCATCACAATTCCAGATTTCAAGTTATATCACAAAACTGTAGTAATCAAAATAGTATGGTATTGGCACAAAAATAGACACCTAGACCAATAGAACAGAATAGAAAATCCAGAAATAAACCCACAAGGATATGATCAACTGATCTTTGACAAAGGAGGAAAGAATATCCAACCGGAAAAAGTCTCTTCAACAAATGGTGTTGGGCAAACCAGACAGCAAAATGCAAAGGAATGAACTGGGCTGCTTTCTTATACCATACATGAAAATAAATTCAAAATGGATGAAAGGGGGGAAAAAATGGATGAAAGATCTGCATGTGAGACCTGAAACCATAAAAATGCTAGGATAGAGCATAGGCAGTAACTTCTCTGACATTGGCTGTAACAACTTTTTTCTAGATAGGTCCCTTGAGGCAACGTTAAAAAAGGAAAAATGAACTATTGGGACTACATCATGTAAAAACATTTTGCACAGCAAAGGAAACCATCAACAAAACTAAAAGGCAACCTGGGTGCCTGGGTGGCTCGGTTGGTTAAGCGTCTGCTGTGGGATCAAGTCCGGCTTTGGGCTCCCTGCTTGGCGGGACACCTGTTTCTCCCTCTGCTCCTATCCTCCATTGCTTGTGCTTTCTCTCACACACACACTCTTTGTCTCATGATCTCTATTTCTAATAAATAAATAAAATCTTTAAAAAAAAAAACTAAAAAACAACCTTTGGCATGTGAGAAGATATTTGTAAATGACATATCTGATAAAGGTTTAGTATCTAAAATACATAAAGAACTTATAAAATTCAACATCCAAAACCCAAATAATACAACTAAAAAGTGGGCAAAAAGCATGAATATACATCTCATCAAAGAAAACATACAGATGGCCAACAGACACATGAAAAGATGTTCGACATCACTGATCAACAGGAAAAAGCAAATCAAAATGAGATTATTACCTTCACACCTGTCCGAATGGTTAAAATCCACAACACAAGAAACAACAGGTGTTGGAGAGGATATGAAGAGAAAGGAACTCTTTTGCACTGTTGGTGGAAATGCAAACTGGAACAGTCATCCTGGAGAATTGTATGGAGGTTCCTGAAAAAGTTAGAAATAGAGCTACCTTATCATCCAGCATAACAGTAGGGGGTATTTACCCAAAGGATTAAAAAAATACTAATTCAAAGGGATACATGCACCCCAGTGCTTATAGCAGCATTACCTACAATAGCCAAATTATGGAAATAACTCAAATGTCCATTAACTGACGAATGGATAAAGAAGATACGGTACATATATATACCTTGTAATGAATGAAATCTTGCCATTTGCAATGATGTGGATGGAGCTAGAGAATATAATGCTAAGCAAATAAGTCAAGAGTAATCAGAGAAATAGAAAATACCATATGATTTCACTCATTTGGGGAATTGAAGAAACAGAACAAATGAGCAAAGGGGAAAACAAGAGAGAGACAAACCAAGAACAAGACTCAACTATAAAGAACAAACTGATGGCTACCAGAAGGGAGATGGGTGGGGGGATGGGTGAAATAAGTGATGGGGACCAAGCAGTGCACTTGTCTTGATGATTAAAATAAAAACTTAAAAATAAAAGAACACATCAAAGTAATTACACAACTAAATACGCTTTCTAAAAATGAACACGCTCTTCTGGTTTCTCATGTCATCAACAGCTACTTCCCAGAATACACCTCACCCACCTCCCATACCAGACGCATCTACAATATTTGAACAAAAACAGTGACTCTAAGAAAGAGACATTCTTTACAAAAACAGTGAGTACTTTTCTCTCTCAGACCCAATTCCACACACAAAGGAGGGAAAACTTATCAGTTAAACTTCCTAATTATCTACAATAAAGAAAGTAACTAGATGCAGAAAGAAAAAAAAATAGTAGTGAATAATCCAAAAGGCGTATTTCTTACTTTGGAATGCTAACTAATTTACTTTTCCAATTATGTTGAACTTGACTTATTTATTATTGCATCTCCTAATTCCACATTAATATATAATAGAGGAGACAGACCGGAAACAGTGCTGATTGGAAAAAGCCAGTGGAAATTCCAAAACATGTTGAAATAATCCATAAAACAGATAACTCATATACATAAATTTGAGAACCAAAATATTGTAAGGTTAGTGACTTAAAAGATGGAAATATTCCTGTCACTTTTTTTCTCTTCTGGTTGGTAGTATTGCAAGATAATTGAAAATTTCATTTTTCTATAATTCTGTAATTTTCCCTTATTTAAGATAATTTTCCCTTGCTTTTATCTTTCCCTTGACTCCCTTTGATTTCACCACCCAGAAACTATCCATCAACTAAATGGTCATTTCTCAGGAAAGTAGTGAAGCAAAAAGGAAGGAAAGAAGTCATAAAATGAGTTGTCATCCCCATTTTCTACAGATAAAAACTCTGACCTGATGAATATCAAAGTCAGAATTCAAACCCCAAAGTGACAACTTTTTGCAGTTAAAGAGTATTTTCTACTTTTTTTTTTTAAGATTCACTTATTTACTGTAGAGAGAGTGCACATGCACAAGCAGGAAGGTTAGAGGGAGAGGGAGAGAATCTGAAGCGGACTCTGCACAGACCATGGATCCAAACGACACAGGACTGAATTTCGGGACCCTGAGATTAGGACCTGAGCTGAAACCGAGTCAGATGCTTACTGACTGAGCCATCCAGGCACCCCAGCACTTTATACTTTTAAAAGAAATTTCTATATATTATTTCAATTTATTTAACTTTGATTAGACCCTTCCTCAATCTGAAAAATGGATTTCTAAAGGCAAAGGTGATATATGTTAAAATTTATGTTTATGGTTTGTCTTCCTCTCTGATTTCATCTGAGCTGGAGGAGGGGTGGGGGGGGGATGGGGTAGTTAGGTGATGGGTGTTAAGGAGGACATTTGGTGTAATGAGCACTGGGTGTTATACGCAACTGATGAATGACTAAATTCTACCGCTGAAACTAAAAAAAAAAAAAAAAAAGGATTCATGTTTATGACACATTTGGATTCAAAAAAATTTTTCACTTATAAATATAAAAATTATGGGTAAAAATACTGAGAAAATGTTTGTTTCTTTGAATTTTTGTTAAGCCACATAGTTTTATAAAGTTACCTGTGCATAAAATTTTTAGTGTGACTTACATATTGTGCTCTAAAATCAAGAAAATAAATATTTAACCATATGACCAGTCCAAAAGAAACTGAGGGAGATAGAAATCATTGCTTTTTTCAGTCATCTCATAGCAAAAGTTTGTGAGGATTTGTAGTCTCCAATTTGATCACAGTTTGCTGTGGCATACACATGATATTTTGAGAATTATAATACCCAACACAATACCTTGTGAATATAGAATGTGCCCAATAAAATAGTTGCATTCATAAATAAAAAGTTAATTGTATAAGGTGCCAAAGAATAGGAAAGGATAATAAGAAAAATTTAGAATGGAAATAAAGTGGGGCAACTTCTGTGATACTTTATAATAAAATAGCAATTGAGGAATGCATAAATTTGTTTAACTCATTGATGTTACTTCTATGTCACAATTTATTTTTATATTTTCAAAATCAATGTGCATTTAAAAAAAAGGTAGGTCTAAAGTTATGTCAGGTTTATTTTTCTATTCTAGAAATGCTTAAAACTTGATATTTTGTATTATTTTTTGATAGATTTCAAGAGAGATTGTCACATTAAAAAAATTATTTAGGGCACCTGGGTGGCTCAGTGGGTTAAGCCTCTGCCTTTCGGCTCAGGTCATGATCTCAGGGTCATGGGATCTAGTCCCACAGTGGGCTCTCTGCTCAGCAGGGCACCTGCTTCCTCCTCTCTCTCTGCCTGCCTCTCTGCCTACTTGTGATTTCTGTCTGTCAAATAAATAAATAATCTTTAAAAAAAATTATTTAAGAAAAAAATTTTTTTAATTATTTAAGGATTTGTTTCCTTTATAACCTCAGTATGTATTGGGTATTCCTGTGCCCCGTCGCCCACTCATTCACTTTTTATTTGTGTTTTTGTTTGTTTGTTTAGTATTCAGTGATATGCTGCCTTTTTTTTTTAACTCCTGGCTTTGCTAATTTTGTATAAATCTAAACTGTTAAAATACAAATCAATTAACCAAATTTTCACATTTTCTAACACATATTATGTTTAAATTTCTCTGCCAGTAATTGCTATCAATTTGCCCTATGTTGACATGTTTTAGAATATGAGAATTTTCATATTTTATTTCTCAAGCATATGAATAAATTACGTTGAGAAGTATAAAACTAAAGCATACAAATGTCTTTGAACAGAGCAATGAATGCCCCCTAGTGTTTCTTGTTAGAATATCAGTTTTGATAACATAAATTGAATATGTAAATGGTATTTTCATAACTACTTAAAAAGTAAACTCATAGACATAGAATCTGAATGTTATAATGTTTTAAATTTCACCAAAAATGAAGTAGCAAGACATTTAGTTAAATGTTGCCTCAAGTAAATAATAGATACCATAATGTATACACAAAGGTGATAGAAATCAGAGCTGTTCTGACAGTTTTTCAGATATGGGAGAGCTGACACTCCTGAAACGCATACCCTGCCTTTCTTGCAACGCCTTTCCAGCTAACTCCAAACTAAACTCATTAGGAATCAATCTTAAAACACCAATATACAGGTAATTAATCCCAAAAGCCACATTTGCGCTCTGTCTGTGGACCTGCATATACAGAGCTTCTAACTCTGGAGATGAAACTCTGTTTCCATGAGCATCTTCTGCCTCTGCTCTAGTTCCCTTACCTCGGTCATGGTAAAAATAGAAAGGAGCAAAGAATACAGTTTACCTGGGCATGTGTCAAAGCTGCAAAGTTCCAATGTAACTTGCCTTAACTTTACACAGTGGCACTCATCAAGAACTTAGAAGTGCCAGTGCCTCTGTGGTCAACAGCCCATGTCGGGTCTACCTAAAGGAGCATTTGCTTAGAGAAAATAAACAAGCACATCAGAAAAGCATATTGGTGGATATCTGAGTTTATCACAACTTCACAGAATACTACATATTTGTCTCTGTAACTAAGGAAAATGATTATAACTACCACAAACACACAAAAAAGCATTGGAAAACATTTCAGTTGAATACATTAAGCAGGGGGTATTCCTTATTTTATTCTTACCCAAGTATCTCTTTGCCTTTTGGGGGGGCACCGCACCTTTTCTGGTGTGTAGACTTGATACTGCGCAGAAGGTCTGTCTCAGGACCAAGAGGTGGACACAGGATGGAGCCTTGACCAGACTTTAATCTCAGAAATATGAATCTTGGACAGAACAAAGAGAGGAGGCAAGGTTGCTCCCTAGATCCCCAAAGCTGCCTGTTCCTGCATATCCGAAGACCTACACAGCCAACTTTTCCTTGGAATCTGTGTGAGATACCAGTAACATTTTGCTTAAGTTAACCAGAATAAGGATGTCTAACTGAACTATTTCATAATAATAACATTATACTTACCACACTTAGGTTACATAAAAATACGAAAAATAAAGCAAAATGATATAATTAGGTCATGTTTTAATTACAAATGAGTAATTTATGAGTAATTTATGGACAATATTTTTATTTCTCAAGCATATGAATAAATTGTGTTGAGAAGTATAAAACTAAAGAATTTGTGTAGATAAGTTACATTATCAATATACTTTCATAAAAATCTCCAAACAAGCACAATTTAAAAAAAGCATTAGAACAAGAATATTCTTTATTATTTATGTTTGCAAACAAACAAAAAAAATGCCTTCTTTCTTTTTTTACTTTAGTTGTCAGGTAGCTGTAAATATGTCTTCCTTCCATCACCACCATCCAAAATTTAAGGGAGAGAAATATTTCTCTATCACATCCAAATCTTTCACTCAATTTAAATTTATACTCACTTTTGTTTCCATTTTTAACCTTTTAAAGGGTAGTTAAATGATAAAACATTTTTCTTTATTATTAAATAATTATTATTTTATGTGAAAGAAGCAAAGCAAAATAATTTTATTTAAACTTTGTCAATTATACTTTGACTTAAAATTTTTTATTTAAATAGTTGCTTCAGAATATTTTTTATTTAAGAAATCTCTTAGCATGGACTATAAAATCCAAACTTCCTATAAAAGATCAGAATACCTACTTGCTTTCTTTAACAGAGAATGTCATTAAAAATACAATGAAATTGGGGTGCCTGGCTGGCTCAGTCAGTAGAGCATGTGGATTCTTAATTTCTGGGTTGTGAGTTTGAGCCCCACATTGGGTGTAGAGATTACTTAAAAATAAAATATTTTTAAAGAAGAAATGCAATTACACAATGATAATATAACTTCAATATGATGCTTTAGCTTACCAAATGTTTCTGTGTGAATTATTTCGTTTAAGTCTAATGACTATGAGTCAAAGATTTGTACCACCATCTTACAGATAAGGAAACAGAGGCCAAAAGAAGGTAAGTGGCTTACCCAAGGTCTTGAAAGTCATCATGCAGCAAAGTCAGCTCAAATGCAGATACTCTATCTCTCCAACTATGGTTCTTTCCATTATACCACACTACAAAGTAGCATGAAGTTTTATTTTCCTAGTGTTGTATTACCTCTTAGTGATACTATCACTAAACTTACTATCAGTAATACTATCAGGAGTAGAAAGTAAACCAAGAACATACCATGACACAAGATCCCTAGGCAGTTTTCAGGAACTGTAAGTTACTGGTGCTCAAATGCCTTTCTATCAAGAACTGTGAAGTGGTTTTCACTCTATAACATTGATTGTTCTCTAGAATATTTCAATAATGTATGTTCCATTTCAATGATAAAGTCAAACAAATATGAATCCACTTTCAAATCATCTCCAACCTTTAATATTGAAATGCAATATATTGCATTTCAATATATTTGATGGTGTGGGTACAAAAACAATGTTCAAGTCCTTCCCTCCATACATTTAAAAAAAAAATCTTCTAGAAAAAATTCTAGAAGAGATGTTGGATTTGTCTGGATTAATACTCATTCCTTCCCAGATACCCTTTTGACTGATGCAAACAATAAGATTGTTGGCTAACTTAGAAATTCAGCATGTGGCCACAGAGTCTCAAAACCAAGTGGCCTCAAAAGACACATGCTCTTTTCCACACATACACTAATTAGCCAAGCTAGGAGAGACCCAGAACTGAGTTTAAGATGTCAAAATTTAATTTCATAGACAAGAACCAGATTTTAGACAACTCAGACACTAGAATATTACATATTAAATATTATTAATAATGGAAATAATATTAGATACTAGTAGATATGTCTCCACCTCCATGTTTTCCATAAAACTTCCAGGAGTGGTATTGTGTTAGTCCAGAATCTCTAAGAAGCAAGTACCAACAAATAGCCAAAGCAATAGTGAGAAAGAAGAACAGAGCTGGATATATCACAATCCCAGATATCAAGTTATACTATAGAGCTTTAATAGTAATCAAAATAGTATGATACTGGCACAAAACAGACACCTAGATCAACAGAACAGTCTAGAAATAAACCCACAGGTATATGGTTAATTAATCCACAACAAAGGAGACAAGAATTCATGACTGGGAAAGGACAGTCTCTTCAATAGGTGGTGCTGGGAAAACTGGGTATCTACATGCAAAACAATGAAACTGGACTGCTTTCTTACACCACACACACACACACACACACACACACACACACCTCAAAATGGGTCAAAGACCTAAATGTGATTCCTGAAACCATAAAATCCTAAAAGAAAACATAGGCAGTAAGTTCTTCGACATTGACCTTAAACAACATATTTATGGGTATGTCTCCTCAGGCAAGAGAAATAGAAGCAAAAATAAACCATTGGGACTACACCAAAATAAAAAGCTTCTGCATGGCAAAGAAAAACATCAGCAAAACAATAAGACAACCTACTAAACGGTTGTTTTATTGCAAATGATATATCCAATAAGGGTTAACATCTAAAATATATTAAAAAAAAAAAAAACTTATGAAACTCAACACCAAAAAGCAAATAATCTGATTTTAAAATGCACAGAGACCTGAATAGACATTTGTCCAAAGAAGACAGCCAATAGACACATGAAAGATGCTCAGTATCACTTGGCACCAGGGAAATGCAAATCAAAACCACAACGAGTTATCACCTCACACCTGTCAGAATGGCTAAAATCAACAACACAAGAAACAACAGGTATTGGTGAAGATGTGGAGGAAAGGGAACCTTCTTTCACTATTGATAGGAATGCAAATTGGTGAAAACATTGTGGAAAACAATATGAAGGTTCCTCAAAAAATTGAAGAGTGACTTAGTCACTCTTTAATAAGCACTTGGGTGACCAAGACGGTTAAGTGTCCGACTCTTGGTTTCAGCTAAGGTCATGATCTCAGGGTTATGAGATCAAGCCCCATGTTGGGCTCCCTGCTCAGTACAGAATCTGCTTGAGATTCTCTCTCTCTCCATTGCCCTCCCTCTTTGTTCCTCCCTGCTTGTGCTCTCTCTTCCACACTCTCACTCTCTCTCTCTCTCTCAAATAAATAAATAAAATCTTTTTAATAATATTAAAGATCGAAATAGTGTATGATCCGGTAATTCCACTGCTGGGCATTTACCCAAAGGAAAGAAACACTAATTTTAAAAGATATATGCCCTTATATGTTTATTGCAGCATTATTTATTTGGAAGCAAATAAATATCTTTCAATAGATGAATAAAGATATGCTACACACACTCACACAATGGGATATGACTCAGCCATAAAAAGAATGATATATTGCCATTCGTGACAACATGGATGGCCCTAGAGAGTGTTATGTTAAGTGAAATAAGACAGAGAAAGACAAATACTGTATGAGTTCACTTATATGTGGAATATAAAAAAAACAAATGAACAACAAAAAAACAGACCCTTAAATACTGGAGGTTGCTAGTTGGGAGGTGGCCTGGAGGATAGGTGAAATAGATGAAGGGGATTAAGAGGTACAAAGCTCCAGTTATAAAATAGATAAATCACAGAGGTAAGTACAGCAGAGGAAACATAGTCAATATTATAATAGCATTGTATAGTGACTGATGCTGACTAACTATACTTAACCATGGTGAGCCCTGAGAAATGCATAGAATTGTCTGACCAATATGTTGTATACCTGAAACTAATATAGTAGTCAATTATATTTCATTTTTTTTTTTTAAGTAGAACTTACAGAAGCAGAGAATAGAAGAGTGGTTATCAGGGACTGAAGGGATAGGGAGATATTGATCAAAAGGTATAAAGTCACAGTTATGTAGGACGAATAAGCCAGAGAGCTAATGTACAGGCAGATGACCATCCTTACTGCTACAGCACTGATTACCGGAAATATATTAAAAGAGTAGATTTCAGGGGCACTCATCACACATACACAAAATGGAGGAGGAAGTGATATGTTAATTAGCTTGACGCTAGTATTCATGTCACCATACATATATGTATCAATTCATCATGTGGTAGACCTTAAATCATCTACAATCTTTGTTAAAAATGCATAAATAAATGAAAAAATGATTTCATTGGAAGGAAATGCCTGTGTACGAAGAAATAAGGAGGGAGCCGGAGAAGGCGGGGAGAGTCGTCAGACTGTGTGCAAGCCTAATCCGGAAGAATAAAATCGGGCGAGATAGTTGAAATGACACAGCTGAGAGAGCCGTGCAGTCTAAAGAAGGCCTGGCAAAACCTTAAGGATGTCCTGGAGCCAAGGTGGGCCAACAAAGGAGTCACACCTATCTTCCGGAATGAGGGGGGCCTCAGCACTGCACTGTATTCCGTCCTGGGCTGGAGCCGGCAGAAGGTATGGCCTGGGGCAAACAGGGTGGCTGGGTCTCAGAGAACAGCAGCCTGGGCCCCTCCATCTGTGAGGAGCTTTGTTACAGTTCCACCGTTGAGTGTGTGAAGGACCTGTCTAGGAGCGGAGCTTTCCTAAAACTCTTTAAAACATTAGAGGGAAGGACCCTTTTTATCAGAAATGCATTCCTTTTGTTTTGTTTTGTTTTGTTTTTCACAAGAAAGCTAATTGTGCATAATTTGGGAACAATATTTAGCATTACTATAAATAGAGCACTGAGAAAAGCGTTCTGAATTACAATTTACAAAAAGTGAAAATTTCTAAATCATCTAATAAAAATCGTTCAATAGGGGCGCCTGGGAGGCTCAGTGGGTTAAAGCCTCTGCCTTCGGCTCAGGTCATGATCCCAGGGTCCTGGGATAGAGCCCCGCATCGGGCTCTCTGCTCCGTGGAGAGCCTGCTTCTCCCTCTCTCTCTCTGCCTGCCTCTCTGCCTACTTGTGATCGCTCTCTGTCAAATAAATAAATAAAATGTTTAAAAAAAAAAAAAATCGTTCAGTAGTTTTATTCAACACCAGGTGGAGCTCTTTTGCTTTTTAAAACAAGGAAAGAGATTTTTTTTTTTTTTAAACTTAATTTAATACAGGTTTAAGCTGATTATGCATAGCTCTTAAGTCATCTGGTAAAATCATTTGAGTGCTTTCACACCATATTTGTCACCATTTAAAATCTGATAATTTCTACAAATAGCACAGACTAGCTCAAGCTGCAGTGTTAATAAAATAAGACCACTAAGGCTAAAAATAACCATTAAATCTCAAATAAAGTTGTAAATAATACCGCTTCAAAGGTCTACATTATTCTAAAGGAATGAGTTAAGAACCTAATTTAAATCTCACAGTCCGGGGCACCTGGGTGGTTCAGAGGGTTAAGCATCTGCCTTCCGCTCAGGTCATGATCCCAGAGTCCTAGGATCAAGCACAGCATCAGGCTCCCTGCCTGCTTCTCCCCATCCTTCTGCCTACCCGCCCCTCCCCCTGCGTATGCTTTCTCTCCCTCTGTCAAACAAATAAATAAATCTTTAAGAAATAAGTAAATAAACCTCACAGTCAATCCTTAAATCAACAACTATGGAACATCCTCTCCAAAATCTCCAATGTGCTCCACACTCATTCTCTTTTTATGTAAAATACCTTCTCTATAGGACAGATACTAAACAGGTTTTATGTTATGAAGTATAATATTTTCACAACTTTTCTATGCCAATTCTCAGAAGAAGCTAAAGGATTAAACTAACAATGTTTATAATGTAGACATGCTTTTTCACAAGTAACTTGTCCCAGCTGGGAGGCATTACTTTCTCTGGATCTATGCTTCAGAGTTCTTTCAGTCTCATTGCAGGGTGATGGATACAGACACAAAAGGATTTTTGCAATCAAAAAACTATTTTTTAATGGTAGGGTTGATATACTCATAAAGAAGCCTGTTTCCTGCAGTGGTCTGTGTTATCTATTTATTCTCCCATCCATGCAAGAAATACTTATAGGGAGCTTGCTATACGTTGAAGAGACAGGAATGAATAAGACAAACAGAGCCTGCTGCTTGGAGTCTAAGAGTTCAAAAGATCTACAGCGAAGCCAGCAGTTATAATATAGACCATTGCAATGAAGGAGATACAGGGTACTCTGGGAGCCAGAGTAAGGGAACCTAATGACCAACTTGACCTGGGAGACAGAGAATACCTTCCCAAACAAGTGAAATTTAGGCTGAGACTCCTCTGTAGGAGAAAATGGGGTGAAAAACAAAAGTCTTTAAGGATATTCAAGGTAAAGAAACAGCTTTTCCAAGGGCTTGGGGATGAGATACAGAGGATCAAATTTTAAAAATTAAAAGCATGTCAGCAGAGCATAAGATGTAAGATTCTTGGAGAAGTGAAAAAATTTTAAGATTTGGAGAGATTTCTGAGAACCAGATTGTGAGATCTTTTAAATGAATTAACAAATTGGAATTTTATCCAAGAACAATTGGAAATATAAATCAAGGGGCTAAGTTAAAACTTGAAAGGATGTGCTAACCAGACCAAGACACATTCAGTGTCTAAAGGAGCAATATGTTAGATGAATCATCATCAGTATCCCAACCAAAATAAATTACTTAGATGTGATTATTTTAGCTTTTCTTATCCATTAGAGTAACAACATTGAAATACAGACTCAATTCATATGATTGTTGATGTCAATGACTTTTTTCTTTTTTTTTTTAATTTTTGATTTTTTATTTTTTTATAAACATATAATGTATTTTTATCCCCAGGGGTACAGGTCTGAATCGCCAGGTTTACACATTTCACAGCACTCACCATAGCACATACCCTCCCCAGTGTCCTTCACCCCACCCCCCTTTCCCAACCCCCCTCCCCCCAGCAACCCTCAGTTTGTTTTGTGAAATTAAGAGTCACTTATGGTTTGTCTCCCTCCCGCTCCCATCTTGTTTCATTTATTCTTTTCCTACCCCCCAAACCTCCCATGTTGCGTCTCCACTTCCTCATATCAGGGAGATCATATGATAGTTGTATTTCTCTGATTGACTTATTTCACTAAGCATGATACCCTCTAGTTCCATCCATGTCATCGCAAATGGCAAGATTTCATTTCTTTTGATGGCTGCATAGTATTCCATTGTGTATATATACCACATCTTCTTTATCCATTCATCTGTTGATAGACATCTAGGTTCTTTCCATAGTTTGGCTATTGTAGACATTGCTGCTATAAACATTCGGGTGCACGTGCCCCTTCAGATCACTACGTTTGTATCTTTAGGGTAAATACCCAGTAGTGCAATTGCTAATTGCTAATAAAGCTAACTCAAACAAAAATGTACTCAATAATACAGCAGGACATAAAACTAACATATGAAAATCAATAGCCTTGATACAGCTCATGTGGAAAAATAAAAATGGGAGAATATTTAGGAAACCCGGAAAAGTAATAACAATATGGAGAGAATAGCCCTCCCAGATGCGGAAATATAACAAAAAGCTCTAGAATGAAGAAAGCATGGTGCTAGTGAGACTTAGACCAGTGGAACAGAAGAGAAATTCCTGAAATAGACCCAAGAATACATGAAAGTTACTTTGTTACTGTCTCAAAGGGACCGTCTCAAATCAACAGGAAAGGGTAAGATTTTTATAAATACGGCCCTGTATAGTCATTTGGAAGAAGATAAAATTAGACACTTCTCACCATATACAAGAATAAACTCCATTAGATAAAAGATCAAATCATATATAAAAAGAAAAGGAAAAGACAAGAAACCATACAAGTAGTAGAAAAATAAGGGAAATTCTTTTATAATCTAAGTGTGAGGAAAGCTTTCTAAAAGTGACCTGAAAGACAAACCCTAAGACACTCTTAACCATAGGAAACAAACTGAGGGTTGCTGGAGGGGAGGGCGGTGGAGTGGGGGGGGGGGGAATGGAGTAAGTGGATTACAGGCATTAAGGAAGGCACGTGAGCGTGATGTAATAAGCACTGGGTTTTATATGCAAGTGATGAATCACTGACCTCTGCCTCTGAAACTAATAATATACCATATGTTAACTAATTGAATTTAAATAAAATAAAAATTTAAAGTGACCTAAAATCCAGATGCAACAAAAGAAAATATTAAATAAATGTGACTGCATTAAAAGAAAAGCTTTTTCATGAAAAATAAACCACCATCAAGTCAAAGGATAAATGACAAACTCGGTGGAAATATTTGAACAGATAGCATATATAAAGCGCCCATCTCTCCAATGTTTAAAAAGTTCATAAAAAATAAGGGAAAACTTATGACCATGGCCATAATGGAGTAGCAGAGTCTAGATTACTCTCACATATGAAACAGCTGAAAAACCAGACAAAACACATGAAAGAATGGTTTTCAGACACTGGACCACAAGCAACACAAGGCATGATCCCTGAGAGAAGCAAAACAAATGAAGTCATGCCTCAGAGGGCCTCAGCTTACTGCCTGAAGAGAGTTTCAGGCCACAACAAAGGGAGAGGAGGTCAAACAAAATCAAGCTACTCCATTGAGTTTCGGAGACAGAGTTAGAATTTGGGGAGGTGAGGGTGGCAGAGTACCAGAGAAGAGAGGGCTATGTCGCTAGACAACTGCAGGGATCTGAAAAGGATTCCTCTTGAGTCTTAGCAAAGTACTGGGAAAAACATGCATGCGAGGGAAACTCCTGAGAAAGAAACCCTAGAAAGAAGCAAATGGAACAATCCTCAGATCTTTGACAAGATGGGGAATAGCCTCTGTCCCCACTAACCAGAATGAAGGAACCTCAAAATAAATGGGAAATCTGACAGAATAAGAATCTGTAAGCTACAGAAGGAGGTCAGTGCTTGCCCAGGGATGGGAGTGAGGGATGAAAAAGTGGTGGATTGCAAATAGGAAACTTTGGGGGGTAATTAGTATATTCATTATACATATACATATGCTAAAACTCAACAAATTGGATATTTTAAATATGAGCAATTTTATTGTACATCGATTATACCTCAATAAAACCATGAGGAAAGTAAGTTTTTAAAAATTAAGAGGGAGAGAAAACCCAAAATAAAAAAAGATAAATACCCTCAAACATATAAAAATGCATAATTTCACCTATAATAAAAGAAACGCACAATACTGATGCCACTTTTTACCTTTCATATTGGGAAAAATTCAGCAGCTTTTCAATGCACACGAAGCTATGAAGAAACAGGCATTCTCAAACTTTCCAGGTGGTAGTACAAAATGGTATGTAATCCATTGGGTGGGGATTGGCAATGTCTACCCAAACTCTATATGCATTTATTCTTTGTTCCAGCATTCTCACTTCTAGGAATTATCTTGAAGATACAGCCCCCATCCCCCCCCCCAAAAAAAGAGTTTATTCAATGTGGCATTACTGGTAATAGCAAAATATTTTGAACAATCTAAATGCCCATTCACAGCAGCCTGGTTGAATAAAGTATTGAACATCCATACAGCTAAGTATTTATGTAGATCCAAAGTTGACTTTTAATAAAAACAGCTGAACCAACTATATATTGAATTGATAACATAATCACAGGAAAAAAATCACAGAATTAATTAAAATATCTTAAGAATAGGGGTGCCTGGGTGACTCAGTCAGTTGTGTACCACTCTTGATTTCGGCTCAGGTCATGATCTCAGAGTTGTGAGATCAAGCCCTGCATCAGGCTCTGTGCTGGGCATGGAGCCTGCTTAAGATTCTCTCTCTCTCCCTCTCTCTGCCCCTCCACCACTACTCTCTCTCTCCCTCTCTCTGCCCCTCCACCACTACTCTCTCTGTCCCTCTCTAAAACAAAAAATAATAATAAAATAAAAGTTTTTTTAAGATATAGTAACCTGAGTATATCCTTAGTTGACATACTCCAAGGACAAAAGAACTGCTTAGAAGATTTGCCTTTGGTTGGCATAATCTAATCTGAATTCATATTATATCCTAATTGTAGGAAAGAACAAAGGAGTGAATATATTGATATTCCGGGAACTGAGGTTCTCTCTGTCGATGAAGAAAAATGTAAATATGGGTCAGGGAAGGAGAGGAAGAGCCTTGTGGCATTATTTCAGAATAGGAAGTATTAGTACATCAATTTATTTTTTTTTCCAATATATTTTCTTTTTCTCCCTTGAAAGGGCCTAGAAACAATGACATACTAGTGGCAGCAAATACACCTATTCCCCAGTGTCAAGGGCTGTACAGGGTCTGAGATTTTTATCCTACTTACAACCTGATAAGCTAGCCTGCCATAGTGTCACGAATGCTAGCAGAACACAAGGAACTCCTGGGTTAGCAATAGGGACTTTATTCCAGAAAAAGTCATCCCCAGAGCAGCAGAATCTCTGCCAGCTCCCCAGGCCCATTCCCACAGGGCAACATGGAAAGGGTCAGATGATGTCTGTACATGCCAGGGGTTGCTTTACAAGAGGACTCTGAACTTAAGGAATCCTGTCTTGTAGAATGGGAACAGCCTTCCCCTTCTCCATGATTCACCCCACAGGAAGCATTATCTTTATTATATCGGACAGTAAACAAACTTACCTCTTTCTCTGGTAGGAGACTACCTTCTAAGGCTGTTCACTACACAAAATCCTTGAAAAAAAAAAAACAGTCTAGCACAAAAGGGCATTTACTGCATCCCTCACAAGATGTCCAGGAAGGTGAGAGAACCATGGAGAATTGTCTCCCAACACCCAGATCTTGCTGTCCAAGTATCATTCCCCATGAAAAATAAATAAATAAATAAATAAAAGGACTCCTTTGAGAAAAGGCTGATTATAACTTTGGGGCAGGAAAAGCACAGGTGAGTCTGGAATGTCTTATTGTATCAGAAAGTAATTAAGCCTGAAAAACTGATGAAGACATTCAAAGGAACCCAGGGCTAGAACAAGCTGAGCCTCAAAAAGAGTAATTACAGAATAGATTATAGCACATTCAATGTTTCTTTAGATATCCAGGAGGCCATGGTAATCCTTTGAAAAGGTGGTGGAGGGAGCTCATCTTTAGAGAATAATGCCAGCTAATAAGTAAAGAAGCAATGAGAAGATGAGAAAATAAATACGAATCGTCACTGAGTGCCTATTGGTTTATGAACTGGCCCCCGCACACAGGGGGCAAGGAGGGTCTGAAATGGTAATGGCTGCACAGCCCTCTCCCCTCCATGCATCCTTCTCCTCTCAGCTACTCTGCCCCTGCCTTCCCCAAATTCTAACTCTGTCTCCTCAACTCAATGTGTTGGTTTTGTGTGTCTTCGTTCATAAATGTACTCCCCAAAATAAACACGAGCCCGATGAGATAACCACTGACTTTCTATGAAGCCATTGCCTCATTTATCTTTAGGTTTCCTTTCATTTCATTAATTCGCCATTATGTAGACACATCACCTTTATTGTTACCACTTTACGTTGTCCTTATTTATGTTTGGACCAGGAATGACTCAGAGGTACTTCACAAAGGCACAGGGACTCAGCAGCACCTCCCTGTCTAGTCGACTTCATCACAGGTTCTTACACATGCTTAGGTTAAAGTCACTCTCATCTGTGTGAAGCCCCTAATGGTAGAGTAAAGGGTGGTACCGCCCATTATTAAATAACATTACTATCAGCGGCTCACACGAACACACAGCCCCCAAACATGTTCAAAACACATGTCTAGGGGCGCCTGGGTGGCTTAGTCAGTTAAGTGTCTGCCTTGGGATCAGATCATGATCCCAGATTTCTGGAATGGGTTCCCATTCCCCCCCTTGCCAATAGGACATCCTGCTCAACGGGAGCCTGTTTCTCCCTCTCCTTCTGCCGCTCCCCCTGCTTGTGCCTTGTTCTCTCTCTCTCTCTCTCTCTCTGTCAAATAAATAAATAAAATCTTTTTAAAAAACCATTTATTTAAAAAAAAAACCCACATGTCTCTAACCTAGGACAGTTGTATCTTCCAACTCAAGAAGTTAGGGGTGTCGCTAGCAGTTTTTATACTACTCAATTGATCCCCAGCTCCTGAAGAGGAAGGTAGATACCAGGGAACATCTCAAGGAGAAGAGCTGAGGAAAGAAGGAGCACTTCCCACTTATGCTGTTCTAAGGATTTGCATGCTGAAAGGATTTGGATCCAGGCAAATAAAACTTGATCCTCCTGCTTATCATTCTATCTATCTATCTCCACACATTTACTGAATGTTTAGGATAAAAAAGACTAAATGTGGTTTCAGTGCTCTGGGGAATGGCAAATGGGTATCAATGGCATATCATATAACAGAGGTATAGATGCTTCTACTATGTTCCAGCAGGAGAGCGGTGGGAACAGCCCAAGACAGGGCACAGCACAGTTGGTCAGAGTTGAGAGCCTCTTCCTGAAAAAGCGGCTGGGATCCCTAGCCCTCTGGGAGTCTGAGCATCGAGCAAGATGCCCTCACTACTTAGGAAGATGAAAGAGGAACTGAGTGATAAATCATTTTTAAATGATTTATTTAAATGATTTAAATCATTTTAAATGACAACACAGTAATATTTATTTATTGTTAAATAAATAAGAAAAAGTCAGAAATGCTAAATTGTTATAACTTTGCCATTCTGTCCCCTCAAAGTCTAGAAGAGCATACAAACAAGTATAGATCATTAGGGAGAGAACATAATCTTATAAGTCAATCATAGACAGACATAGAGTCCAAAGGGTACAAAAGCTCTTCTCTTACTGTCTATAGCACATAGGCTGGTGGGTACCCAGAAGCCCTATTTCTCTTCCTTATTCCTACCAAGCTCCCCCCTCACCTCTCACTTGTTCCATCCTTTCCTTGTCAAGGGACCCATCCTTTTGGTATATTTTGTGGACAAGGTCTTCTGAAGTCTACTTTTTGTTCCATTTTCGAGTGAAATAGTAGATTCTCAAGTTTTTCATAAAGGAGCACCTACTCAACAGATAAAACTGTCCCAATAACTGAAAATAATTTCAATCAATCTTGAGACCAAAAGACCCCTCCTAAATGATGAGGTGTAAATGGAAATAGAGAAGGCTGTTCTGCCAAATGTAAAATCTGAAGAAAGCTAATCTCTCCAGGTGAAGATCAAGATATTTCTATAATTTAAAAAATCTAGACATCCTATGTATATATTATCCTGGGAGGCAGAAGTAAGACTCCACTTCATTCTTTCATCCATATATGTCTTTTTCCTAAGTCAGAGAGAACACAAATGATTACCATCTCAAAGCTGCAAGAGTGAAGCAGTGTTGGCATGGACAACAGAAGCAACCAGAAATACTAGAAAAGAAAAAGGGGTTCAGAAACTCTCTAACCATTCACACTCCTCTTCCTTTTTCTAGGGTTCTGCAACCTCTGTTAATCAACTCTTCCAGTGACAGAGAGCCTGTCACCCTAACGAGTCTAGATATTGTATTAGATGCCATGATGTACCACCACAGTCCTCTCTCCACACCCTTTCTGCCCCTTTTAGGAGGGAGTCATTCATTCCCCACGCTGCTTGGGTATGTTGACAGATATGGCTCTCAGCTGAGTCTCTCTCCAGAAACTGCTCTGAGCCAGGGCACCTGGGTGGCTCAGTCAGTAGCACCCTACTCTTAATTCCAGCTCGGGTCATGACCTTACACTGGTGAGAATAAGCTCTGCGCTGGGTTACATGTTGGTCATGGAGTCTACTTAAGATTCTCTCCCTCCCCCCCACACCTCCGAAAAAAAAAAAAAGAAGAAGAAAAAGAAAGCGCCCTCAGCTGAAGAGTCCCTTTGTCAAACATGATAGCTTTTTTTCTGAAATGGTAAGAAAATACTAAAGCCTGTTCCTCTTACCTAAACTCAGGACAACCCTGCAGAATCATCCCATAGCAAGCCCATGGGATTGGCTGTGACCTTCTGGAGACTACACTGCATTTCAGTGTCTCACTCTGCCCAGTCTTGCTCCCTTCATTCTCCCCAGTTGTTGATCCCAACAGTACTTCCTAGTAACCCTCCTATATGGAAATCTCCATCTCAGAGTCAGCTTCTCAAGGATTCCAACTTGCAGTTTATATTGAGTATAAATCTGCCTTCATATAAAAAAAGAGTTTTCTTGTTCTAATTCTAACTTCAAAAGCTGTACTGGACAAAACAATCTGTTCCACATGATGGCCTTTCAGATATTTGAAGATAGTTATTATGTGTCTTGAGGGGAGCACCCCAATCTTGGGAGTTTGTGAGAAGGCAGAGGAACCAGCTGATACAATGAGACTAAAGCCAGAAAAGTGTAGTGTCTTGGAAACCATGCCTGCATCAGAGCTGCCAAGCACTGCAAGAAGTATTTCCACTCACAAGACCCACTGGTTCCATAGACAAGTTCCCATAATCAACCTTGAAAATGCACTGCATTAGTTTTCTATGATGCAAGCAGTTCCTGTATTAAAAAACAACATAAATTTAGTATCCTTAAACAACACACATTTATTAGGCCACCATGTTATAGGTCAGAAGTCCAGGTGGGCTCAAGTAGGTTCTCTGTCTATGGTCTCACAAAGGCAAAATTGGGGTTTTATCTTTGTTAAGACCTTATCTGAAGGGTCTGGGGATAATCCCTGTTCCAAGTTCATTCAGGTTATTTGGCAGAGTTTAATTCTCTGTAGTTGTAAGACCTAGGCCTCCATTTCCTTGCTGGCAGTCAGCCAGGGCTACTTTCTGCTTCTAGAGCACCACCCTCCACTTTTCCTTCTCAAATCGTCCCCTCCATCTCTAAACCAGCCATGTTTTATACAGTTCTTTTCATGTGGAAGAATTCTAACTCTCTAGCTTCCTCTTCTGCCATCAGTCAGAGAAAGTTCTTTGCTTTTAAGGGCAAACAAGTAGCTATAGATATGTCTCACTTTAAGATAGTATGACATTCAGAGGCGCCTGGGTGGCTCAGTGGGTTAAAGCCTCTGTCTTCGGCTCAGGTCGTGTTCCCGGGGTCCTGGATTGAGCCCCGCATCCGGCCCTCTGCTTGGTGGGGAGCCTGCTTCTTCCTCTCTCTGCCTGCCTCTCTGCCTACTTGTGATCTCTGTCAAATAAATAAATAAAATCTTAAAAAAAAAATAGTATGACATTCATAAACTCAGATTTATTATGCAAACATAACTGAATAGTGATCTATAACACCACAGACTTCTCAAAATTTGATTCAAAATTCTCAAAATTTGAAGTCAAAAGGAAAAGTTATCAAAGTTATCAAGTTATCATTTAGTTACAAACAAAATGTAAATTACTAAAAACTTAAGATAACTTGGTAATTATCCAAAATAGTTACACAATAACTACTCCCTATATAAAAATTTTGTAACAGGCCCTTTTAAAAAGCAGGCTATCCATGTATCCTTATATTGCACAATATTTTGCAAAACCACTTTTTATACCTGAGAATGGAAATCTAAAATAGATCATTGGAGATTTTCACTTATAGAATTCAGTTGCCAAACTTTTCTTCAAATCATTCTTTCTACATATTTATATGTGAATGCATCCTAATTCTAAAAGTAATACATATTTATTAAAATTTTGAAAAATACAGAAAAGCATAAAGGAAAAAATAAAAATCCCACCTCTACTTCCAGATACAATCATTTTTAAGATTCGGTGACTATCCATCCAATCGATTCCCTAATATTTACATAGTTAACAAAGTCTGAATGTACAGTTTTATCTCCTGAATATTTGCTAAAGTTTAAATCATAAATATTTTATCATGCTATAAGGATTGTATTTAAATTTCATTTTAGTAAATACATATCAGTTCATTGTATCAATGGACTTTAACCTATATAAGTATTACACTAATTTTAAAGATTTTTATTTATTTATTTGACAGAGAGAGAGAGATCATAAGTAAGCAGAGAAGCAGGCCGGGGTAGGGGGAAGACAGGCTCCTCTCTCCCCAAGAGAGCCCGATGCGGGTTCTATCCCAGGACCCTGAGATCATGACCTGAGCTGAAAGCAGAGGTTTAACCCACTGAGCCACCCAGGCACCCCAGTATTACACTAATTTTAGATATTTACACCTTTTATATATTTGTTATGATGGCATACTATAATGAACATCATGATCTTCATCTTTTATTATTTCTTTGATATTAATTTCTGAATCAAAGGACATGAACATTTTCAGATGAGGCAGAGCATAGAGCAGAGGTGAAGCAAAACAGAAAGATTAAGTGAAAGTCTATTAAAAGATGAATTCCCCATTATTCATCCTCTTTATCTACCTGGTTCCTAGAAGACTGGCAGCCAGGATTCAAGGAACTAACCCAAGAAAAAAGTTCCACAATGGCATTTTGAAATCCTACAATGAATAGTGAAGTCCTAGCTAGTAACCATACATCTTAAAATTAATCTATCACTACTTATAATTAATCTACAAGCTATAATCTGTAGTACCTTATAACTAAAACAGCATTTTCCAGCCTCTTCTCCATTTATCCACCATTAAAGTATCAGACAGAATAGTTTCACGGCCCTAAAACTCCTCTTTGCTCTGCCTATTCATCTCTCCCCAAGCCCCCTTGGAAATCACTGATTCTCAGTTTTTACAATTATAAAGCTGATACAAACATCACTTATCTTTTTACTTTCTTCATAGCTTTGCCTTTTCCAGAATGTCATACAGCTGGAATAATACAGTGCGTTGCCTTTTCAACTTGGCTTTTTTCACATAGTAATATGTATTTAAGATTCCTCCATGTCTTCTCATGACTTCTTGATGGCTCATTTTTTTTTTTTTAGCAACGAATAATATCCTATTGTCTAGACAAACCACAGTTTATCCATTCATCTACCGAAGGATATTTTAGTTACTTTCCAGCTTTGGCAATTATGAATAAAGCTGCTATAAGCATCCACCTGCAGGTTTTTTTGTGAATATAAGTTTTCAGTTCATTTGGGTAAATGCTGAAGAGTGTGATTGCTGGGTTATATGGCAAAAATATATTTTGTTTTGTAAGAAACTTCCAAATTGTCTTCCAAAGTGGCTGTAACATATTGTATTCCCACCACCAATGAAGGAGTGCTCCTGTTGCTATGCATCCTCACCAGCATGGCTTTGGCTGGGTTTTGGATTTTAGCCATTCTAATAGGTGTGTAGTGGTATCTCAATACTCTGCTAATTTCCAGTTTTCTAATGACATATGATGTGGAGTATCTTTTCATATACTTCGTGCTTCTCTGTATATCTTCTTTGGGGAGGTGTATATCAGGTTTTTTGTCATTTTTTAAATCAAGTTGTTCCTTTTCTTATTGTTCTACTTTAAGAGTCCCTTGTGTATTCTGGATTACAGTTGTGTTTCTGATAGGTCTTTAGCAAATATTTCCTCCGAGTCCATGGTTTGTCTTCTCATTATCTTGACAGCATCTTTTGCAGTTTTTAAGTTTAACGAAATCCAATTTATCAATTTTTTTTCATGGCTCCGGCTTTTGATGCTGCATTTAAAAATCACCATACCCAAGGTCATCTAGATTTTTCTCTTATGTTCTCTTCTAGGGTGGAGTGTATTTTTAAACTATATAGATCCCAAAAGAGAATATGGAGTCCACATGAGACTGGTCAGCCACCACCTTTTATTCATTCTTTTATCTTTGAAGACTAGAACTCAGCCTGGCATATCACAGGTAATCAATATATGTTTACCAAAATTGATAAATGTATATGGCTTCTTTAGGCAGGATTTAAATTCCCACCAAGAACTGAAACCTAGCTCGCCTCTCTTTCCTACTCACTTTCCCATCCTTCCTGGGGCAGCCAGGGCCCAAAAAGCCTCCTCATTGCCTCCTCCACTCCTCCCTTGTTCACGGTCCTCCAAGCTGCAGGTGGTAGCTTTCTTTGCTGGGGGCGGTGCCTGGACACCGGTGTCCCTTGCCCGGGACAGCCTTACTGTCCAGGAAGGGAGAGTGAGGAGCACTAGGCGGCGAAAAAGCACAGCCTGGGACAGCCGGCCGGAGGCACTGGCCGACTCATCGCGAGTGCAAGGGACCTCGAAGCGTGTTCGGACAAGGAGGGGTGGGATAATCAAGACGTGGAAGTGGGGTACTGTGGGCTTCGCCAGCCCCGGAGGAGGCGGCGGCCAACAGAGCACCCACCTGCCCAGTGGTCTCCCGACGCCCGGGTGGCTGTGCCGCCCGCCTCGGGGCTCCCAGATCCGCGCGGGTTAGCAAGCAGGCGAAGGACAAGGACAGGCGTCGCTGCACACCGCTACCCTTCAGTCAGGTTTTTGAGTATCCAAAGCTGGCAGCCTTTTCTTTCAGCTCTGAGTTCCCCAGCTGCGGCCCCATCAGTGCCCGAGGCAGGCGGCGCTGCGAGTGCAGTGGCAGAGCCCTCGGCGCCCCCTCCGCCTTCCGCCTGTGACCCATTGTACGCTTTTGCAGCGAGTCTCAAGTGGGCATGTTTCAGGTGGGCAGGTCCAGCATCCCCAAACCTGCCCCCCGGAACCTGGAGGACCTGGACTCTGTGCAGCGCGTCCTCTTACACAGGTCAGTGCTGGGCCAGGGGCCCTGGGAAAGACCGCCCTCAGCTCCCGGGGCTTACGGCGAGGGGAGGGGCGACTTTCCTGGGTGGGGGCGGGGGGGTCCTGCGTGAACAGTCTTACTTGGGGTTCTCCTGCGTGTGGTGCTCGCTGCGGCAGGGCGTTGGGACCTGCACCCCACCCTTTCCAGAACTGGATGCTCCCGACCCAGTTAGTCTCGCCGCTGGAACTCTGGTCCCGTGCGGGACCGGGTTATCCACCCACCTCCAGAAAACACCACTTTCTAAAGAAGTTAAACAGAATTCAGCAAAACTGTTCTTTAAACACCTCTAGACTTTCTCCAGGAAAAAAAAAATAGCTGAAAGTGTTGTTTGGACTTCGGTTGTAATTGGAGTTAGAGTGACCACTTTTTAACAAATCTAAATTCTAACACACACACACACTCCACATGCACGCGCGCGTGTCTGCACGCATAACTACACAAAAGAAATTTAAGAGTTCCTCTGAGAAGGTTGGGAACACCAACTTTCCATAAACTGCTAGTGATTAATTTACTGTTGGTACCTTCGTCCAACCTTATACTTTATGCAAATAGACCAACGAATATTAAATTCCATGGTAACTATGATGAGTTTATAGAAAATAAAGAAATAAGAATCCACATGGATAGCAGATTTTCTTTCCATTTTAAGTTTAAGAGAGGATGGATGAAATGTCAGGCAGTTAATGCTGCTTTAGGTCTAGGAAAGCCTGGCCTTCTTAAGACATAATATGGGAAAAACTTAGAAATATATCGAAAGTATCTCTTGAATACATTTGTGGTGAGAAAAAGTGGCCCTTAGTAAATATCTGTCAGGGGGGAGGTTTATGAGTGTTCTCTCATCTGTAAACGTTTCAAGTGACCCTTTTAAGTCTTTGTACAAAACCATATGAGCTATAGAAACCCTGTTCTGTTGGAAGTGTGAGTAAAATAAAAAGACATTGTGCAAGGAAGAAAGTGGATCTCTTCGATTTAAAAGCTGTCTTCTGAACCCTGCAATTTTCCACAGTTGGTTTCCTTTTGCCCTCCCCCCAAGAGAGCCCCTGCCATATACAATAAAATCTTGTCAAACAAGTAGCTAAGCTGGGGGGGATTCTAACTTCCCAAAGACAAATCCCCCCCGCATGATAAAATTTCAGTCCAGAAATAATCCCCCAAAACATTAACTAAAAACCCATTCACAGCATGATGTGATGAAGTTGGGAGAGGTTTTAAGCTTAAGACCCTACTACAACAGAATTTCATATTTTAAATGTCAGGTGCCAAAAAATTCCAAACTAATTAACACTGGAGGGTTTCAGATCCAAAGCACAAATATGTCTGAATGACCCAGGGCAAAAGAATATGTTTAAACTATAGTCATCAAGACTGAAATGATTATTTCGGAAGTAAGTAGGGGAGTATTTCTGGTATAAACTTGCTCAGTATATGAAAAACTGCTCTATCTGAATTACAAATAACTGTTCCCACATGCTATAAGAACCAATGGAATCTGAAACTATAAATGTGTTTGTCAGTATCCTAGCTAACAGGGCTTTGTTTTTAACATTATATGAAAGTCGTTTTGCTTTGGCAATGTATCATATTTTCAGTGGTTATTTATTATTAAATGTTTTCAAACATACTTATTAAAAAATGAGACATCTATAGAGGTTTCTCTTTCTGACGAAGCTATATTTTCACACATGTTCCTATTTCATCAAAAGTATTTTAAAAAAAAGATTTTATTTATTTATTGAGAGAGAGAGAGCATGAGTTGGGGAAGAGGGTGGGCAGAGGGAGAGGGAGAAACAAGGAGCATGGAGCCCTATGTGGGGCTTGGTCTTGGGACCCTGAGATCATGACCTGAGCTGGTCAGACTCTTAACAAGCTGAGCCACCCAGGTGCCCTGAACAAACATCTTTTACTTGCATTTATAAATTTAGATATAATGTAATAGAAATTAGAGAAACCAGATAACTTTTAAACCATATTCATCTACTCACTATAGCTCTCATTGACTAGTCCAGAGCATGACCTATTTTTTATCAGTTTTATAAAATTTTTATGTTTTTCCTTTAAAACATCGCTTGTCGGATATCCACAACATTTTGGCAATTGCATTAAAGAGGCTGATAGTCTTGAGCCATAGACAATTTACAGAGAAGAGAAAATAGCAAACTATTGTATCTTTACATCTGATTTTAAAGGGTAAGTCTTCTGAGTATTTTTTTTTAATTACTTGTGTATTTTTTGCTGTGAATATGGTTTTCAAAACTGTAAAGCATTAAATTGCTGAGCTTTTGAAAAAGATACTTCAGCCAAACCAAAATTGAAGCAAAGTTGCAAACTTTTCTCTGCATGAGGTGTTAGCCATAAAATATAGTTAAGACTAAAATAATAGTAGCTGGGGCAAAAAAGCTATCTGGCTTTTTGATTAGAAGTTACATGTAGGTTGTCAGAGTCAGGGAAAACTTCAGTATTATTTCTCAGTTACTTTATTTAAGTAAATTAACACATATTTGTGTCATCTTGATTATAAAAAATATCTAAATAATTATATTTGGGCTCATTAATATTTTGCAAAGACTTAAAAAAAATCTATGCACAAGGCTATTGCAGGTTTAATCATTCCCTTTGAGTCCTATTTCTGTTGCATAGTAGTTGTGTGACTTGCAAGATTTTTAACGTCTATATTTTCCTGTTATTTCTGTAATATAAGGGGATAATACCCATCTCACAGGGTCATGGTATGAATTTCAGTTATGTAAGAGCTCTATAAAACTAGAGTTCTGTCAAATATGAAGGATGATATTAACAAATGTCCTAAAAAAATAAAACAAAAAACACACCCATAACTTTTCCTAAAGATTCAGAAAATTCAGCTAAGTGATTTTTGCCCAAACCCTAATGGCTAATATATGGGGCTGGTCCAGGCCAGAGTGGTAGTGTGTACTGACATCTAGGCCAGCAAAGAAAATGAGCTAAAGTTATGTCTCTGAAAATGTTTGATGACCTAAACTTCATGCTTTTGCCCACAGCAAAAATATGCATATATAAAATACCTCAAATATCCAGAAGTCTCAGGGGGTAAAGGTGTTACCCCATTAGATAACATTCCTGATGAATAAAATATACTTTAAACTCAAAAAGTAAAAACTAAAAAAAAAAAAAGAAAGAAAGAAAGAAAAAAATTTTAAATACAGCATATAGCACGCACTCATCTGTTTCTTTAGGTGTAGGACTTTAGATTCCAAGGGTTATCTCATTTGGCTCTTAGCGACCCTGTACAGCAAGCAGGGATTATTATTACTGTCTTCAGATGATGAAACTGACTTTGTCCACATTCACTTGGTTATTCGTGCCAGAATCAGAACGATATGTGGCTTCTCTGACTGGAGAATGCGTGGCACTTAAGAATGATCAAGCATTTTCATAGTCTTATCAAATTACTATAGGGTTCTACAATGCAGTAATTTTCTTTTCTTTTGTTAGGTGCTTTTGAGGGCACTTGGCATTTCACTTATAAGCTATGATTTTTTTTTTTTTTTAGTTCTTGTGTCTCCTTTTTGTTTCCTACTTTCCTCTTCATTGGCGAATTGTCAGCCATCAACAATTTCTGCAGCTGTTGTATTCCTGTTTTAAGGAGGCCTCCCTTCCTTCTGGTTGGCAGCTACTGATATATGGCAGTTAAATTTTTTTTTTATAATCTGTAAATGAAAATATAAAGTGAGGATAAGTAGGAGTAAATCAAGGGTTTTGGGCTTGAGCTTGGTGCCGTCTGTTTCAGTTACTTTTATGTTTACCTCTGTATTCTTACCTGTGTTTCATTATTATTGAAACAGAGAATGTATGATCTCTTTGGAATAAGTTCCATATATTTTTACAGATAATTCGATTTTTATATTGAAAATTAAAATTTTAGATAATACAATTCTATAAACATGGGATTGCTAAAACATTATTCTTACCACCCAAATTTTAAAAATTTCACATTGCAAAGCCTCAGTTTTTAAAATGTTATTTTGCTGGTCTAACAAGTTATTTGTTCATGATATTTAAAATGTTTGGGGTTGTCAGCATTACTATATACTCATGAACTATTTCATTGTTCACAATTAAGGTGGCATTAATTAGTTTCTAACAATGTCAATTTCCATGCACTTTTCCTTGCAGTTTAAAAATTTTTAATGGACATGACCTCATGTGGCCCTGTTTTCACTTACTTCTCATTGCTAGCTTCCATTACTACTAAACGGAGAGCTCTTGAACCTGCTAAAGACACTAAATTTTTAATTATGTTCTTATCTGGTGTATTTTATGTCAGAATTGTATTGTATGCCTAATTGAGATGGCAATCTATGAAAAAGAAGGACATTATGTCATATATATTAAACTGAACATATTTAGTCCTCAAAAGACAGCTGGCCATCTGTGTAGTGGAAAATGGAAATTGAGAATATACCTCAGTCTCTTTTAAGTCTTCCTGAAATTGCTAATTATGAAACAGTATTTTTTAAAAGGCCCTGAAAATAGCATATTATTCTTTTCTGTTCTTCATCCCCTCTAGTATACCTAAGGTTGTTAGATATTGATTTAGTTAGTACAAATATGATATATAAAATTGAAATCTGATTAGTTAATATCACCCTGAAATTTTAAATAAGAATATAAAATGATTGTTATTATTTCTTCTTTTGTGAAAGATCAAGCAAAGTGGCAAAATTTTGGGTGGGGCAGATTTTGTCTATTAAACTAACATATGGAAATAGATAAGCCAAGGAAATTAACATAACTCAGAGATATGATTATTGTGAAGAACATTTCTTAAAAGATACTTTTATGTGGCACTTCCTGCTCCTGTTCAACTCTGTGTAAGATGAAAGATCAAAAAACAGCAACAAAAACTCAGTCATATCTTCCAGGAATTTGTCATTTGATGGCAAAGATAGACACATTCCTAAATAATTTAGATACACCCAGACTGATACTTATTATAACAGAACTTTATTGGATAGATTATGAGGGGAAGGTGGAAAGAGGAATTGTCACTGAGATAGGAAAAGGGTGCAGGAAGCTTCTTGAAAAGGGTACTATTAGAATTGGGTCTTGAAGTAAAATGTGATATTTTAGATAAGTAGCATTCCTCGATGAAAGAATCACATGAGTAAATGATTTATAAAATAGCTTGTTTTATTGACATTTTATGTGCTAGGTATTGTACATGCATTAACTTGTTGGACTCCACACAGTCCTGTGACGTATGTACCAATATCTGAATTCACAGATAAAGAAATGCAGCTTGGAGAGGTTAATTTGCTCAAGATTATAGGATGGTAGTTCTGGAGCCGAGAGAGGTCTGTCTGCCAGGCTCAAATTCAGGAGGTGGGAGTGGGTTCTAGTCTACTGGGGAAATGGTCAGTGGGCCTGCAGATAGGAAGCTTTAGAACTGCACAGAGGCTTAGGACAGTGTTTCCCAAGTTTACCTTAACCTAGGGGATCACTGAGGGGCAGGGGCATTTTTGAAAACAGATATTTCCTGGCCAACTTCCCTGGAGATTCTGATCCTGTTGAAGTGGGGCAGGCCTTAAAATCTCTGTTTAACAAGAACCCCAGGGGATCTTTTGATCTGACAAGTTGGGCACATTTGATTAACTTGATTAATGCAGGAAATAAGGCATCTAATTCCTAATTGGTGCTCAATTGTTTGTAGAATTGGAATTTTTTTTGTAGTTAAGAGATGACACAGTTTGGAGTTTATTCTCTAATGGAGTGGCATTGAAGGTTTATGAGCAGGGTATGAAATTATTAAATGTTTATAGAGAAAAAAGTATTTTTTCTTTTTTAAAATTTTTCTTTAATTAAATTTAGTTAACACATAGTGTATTGTTAGTTTCAGAGGCAGAATTCAGGGATTCAACAGTTTCATAGAACACCCACTACTCATGACATCAAGTGCCCTCCTCAAGGCCCATCAGCCAATTACCCTATCTCCCAACCCACCTCCCCCCTAGCAGCCTTCAGTTTGTTTCCAAGAATTAAGAGTCTCTTATGGTTTACCTCCCTCTCTATTTTTCTCTTATTTCATCTTTCCTTCCCTTCCCTTGTGTCCATCTGTTTCTTAATTTCCAGTGTTATTTATATGAAGAAAATGTGTTTGTTTTGTTAAAATTTAAAATGTCATTTTCTTTTTTACTTTCAATGAGATGTTTCTAAAATAAGAAAAATTTAACTTATTAAAGAGTTACCTAAAGCATTTTTTTTTTAAGTTTATTTACTTAAGTAATCTCTACACCTAATGTGGGGCTTGAACTCAGGACTGAGATCAAAAGTTACATGTTCTTCCAACTGAGCCAGCCAGGCATCCCAAGCATTTTTTATTTTGGAATGAAATCTTAAGTAATTTTTAACATTTGAGATTGTGGTGAGAATAATATGTATGTGTTGACCAGCATAGCTATTATAGTGGTTCCGACTTTTTTTCTCATAATGTGGGTTAATGTGGGCAGAGAGGCAGGCAGAGAGAGAGAGAAAGGGAAGCAGGCTCCCTGCTGAGCAGAGAGCCCGATGAGGGGCTCAATCCCAATACCCTGAGACCATGACCTGAGCCAAAGGCAGAGGCTTAACCCACTGAGCCACTCAGGCACCCCTGTTTCTCTGATTTTAAAAGTAATACATTTTTTTGGACTCATTGCTGATGGAAACACTTGTTTCCCTTCCTTCCTGCATCCTTTCTCTTCAAACTTCTAATACCATTACATCCTTCATCATTTTCAGCCAGCAAGGTTACCTTCTACTTATCTGAGAATATAAACACCATCACATAAAGGGTATTTCAGCTCCCTGACTAACTCTGACAAGTCAGCATCCATATCTGCACCCTCCCTAAGGAACCAGTTTGTGTGTGTGTGTGTGTGTGTGTGTGTGTGTGTGTGTATATTCCCCCCCAACCCCCGCCCCCTTACCGATGCAGGACTAGATCCCAGGATCCTGGGATCATGACCTGAGTTGAAGGTAGCTGCTTAACCAACTGAGCTACCCAGGAGTCCCTAGGAACCAGTTTTAAGGAAGACATGTCAGTAATGTCAGTAAGGTCATATCCCTCCATCTGTGCCTCAGATGCCATTTTCTCCTGCTACCTCAAGAACCTCCTCTGTCCCATTATCCCTTTATTAACTGGTCCCCTGTTTCCCAATCTGAGTGATATAGAGACCTCTTTTGAGGAAAAACTGTTGTGGATTTCCAGGAATGACCTAAACTTTTTTTAAATTATAATTTTAAATAAAGAAGTATAAGTTCTGTGCTCTATAACTCTTACAAAGATAAAAACAATTTTATAAATTAATTCAAAGCAAACTGTAAAACAATACTCAATAGCTGGTATACAACTCTGAAAAAGTACATTTAGAAATCATACAACAGGGGCTCCTGGGTGGCTCAGAGGGTTAAGCTTCTGCTTTCGGCTCTGGTCATGGTCTCAGGGTTCTGGGATGGAGCCCTGCATAGAGCTCTCTGCTCGGCGGGGAGCCTGCTTCCCCCCTCTCTCTGCCTGCTGCTCTGCCTACTTGTGATCTCTCTCTGTGTCAAATAAATAAATAAAATCTTAAAAAAAAGAAAAAGAAATTATACAACAAAAAAACTTTTAGGATATTGAAATGTACATAGTTTAATGTAACAAATGAAACTAAACCGCATCTTGAAAGTTTAAATACTGTTAGCCTGCTACTGCTTAGGTTCTTTTCTGTTCTTTTCCTTTTTAAGATTTTATTTATTTATTTGAGAGAGAGAGAGCAAGAATGGAGGGGGAGGGTCAGAGGGAGAGAGAGAAGCAGGCTCCCCGTTGAGCAGGAAGTCTGACTGGGGGCTGGATCCGAGGACCCAGGGATTATGACCTGAGCCAAAGGCAGAGACAGCAGACTGATCCAACCAGGGGCCCCCACGACTCATGTTTTTTTTAATTCTCCATGCATATAACCACTTTGTGCCAGGGGAGCACTCATTTCCCACTACTCTTTTCTTTCTGGATTGTAATACTCCATAATAACAGAAGTTTAGACTTCCTCTGTGGCCCTCCACACTCCAGTCTATCTTCCCTTAGGTATTCCTTAGAACTCTGCATTTATCATGATACTTACCACTGTGTATTATAAATTGCCTATTTGTCTTTCAGTATCTACCATCTATCTGTCCATGTTGTTTAAGTTGAATCTCCAGCACCCATCCATTGAGATGTAAGAGTGGGTTAGCATAAGAATGGCCATCCTGAAGGCCAGGAAGCCATTTTACTGAGCGTCCCTAACCAGCCACCACTGCATAGGTGACTCAAGATAAAAGAAACTAGCTAAAACCTAAAAAAACAACTTAATCCTATACCACCAGGGCGGTTAGGCGGTGGCGCCACAGGGACCAGATGTTAATGAAAAACAAATAGTTAACTTGCAGAGATCACAATCCTGCAAGACAGGAGTCTCCCTTGGTTTATGAATGTCCTAGTGATTTACAACAAAGAAGCTGTCTTCTCAATAGCCCAATTTCCAGGGACAAACGGCTCAGTTCCTTGAGGCCTGCTGTCGCCCTCCCCACCATAAAACTGAAGGAGGCTGAGGCGGAAGGAAATGTAAATAAAGTTAAATTTCTTCTAAACCTAAATCTTACTTAACCGCCAGGGTGACGCCGGAGTGGCAAAAGGTTAAACAAAGTTAAACTGTCAAAGTGGGGAGCAAAATATGTATGTAGCTATGAAAAAGTGCCTTGAAAATGCTATTATATAAACCCTTGGCTTTGAGTGCTCGGGGTCCTTGTTGAAACCCCCTGCGCGGGGCAGATACTTGGACCCCAGCTAGCTGGAAATAAACCTTGCTGTGTGACTTGCATTATTGAGAGTGTTCTCTGTCTAATTGAGGGGTGGTAGATTCCGTACCCTAACACTATAATATGACTATTTCCCCCATGCGTTACTCCTTGAAAACATTTACTCTTCTCATATTCATATTCCATACATATTATTTAGCTTTTGCCTGCTATTGAACACTTAGATTGCTTTCAACTTTACACTTTCACAAATTTTATACATTTTTTGCATCCTTTATTTTCTTAGAATAGATCTGCAAGAGTTGAATTACTGAGTCCTGAGGGGGAAATATAATCTAGTAGTTAATGACTTAGGTTCAATTTTTGTTTGACTTTGTTGCCTTCTAGCCAATTGACCATAAAGATGAATAACCTAAGCTTCAGTTTCTTTAGTATAAGATATTTACTTCATAATAATACTTAGCATAGTATACGAATAGAACAAGTAATTTGAGAATATTGCTGATTCTCAATAAATGCTATTATTTTGTACTTAGAGAAAATACTTGGAGGTATTCGTAAAATACCGATAAAATTTATCACTTTACACTTCCAACTCAGTGATGAGAAGAAATTGTAAGTTTGCGTTACAAAATGAGCATGCAATTGATTTCACAACACTGCCACCCATTTGAAGCACTCCACGGCATCTGCTTGGGAAAACTATAAAAACGTTTGCAATTGCGAAACAAAACGAAAACCGAGGAGACAATGGAGGGTATTTACATTAGCACCTCTTTGAGGGCGTTGTTTAAAAGCTTCCCTTCCTAGCCCAAGAGGCAGAGGCCCTGAGGAAGGGTAAAGAGGAGTTTCCTTTACCTCAAGGGAAACCCAGGCTATGTGCTTCTAAGGTTTGGGCAGCCGTTCCGCGTAGAAACACAGGGCAAAGTGCAAACTGGAAGAAAAAGGGGGGAAAAAAACAGGGGGGTCTCCTCTGTTAACAAATTCTGCGGCTCCAAAAGAGTGCATTTAGGTGAGTCTAAGAGGTGAAATTTTAGCTACTTAAATTCCTCCAACTGAGACGCCCTCCTGGACGTTTCACCTCATTGGCTTCTTGCGGTAGTTCTCGCGCTCTCGGGTAAAGCTTCCTCGTCTCCCTGGCAACCCAAACCACCACCAATTGCAGCCAAGGGTTGGCGGTCACGTGGCGTCTCCTCTTTCCCAGTGGAGACAACATGGCGGTTACGGCGAGCTGTACTTTCGAGATTTGAATTACGCGACTTGCCGCTATTGCATTCTTGATGATGGCGTCTCCGGTTTCGTGTGGCTCGCGTCATAACCCAGATGAGCTCCCTGGAGACCCGTCTTCACAAGAAGATGAGGATTGCGATTATGAAGATCGGGTCAGCTACTCGGGTTCATACTCCTCAGAGAGTAGCGATTATGAGTAAGAGTCTTGAAGAGGGGCAGTTAAATCCATCCTTTCCATCCAGAGAGTGTACACGTGGGCTGGGGGGACTGCCAGAATGTTGGTGTAGTTGGGATTGAGTAGGGTTCTATAATCAGTGGGATTTATTTGAGCCACGTTCCACTTCTGCGGTATTGTGAGCCGCAATGACGTGCCATTCTTCGCTATTGTGGGCTTTTTATGATGGTCAGATGAGGAGGTTTTCCTCTTTGTGGCGGGTTCTATAATATTTAAGGGTATATCTCTTAGGATGTTCACAACATTCTTTGATCTTATCGCAGTGCCTTCTCTGCTGTTATGGTCTTTGTGATTTTAGTGGAAGGATACCCTACACGTTTTATAAATAAACTATTGAAATTATACAGATTTTTTTTCTTGTTTTAAAAATGGGTAGGTATAGAAAAGAAAATTCACCCTTACTCTTCACCTTCAAGAACAACTTCTCAGCATTTTGGGGGTATTTCTGCTCTATTTCCCTATACATTTACACGGTTTTCTTGTTTTCTACTTAGTATGATACGTAATTTTTTTTTTTTTAAAGATTGTTTTTTATTTATTTGTCACAAGCAGGGGGAGCGGCAGACAGAGGAGGCAGAGGGAGAAGCAGAGTCCCCTTGAGAAAGGAGCCTGATGTGGGACTGGATTCCAGGACCACTGGGTTTATGACCAAGAGTTGAGGGCAGATGCTTAACCTGCTGAGCCACCCAGGCATCCCAATAATGTGATTTTTAAAATATGGAATATCTAAGTGTTATTTTCCACTTTTTAATCCTTAATAATATTGAAAAGGTTATTTTGATCCATAGGACCCAATGCTGTTTCAATTTTGAAGGAATCTATTTCTTACTGCTATGAATTAAGACCTTTTTTGAAAAGTAAATTAGTCCTAGTTTGAAAGCTATGGATAACAGTGAGAAGGTTTAGGTTCAAAGCCTGGACCAATCCCATAACAGACTGCCATGCATAGTCAGTTTTAGTATGACATTTTAAGTGTATTATTTAGGAATAATGATTGCAAGTATTTAATGTGTATTTAGGAGTAAAAATTACTTGGCAATTATTTCCACCTTTAGGTATGTGAAAAGGATTTACCATTATCTTTAAAAGGGTAAGGGAAAACTAATGACTGCTTAATATACTCTAGAGGCTCAATAAAGTCAGATTACATTCTTCAGGAGACTGTCAAGTATTTTGTTTAATCTTCTGCTGTGGTCATTTAAAAAGTAGTTTAAAAATGATGGTTATCAAGTGAGGCACTGGATGAAGGATGGGTTACAGGAAACCTGATTTGGTCTTGCTGTGGAAGTCATGGATCTTGTGAGACTCAAGCTCCTGGTTTCTCTGCATCTTAAAAACACACTTTTAGCTTAGAGAGAATCTGTAATTCATCCATAGTCACACAGCTGAGTGTTTCAGCATAGAAATTTAGGAGGCCTGACTGCAAATGGAATGAAGGTAAATGAACTAGCCCTGTTTCCTAGGAATTGAGCAATCTGAGGACCCCGTATTAGGAAAACTTGTTACCTCAAAACATTCTGTGATTCAAAATACATGTAAATATGAATTTTATATATACATATATAAACATTTGTATATATATTGTGTGTGTATATATATGTATATTTTTTTAAAGGGCATTAAACTTTTCACATTAGTTATTCACTCGTTACTCCAGATGTTCCAGTGTCTTTATCCTCCTAATAATAAAAGTACAGTAAATCGGGGCGCCTGAGTGGCTCAGTAGTTTAAAGCCTCTGCCTTTGGCTCAGGTCATGATCCCAGGGTCGTGGGATCGAGCGCCACATCGGGCTCTCTGCTCAGCAGGGAGGCTGCTTCCTCTCTCTCTCTCTCTCTGCCTACTTCTCTGCCTACTCATGATCACTGTCAAACAAATAAAAAAAAAAAAACAAACTTTAAAAAGTACAGTAAGTCTCTGTTGTAAAATGTTCAGGTGGTCTATATTTTCAAGTCCTGTCAAGATTCAGATTTAATGTTTATCCCTTCTTCATGTGTAGGACATGATAATTGATTTGCTGATCTGACCAGGTAGGTTTCTGGTCTGTTCTTATTTACCTCTCTAACCTGCAGAGTCACCACTGTAGAAGTGGTCTTCCCAGTTTGGACATTACCTTTTTTTTTTTTTTTTTTTTTTAAGATTTTATTTATTTATTTAAAGGGGGCATGTGAGTGGGGTTAGGGAGGGGCAGAGGGAGAGGGAAAATTTCAAGCAGACTCTGCCCCCCGAGTGGAACTTGACATGGATTCTCATGACCCTGAGATCATGACCTGAGCCAAAACCAGCCATGGGACACTTAACCAGATGAGCCACCCAGGCAGGCACCTCTGGACCAGATCCTTCTTAATCAAATGCACAGGGACATGTGAACATGTGAACCTAATTTTTCTCATCAAAGCTAAGAGATGGGCATTGTCCATGTTGTTGCCTATATGTGTAGTTCATTCTTTTTTAACTTTTTTTTTTTAAAGATTTTATTTATTTATTTGACAGAGAAAGATCACAAGTAGGCAGAAAGGCAGGCAGAGAGAGAGGAAGGGAAAGCAGGCTCCCTGCTGAGCAGAGAGCCCGATGTGGGACTCGATCCCAGGACCCTGAGATCATGACCTGAGCCGAAGGCAGCGGCTTAAGCCACTGAGCCACCCAGGCGCCCTCTCTTTTTTAACTTCTGAATAGGATTCCACTATATGACAATACCACAGGTTATCCTTTTCTTGGGTTTTAACATAGGGATGTTTTACTTGAAGAATCAAAATATTTTGAATTCGTGATGCCATATACCATATTAACATCCAATTTAGGATAATTCCCTTTTTCTTCTGCTCTGAACCCTGACTTCTTTTTCCTTTTAATTTAATTTCTCTTATCAAACTACATATATTAGAAATTCAAACAGTGTATGTCTAAGTTTTTGATGAGAATGGCAATTCTTTGCTACCCTTTCTCTCTGCTTCCAACTCAGCATGTTTGAAGATAATTCATTATCTTCCCTGTTTCTCCCCTGGTGTTGCCCATCTTACCTACTGACATCACTCTCTCCTTGCTCATGTCTTCAGATCTAATCAGTCTGCAGTCTTGTTGACTTCCTTTTTTGATATCCACCCATCCTTTCCCCCCGCCCCCCCAGAGGCACTGCCTGACTTAAAGCGCTGGCCTCTCCCATGTAAGAGTGGAGTAGCCTTCTAACTGATCTGGATGCCTCTTCTTTCATCTCCAGCCTTTTTTCCATACAGCTGCCAGAATTTGCTTTCTAGAACACAGTTCTGAATCATTTTTCTCTTAGAGAACTGACTACAAAAAATATTGTGGCAGTTTGGATCAAAAATAGAATTAAACACATGCATGAAGCTAAATAAATTGAAGCAAATATGCATATGCTTAACTAGGTCATCCCTGTGATCCTGAAGAGAAGGCTGAGATTTAAAGAACAGCTAATATGTCAGGCTTGGTCACTGATGGTTGTATTGCAAAGAATTCAGCCACTTCAATTACAATGGAATTTCTTGTTGCCTGAATGTAGTCATCCCAGTGCAAGGTAATGAGTATTCGATTAAGAGTAGGGGTCAGAAAACCTGTGTTCTCTTTATCCCTGCCACTAACCATATGGCCTTACATGGGTCACATGACTTCTATAAGGATCAGTTTTCACGTGTTAAAATGGGAATGAGAATATTTACTTAACTTTGAATTTTGTTGACCGTGAGAAGTTTTGTTAAATCCTAGGAAAGGGAAGATTGTGAACTGTTGATGGTGAGGAATTGACAAGAGGGAAAGAGGAGTTGATGGTAGAGGTGACATTTTTGATTTGAAAGAAGGTTAATCCAAGCTGAGTTTCATTTCCTCATATTTCCCCCAGCTTTATGGAGTATAATTGTCAAGTAAAAATTGTATATATTTAAGGTGTACAATGTAGTGATTTGATATAGACATACAGTAGAGGATTCTCTAAGAGGAATGCAGATGCCCTTTACAAGTTTATTTTGCTTGCCTAAAAGTGTTAACATTTTAATTTCTTCAAATTTTCCCTGGTCTTGAGGGATTCAGAATCAGAAGAATTCTTGGTTATAAATTATCATTTTATGAGATGTCTCTTATAACAAGTTTTCTCATCTTTGTCAGAGGTTTCACAACTTCTTCCGTATATTCAGGAGGGAGAACACTTCATATTTTAAGGGGCAGAGTGGTTAAAGAGAAAACTGAAGGCTGAATGTGCAAGCATTTCTATGAAATCTTTGTGTAGATGGCCAAATAAAGACACGCTTTTCTTTTTTCTTAATTCAAAATTATTTTCTCTGAAAAATTTGAAATATGCACAAAAGAAGAAAGAAGGCCCTTATATACTTCTCACCAAAGACATGGCTTTTCTTTACATGAAAACTATCTTCCTGGTATCGAATGAGAAGCTTTACAAGCCTTCATTTATTCTGACTTTTATTTTAAAATTTGAAGTAATAAGATAATTGTGTTAGGGCAGTGAAACTACTCTGTATAATACTATAATGGTGGATGATACATGTCATTATGCATTTACCTAAGCCTATAAAATGTACACCACCAAGAGTGAACTGTAATGTAAACTATGGATTTGGGGTGGTTATAATATATGACTATAGGTTTATCCATTGTGACAAATGTATCATTCTGGTAGGAGATATAGATAATGGAGGAGGTTATGCATGTGAGAGGAAGGAGTATGTTGGAAATCTCTGTGCCTTCAGCTCAATTTTTCTTTGAACCTAAAATTGTTCAAAAAAAAAATGGTAGTAAATCATTTTTCTATAGTACTCAAAAGCTCAGTGGCCTCCCAAATAAATTTCAGATTATTAGCGGTTTCAGATCGGTCCCTAGACTCTCTGATCTCATCTTTGATGATCTTCCTTCTTTAAAGCCTTTTTTGTTCCCACTTGTCTTACCTAGGACTGCTATTTAAAAAATAATATAGGGTGCCTAGGTGGCTAAGTCATTTAAGCATCTGACTCTTGATTTCTGCTCAGGTCATGATCTCAGGGTCATAGGATCAAGTCCCACATTGGGCTCTGCACTAGGCAAGGAGCATGCTTAAGATTCTCTCTCTCGGGGTGCCTGGGTGGCTCAGTGGGTTAAAGCCTCTGCCTTTGGCTCAGGTCATGATCCCAGGGTCCTGGGATCAAGCCCTACATTGGGCTCTCTGCTTGGCAAGGAGCCTGCTTCCCTCTCTCTCTGCCTACATGTGATCTTTGTCTGTCAAATAAATAAATAAAATCTTAAAAAAAAAAAAAGATTCTCTCTCTTCCTCTTCGCCCCCACCTCCGTTCCCGCTCACATACACACTCTCTCTCAAAAAAATAAATAAAATTAAATTTAAAAAAATAGCATAGACTGAGTAGCTTATAAACAACATAAATTTTTTTCTCACAATTCTGAAGGCTGGTTGTTCAAGATCACTGTACCAGCATGGTCAGGTTCTGGTGACACCCCTCCCCCAAGTTGTGGATTGCTGACTTCTCTTTGGATCCTCACATGGCAGAAAGCAGAGAGAACAAGCAAGCTTTCTCATGACCCTTATGAGGCGCTAATCCCATTCACCAGGGCTCCATCCTCATGGCCTCATCTAATGCTAATTGCTTCCCAAAGGTCCCACTTCCTAATAGCATCACATTGAGTGATAGGGTTTCAACATATGCATTTTGGGGAGACACATTCAGTTCTTAACATTACTACATGGAAATATACACTCATGCTCATACCTCTTGTGTACTTTCACACCTACACTTGTATGTCCTTTGTTCTCTCTGAAACATCCTTTCTTGCTATCTTGTCAAAATCATTCAGTGTCCCACTTATGTGCTACCTTCTATAGCCTTTTTTGATACTTCTTACACTTAATTTCTCTAAACTTGGCTCTCCTATAGCAGTTTTGGTTCTTCACTTTTGGGCCTTGCATTTTAGCTAGGCCATGAGCCTTCTGTCCATCTTACATCTTTAAAGGCACAAAAATGCCTTATCACAAAATGTTTTGCTGGTCTGTGATTTCAATTTTGCCAGGGTCAGATCTTACCCTCAACTCAGTGATTTGTAAGCATGCTCCATTTAACTGAAGGGGGTGGAGGTAGGGAATGTGGTCTGGGAATGGGGTCATTCATTATTAGCTTAGTTCCAATGGAGATGTGTTCCTGATGTAAAAATTTATTTCATGCAGTGAGTACACAGTAGTTTACTGGCTGATCCCTTCCTTTTCTCTAACATGCTTCACATTTGTTCCAGTGGTGACTCTGGCTGGGCTAGAAAACCACCAGCCCGTCCCAGGTTCCCCACTCCTCAAGCTGCCATAACATTTAGCATAGATTTTAACTATTAAAACTATGGCTTTCTTCTAGAAAACAATAGAAAGACTTCAAGAATAAAAATTAGATATTGCTGGTAGAGCACAGAAAAGTGTTAGATCAGCGCTGAACAAACATCAGATAGAATCCATATTTATTTGTTACGTTTTTATTGTGTATGGGTTTTCTCTGTCCCTAGAATTGTCCTGCTGTACATATTAGGACCATGTAACTATGTGTGTTGGCCACTTTGGTACTTTTGCCCACTAACAAGGAAAACAAAGTATACTGTAACAGATTTGGAATAGTAGCAAAAGCCTGTTTTCCTTAAGGAAATGAACCAGTAGCTCTGGCTATTCATAACTTTTCTTTGGTAGCCAAGAAAATCCTAATACCATTTCAGTTGATAAAAAATGTTGACAATGTAAATAAAGACCTAAGGGGTTCAGTAATTTAGAAGGAAAAAACTAGTATCAGTGTAGAATTCTTTTTTTTAAGATTTTATTAGGGGCACCTGGGTGGCTCAGTCGTTAAGCATCTAGCTTTGGCTCAGGTGATGATCCAAGGATCCTGGGATCAAACCCTGCATCAGGCTCCCTGTTCATCTGGAAGCCTGCTTCTCCCTCTCCCCCTGCTTCTGTTCCCTCTCTTGCGGTGTCTCTGTCAAATAAATAAATAAAATCTTTTAAAAAATTTATTCATTTATTTATTAGAGAGAGAGAGCATGCACAAGCGGGGGAGTGGGAGGGGGAGAAGCAGGCTCCCCACTGAGCAGGGGTCCCCATACAGGGTCAATCCCAGGACCCTGGGATCATGACCTGAGCCTAAGCAGATGTTTAACCAACTGAGCCACCCAGGCACCCTTCAACATAGGATTCTTGAATATGAATTGAGAAACTTATTAGCATTATCTGAAGTTCATTTTCTTTAATATGTTACTTTATATGTAAGTGAACTTGGTTATTTGTAAATTAGCAAATCTTTCTTTGGGAAAAAGGACTCTGCTCATGTTTACTACATCAGAGCCTTGAAAACCACTTAAAGTGTCCTCAGAATTGCAAACATAGTACAGAGCGTTCCTGTATGTCCTTCACCCAGTTTCCCCTGATGTTAACATCTTACACAACTACGATATGTTTGCCAGAACTAAGAAATTAGTACATTAGTACATTAGTACAGTACTATTAAATAAACTCCAGACTTTATTTGAATTTTACCATTTATCTACGTATGTCCTTTTTCTTTTCTAGGATCTAATCCAGGATATCATAATGCATTTAGTCATTAAGTCTCCCTAGTTTCCTGTGGTCTGTGACAGTTTCTTAGTTGTTTCTTGTTTTTCATAACGTGGATCACTTGGTTAAGGTAAAGTCTGCAAGGTTTCTTCACTGTGAAGTTACCATTTATCTCTTTCCGTATTCTTTTGTTTGGGAGCACATCACTGAGTCCAGTTCACATTAAAGGGGAGGAAGGATTAAGCTCCATCTCTTGGAGTAGGAAGTATCAACATACAATATTTATTTAATTTTGTTATTAATAATAGTTGCACTGAAAGGTTGTTTTTTCCAATTGTTGTCTTTAATACACCCTCTTCTAGTAGAACTAGTTTGAGAATACAGTCTTTACAACTGTGTCAAACTTTCTAACACATTAATCAGTTATGCTCTTGTTGCTTATCTAAACAGAATTAATCATCTGGAGTAGGAGTTAGGAATCTTCCAGGAATAATGAACTATGAGAGCAATACAGACTGCATCTGGTTTGCTTCTTATGCCAGTAGTACTTAGCCTGGAACATAGCAAATAGAGGTCATTAAAGACATCTTTGTTTATTGCCAGGAGTTAGAAGAATACAGAAGTATGAGTGCTATATCCAATAAAGTTAGAAGTTACTCTACATTTTTTACTCTGTTGGACAAGAGGAAAGGGACTAACATTTGACCCTTATACCATGCCCAGCAGATTTTTTAATTTACTGTTGTTAACAGCCATGTGAAGTAGCTATAACCTATTTTCTAGAAGAGAAAAACTAAAGCTTAGAAAAGTAAAAATGTCAATAGAACAGAATTTGAACCCAAGTCTTTGTGACTTCTCAGTTCATTTTTTTTTTTAAGATTTTGTTTATTTATTTGACAGGGAGAGAGAGAGATCACAAGGAGGCAGAGAGGCAGGCAGTGAGAGAGAGGGAGAAGCAGGCTCCCCACTGAGCAGAGAGCCCAATGTGGGGCTCGATCCCAGGACTCTGAGATCATGACCTGAGCTGAAGGCAGAGGCTTAACCCCCTGAGCCACCCAGGCGCCCCAGTTCATTTTTTTTTTTTAACTATACATGTTTCCTTCTTTCATGAGTCTTTTACATTCATTTCTCTGTCTTTATTCCTGTTCCTCTTATCTCCCTTTTAATTTCTTCTTCCTCTTAAAGTAAAGCATCTTTTAAATTTAGAGGTGATGAAAATGGATCTTATTCATTGCTGGTGGAAATGTGAATTGGTATAGTCTTTGGATAAAAATGTATATGTACGGGGCACCTGGGTGGCTCAGTGGATTAAGCCTCTGCCTTCAGCTCAGGTCATTGGGCTCTCTGCTTCAGCAGGGAACCTGCTCCCCCCCCCCCCCACTGCTTGCCTCTCTGCCTGCTTGTGATCTCTCTCTCTGTTAAAAAAAAAAAAAAAAGTATATGTACATACATACATATAAGGATGGTTACTGTATCATTGTCCATAAGGGTAAAACACATACTGAACACAAAGATAGATTTTAAGGAGGCCAATGACCAAATGTGCTACATCCTTGATAGGAAACATTAATGCAGCCATTGGGATTTCTAAATTGTTCTAAGTGACAAAGGTATGTGTATATATACGTATGTATGTACACTTTGAAAGATGATTCCACATTATATATAATAGAATATGTAATAATTCTAGTTTTTCAAAAACAATGACAGCATAATCCTATGTATGATTTTATATGATTTTGTGATTTTAAGAACATGAATATTTAACATTTATGTCAGTGAAAAGTAGGAGGGGAAGACAACATGTATTATAGTTCTGTTTCCATTTACATAAAATGAGCCTGTGCATGTGTTTGCATAAAAGGATGAGTGAAAGTACAGTCACCAACTAGGAATCTAGTCGACACTAATTCCTTCTCTGTCATCATCTCATGTAATCAGTCTCAAAGTCCAGTGATTTTCAAGCATTTCTTAAATGTTTTTCTTACTTTCCATGTTTTCTGCCATTGCTTTAGATACCATCTTTGCCTGGTAGCTAAATATCCCATAGCCAGACTCTTTTTTTTTTTTATTTATTTATTTGACAGACAGAGATCACAAGCAGGCAGAGAGGCAGGCAGAGAGAGAGAGGGGGAAGCAGGCTCCCCGCTGAGCAGAGAGCCCGATGGGGGGCTCAATCCCAGGACCCTGAGACCATGACCTGAGCTGAAGGCAGAGGCTTAAACCACTGAGCCACCCAGGTGCCCCCCATAGCCAGACTCTTGACTTGAATCTTGCCTACCTCAAATCCTTCTTCGAATTTCTTGTTAAAGTAGATCTATTCAGAGATACCTGACACATAAAAATTTCTATCTAATACTCTTCATTACTGGGGCGCCTGGGTGACTCAGTTGTTAAGCGTCTGCCTTTGGCTCGGGTTGTGATCCCAGGGTCCTGGGATTGAGCCTCAAATCAGGCTCCCTGCTCCGTGGGGAGCCTGCTTCTCCCTCTCCCACTTGCCTGCTTGTGTTCCCTCTCTCGCTCTCTTTGTCAAATAAATAGATAAGTCTTTAAAGTTCTTCATTACTTATACCATCAAATCCAAACCCCTTGCCAAAAGGCCTTGTAAAATTAGGACTTGAGTACTTTTCCTCTCATGCCCCACTTTTGGTGACCAGAGACTATCTTTGTTTTGTTTTATTTACAATTTTATTAAAATTCCAGTTAATTAAAATACAGTAATATTAGTTTCAGGAAAATAATTTAGTGATTCATCACTTACATACCACACCCAGTGCACATCACAACAAATGCCCTCCTTAATGCCCATCACCTATTTAGTCCCTCCCCACCCACTCCACCCCCAACATGTCTGTCTGTTCTCTATAATTAAGAGTCTGTTTTCGGGGCACCAGGGTGGCTCAGTTGGTTAAACGTCTCCCTTCAGCTTAGGTCATGATCTCAGGGTCCTGGCATCAAGCCTCACATTGGGCTCCCTGCTCAGCAGGGAGCCTGCTTCTTCTTCTTCTGCTCCCCCCTCTTGTGCTCTCTTTCTGTGTCAAGTAAATAAATAAAATTTTAAAAAAGAGTCTGTTTTGTGGTTTGCCTCTCTTTCTCCCCCCAACATTCATCTGTTTGTTTCTTAAATCACACCTATGAGTGAAATCACATGCTATTTTTCTTTCTCTGACTGACTTATTTCCCTTAGCACAATACTCTCTAGCTCCATCCACATCATTGTAAATGGCAAGATTTCATTCTTTTTTATGGCTGAATAATATTCCATTGTGTGTGTGTGTGTGTGTGTGTGTGTGTGTGTGTGTGTTACCTCTTCTTTATCCATTCATCAGTTGATAAACACTTGGCTGCTTCCGTATTTTGGCTATTATTGATAATGCTGCTGTAAACATCGGTGTGCATGTATCCCTTTGAATCAGTGTTTTTGTATCCTTTAGGTAAATACCTAGTACTGCAATTGGATCATATGGTAGTTTTATTTTTTTTTTAAGATTTTATTTATTTATTTGACAGAGCGATCACAAGTAGGCAGAGAGGCAGGCAGAGAGAGGAGGAGGAAGCAGGCTCCCTGCCGAGCAGAGAGCCCGATGAGGGCCTTGATCCCAGGACCCTGGGATCATGACCTGAGCCAAAGGCAGAGGCTTTAACCCACTGAGCCACCCAGGCGCCCCGGTAGTTTTATTTTTAAATTTTTGAGGAACCTCCATACTTTTCTATAGTGGCTACCCCGGTTTACATTCCAACCAGCAGTATAAGAGGGTTCTCCTTTCTCCACATCACCAATGTCTGTTGTTTCCTGTGTTAATTTTAGCCATTCTGACAGTTGTGAGGTGGTATCTCATGTGGTTTGGATTTGTATTTCTCTGATGATGAGTGATGTTGAGCATCTTTTTATATGTCTGTTGGCCATCTGTATGTCTTCTTTGGGAAAATGTCTGGTCTTGTCTTCTGCCCATTTCTTAACTAGATTATTAGTTTTTTGGGTGTTGAATTTGATAAGTTCTTTACGATTTTGGATACTAATCCTTTATCAGATGTGTCATTTAAAAATATATTCTCCCATTCTGAAGGTTGTCTTTTAGTTTTATTGATGGTTTTCTTTGCTGTGAAGAAGGTTTTTATTTTGACCTAGTCCCAATAGTTCATTTTTGCTTTTATTTCCCTTGCCTCAGGAGACCTATCTAGAAAAAAGTATCTACAGCCAACATCAGAGAAGTTACTGCCTGTGTTCTAGGATTTTTAAGATTTCAGATCTGATTTAGGTCTTTCATCCATTAGGTCTTTCATCCATTTTGAATTTATTTTTATGTGTGGTATAAGAAAGTGGTTTAGTTTCTTTCTTCTGCTCATAGCTGTCCAGTTTTCCCACACCATTTGTTGAAAAGACTGTCTTTTTTCCATTGGATATTCTTTCCTGCTTTGTTGAAGATAAGTTGACCTTATAGTTGTGAGTCCATTTCTGGGTTTTCTGCTCTTTCCATTGATCAATGTGTCTGTTTTTCCACCAGTACCGTACTGTCTGAATCACTATCGCTTTGTAATATAACTCAAAGTCTGGAATTGTGATGTCACCAGCTTTGCCTTTCTTTTTCAAGATTGCTCTGGCTATTTGGGGTCTTTGTTGTTTCATACAATTTTAGGATTGATTGTTCTAGCTCTGTGAAAAATGCTGGTGGTATTTTGATTGGGATTGCATTGAATGTGTAGATTGCTTTGGGTAGCATAGACATTTTAACAATATCTGTTTTTCCATCCATGAGCATGGAATGTTTTTCCATTTCTTTGTGTCATCTTTAATTTCTTTCATCATTGTTTAATGGTTTTCAGAGTACAGATCTTTTACCTCTGTGGTTAGGTATATTCCTAATTATCTTTGGTTTTTGGTATAATTGTAAATGGGATCGATTCCTTAATTTCTTCTTCTGCTGCTTCATTATTGGTGTAGAAAATTCAACAGATTTCTGTAGGTTGATTTTTGTATCCTGTAACCTTACTGAATTTGTATATCAGTTGTAGCAATTTTTTGGTGGAGTCTTTAGGGTTTTCTACATAGAGTAACATGTTGTCTGCAAATGGTGAAAGTTTCACTTCTTCTTTGCCAATTGCCTTTTATTTCTTTTTATGTATGATTGCTGAGGCTAGGACATCCATACTGTGTTAAATAACAGTGGTGGGAGTAGACACCCCTGTCTTGTTCCTGACCTTAGAAGAAAAACTCTGTTTTCCTCCTTTAAGGATAATATTAGCTGTGGGTTTTTCATATATGGCCTATATGATGTTGAGGTATGTTCTTTCTTTAGTTGTCCACATAGGCCAGACTAGTTTTAGTTGTCCACATCGGCATAGAGACAGTCCCTCAAGGCTTCTGCTTATGCTTTTGTTTCTGCTTGGAATTGTCTTTTCCTCTTCCCCGTGAGCCCCCCATATCCCATCACCAACCACTTACTCTCTTAAAACTTACTTCTGTGTATCCTCTACCAGAAATTTTCCCTGCCCTCGCTGTCAATCCCAGGCTAAACTAGGGGACCTCTATTTTGCATACAGTGTGTATTGTTGTGAATTCTTTCTCACTTTCTCTTCCCCATTAGACAAGGAAGGACTGATGTTTTAATCATTACAATTCTAGTACCTTCCAAGGACCTGGCACTGTTCATTTGCTCCATGATTGAATATCCTGTGTCTTCCCCTTACCTGCAGAGATCTTCCAGTCATAGCCAAAAAATGTTTTCTCTTTCAAATTTTAGAGATTAAGATGAAACATCTTCATGTTTAGCATAGAAGAAAAAGTATTTCTTTGGGGTCACATTTCTAATACAAATAAAGAGATTATGAAGCAAATAGTTTCATTCATTGTTTAAATTGATACTTATCTTTGTAAGTAGTTGTGTATAATCATAATATGTACATTGTGCCATTTTAAACTATGGTACATAGTTATCTAAATTTTTTTATGATTGGAGGCAGTTACTTAGATTCTTCAGAGTAGAATTACAGAGTTATTAAATACTGATTTCTGTGGGTACAGATGAATATGGTTGGAACATCTGATAAAGGGTTAATACCTGTTGCTAAGTGGTTCTAAAATGATGCCCCACTTTGGGACCCAACAAGTGCCAAAGAAATACTAGTTTTGATATTTGGGGCTAGGTATATCTTTTTTAACAATTAATACATAGTTGAAAATTCTGTATTAATTGCCAACCACAGATGAGATTGGTAGTTAATTTCAGAGTTGAGTAATAGAATGGTGCATTTTTTACAATTAACTTTCACAGTTTTTGAAGAGACAGTTGCCTTTTTTTTTTTTTGAGAGGGCGAGAGAGAGAGAGAGAGAGAAAGAGATAGCGCGCGCATGCGCGTGCCTGCGCACACGCACTTGTGCTCATGAGATGGAGGGGATGGACAGAGGAGGGAGAGGGGAAGAGAGAATTTAAGCAGGCTCCAAGCCTGGTGCAGAGCCAGCACCAGCACAGAGCTGACATGGGGCTGGATCTCATGACCCTGAGATCATGACCTGAGCCAAATTCAAGCGTCAGATGCTTAACTGAGTCATCCAAGCACCCCTAGAGAGACAGCTGACTTTTAAGTTAAAAGAGCCGGAGTTGCTAATAAACACTGCAGAAAACAGAAGTATCTTCTATTTGATGGAATGATTAGAACACAAATTATACCCTTTTACATAAGAATACTGCAGTTGATGTTTCTGACTCTCTCAACATATTTTCCACTATAACCAGTTTTGCTTTAAAAAAATAACAGTTTGAAAGGTACAGTGTTCGTAACATTAAATAGGCAGGGACAGGGTGGAGTTTGTGATAGGTTTTTTACCTTAAGATGGGCATGTTGTTTTTTAATGCTGTTTCAGTCCTTTTAATAGCAGAACTTTTATTTTTTTCAATGGCCTATTTCCCAGTTAAAAGTGTTTTTTTTTTTTTAACAATCACATGATGAATTATGTAATATGTGGTTTATTTTCCTTACTATAATTATTCATAAAAAGGAGTTTTATGGAAATTATAAGCTATAGAAGCAATCATTATTAACTGCGATTATAAACTAGCTGTTTTAAATGAAGATTTTAGTTTATGGTAAGGTGAATGTTTCTCTTTTGAAAAGTTATTGTATAAACAAATCTTACTAATAATGATAGGCTTTAGCTTTCATTTTAACGTGACAGCCATGCTGAATAGTTTTATGCAAATAGGATGTTTGATGTCCAGTTTCCAAATGGCTTATGTCTGGATGTAATTGCACAATCAACTATTAATGTAAATTATTGCCCAATGAAATTGTCTGAAGTGAGCAATAACCTTACAGAGGCTGAATTAAAATTAAAAAAAAAAAAATCTACCCTTAGATTCTAGAAGAAGGCTATCTCCTTTTTTATTTGTTTTCTTTTCTATCACTATACTTTTTTAACCCTTTCCTCCAACTCCATTTCTTGAAGACTCTTAAAAAGTGTCCTAGAAAATAATGTTGATGCTTATCATAAATCAGAAATAGTAAGGAAACTGAACAATCAAAGAACTTCCACCTCCTCCCACCTCCCTGCACACCTGGTGCCCAAAAGACATAACTATTTTTCTTTTGTTTGGCTCCTATTCAGAGTATCTTTTCTATTTTTCACAGTGATGTTGAACCTGAATGGTTGGACAGCGTGCAGAAAAATGGAGAATTATTTTATGTGGAATTGAGTGAGGGTGAAGAAGAAAGCCTCCTTCCTGAGACTCCTACTGTGAACCATGTCAGGTTCAGTGAAAATGAGATTATAATTGAAGAGGATGATTACAAAGAAGGAAAAAAGTATGAACCTAAACTCAAGCGGTTTACCAAAATTTTAAAAAGTAAAAGTCTTTTACCCAAGCGCCACAGTAAAAAAAGTAGTAATGGCAATGAGCCGGTGTCCATTCTAAAGCATCAGTCTAACCAGAAAACAGGAGTTGTTGTCCAACAGCGGTACAAGGATGTGAATATTTATGTAAACCCCAAAAAGTTAACTGTGACCAAAGCCAAAGAGCAACTTAAGCTTCTGGAAGTCCTGGTTGGGATTATCCATCAGTCCAAGTGGAGCTGGAAAAAAAGTGGAAAACAGGGCAGTGGAGAGAGGCTTGTGGTCCATGGCCTGCTGCCAGGAGGCTCTGCTATGAAGAGTGGTCAGATATTAATTGGTAAGTGTTGCTGGTAAACATCAGTTCTTGTTTGCAGATTCATGATTAGTGAGGCCTTGTGAGACGTGATCAAAACAGAATTATATCCAAAGTCTCAACAGATTAAGGACTGCGTGATGACATTTGGGACAGTAGCGACATTGTTAGGCATGGTGTACTTACTACAAGGCATAATGCTCTTAGAATAAGTACTTTGGGGATTGAATATGTGTGTGCCTCATTTAGGCCAAAAAATAGCTTAACTAATTGTTGAATTTTGAATTATATCATTTTATTTCATCTTGCTTATATTTGCTGACAAGAAAAAGAAAATAAGTTAATTTTACAGTGATAATGACCTATATCCAACAGCGTGATATAAAAATATGTAATTTATGAACAAAAATACTTTTACATTGTGTGTTTGTACTTGAGTACACTAAGTTCTTGAGAGTGGTTTTTAAACTGTTTTGTTTGGCATATTTAGCAACAGTAATGTTATACATAAATTTCCTCTTAAGGGTGGTTGTCATAAAATCTCTTATCAATTTAAAGGTTAAAAAATACATCTGAAAGTTATTCTGAATCTATATTAAGGTGAGCATTTTGTATTGCTGATACATTTTCAGCTGTTGGATATAATGCTTGAGTTACTAGTAATTTTATTACTTAGGTAAAAGCTATGTCAAATATGAGAATATGTTATTAATGAAACTTAAAATTTATTAACAAATCTAAAAGCTGACAGTCTTTTAAGTTGACTCAGCCTGTAAGATTTAGATATAGGAACTTTTTTTTTTTTTTAAGATTTTATTTATTTGACAGACAGAGATCACAAGTAGGCAGACAGGCAGGCAGAGTTAAGAGAGGAAGGGAAGCAGGCTCCCCGCTGAGCGGAGAACCCGATTCGGGGCTCGATCCCAGGACCCTGGGATCATGACCTGAGCCAAAGGCAGAGGCTTTAACCCACTGAGCCACCCAGGCGACCCTAGATATAGGAACTTTTATAGCTACCTTAGAAACATTTAAAAATATTTCTTTAAGTCTAAATTGTATTTGTTTGTTCATTGATTCCACAAAACTTTTGAGTATCTGCTAACTGTCAGGAATACAAATATTATTCTAAGGATCCATTTACTCCTCTTAACAGGCTCCTACTGCAGTGCAAGAGGTGGGTCAGAAATAGGCAGTTTCACATAGTATGATAAGTGTCATGAGAGGGTTTCACATAGTATGATAGTTTCACATAGTATGATAAGTTTCACATCATTTGATAAGTGTCATGATAGGGTTTACAAGAACAAATCACATAGGAAGAGCATCTATGCAATCTATCCTAATGATTGCAGCAAGATCTCTGCATTCTCTTCTTACAGTGTAATGTTGGTACTCCTTCCAAGTTTTAAGTTAAGTTTTTGTGTCCTCCCTTCCCTACCCCTATGGGCCTGAACCACAGCTTAAGTAGTACTATGTGATTTCAGAGGTGGGATCATAGAAGGTGATGCAGCTTCTGCCTAGTATTCTTGGAATCCAGTTGCCATTGTGTGAGCAAGGCTGGTCCACATGAAGAGGCCACAAGTACTATTCTGGCTAATCACCCCCAGCTGAGGCCTCAGCCACCCTGCAGCATCAGCTACCACAAATGAGTGAAGAAGCCTTACAGAAAATTCCAGCCCCAACCGCCATCTAGGTGCAACCGCATGGGGAACCCTGAGTTTGAACCTCAGCTAAGCCCAGTCAACCCCAGAACCAGGAAGGATAACAAATTGTGGTTGCTGTTTTAAACTCTAGATTTGTTACGCAGCAACGGATAGCTGGAACAGAAGCTAATGCGTGCTTACATTCTCTCAGGTGCTCAACTTCCTTTTTGGTAAAATGTCTCTAAGGTTTATTCTTTTTGTTCTGTCAGAGGATGCCATAATTCATGCTTATGAAGTCTTGTCTGATTGTCGCCAAACACCATAGTTTTAAGATAGCACATGATGGGAAACTCCTATATTTATCTGGGGCCTCTGCTCAGGACCTAATTGGACTGATTTGTAGACAAATCTCTGAAATGCTTTTTAGCCATTCCTCTTGAAACCTAATAGAGAGGTGGTTATGGTCAGTGAGCATCCCGTTCCATATTTCCTTTCCCCTGATCCTCCAGTCTGCTGAACCTTCTAGGAATGCTACTTACCTAGACCTGATCTTTTTGCACCATCTCTATGGGAGGAAAGAAAATGAACTATAAAGAGGAAGAACGTGAAAATAATTTAAAGATACACAGGAGGCTGGTAGTATACCTTTTAACCCAAGTGTGGTTATGTAGGTATGTTCACTTTTTGATAATTAATTGTTGTAGTACTACTGTGTGTGCACTTTTCTGCATGTGTATGAATAGCAATGAAAAGGCAGAAAAATGAAGTTCATGATTTCAGTTTCATAATGGAAGAGTTTATGATTTACCAATAAGTAAAAAAAAAAGATATGTCAAAATAAAATGATTATTTCATCCTTGGTGCATAGCAAAATGCTTGGTTGATAAATAAGCCCTCAAAAACATTTATTGAGTAAATGTACAAACTATGTAGAAAAATACTGTGGAGGGAAAACAATTGGAAGTAAATATAAAGACACCAAAATGCTGGTAGGGTTTGTGTGAAGATGTTATAGGTGGTTTGTTTTCTCTTTTTTCAGAGTTTTAATTTTATGGTGATATTGTATATTTTTAAAGTTGTACACTTGGGGATAAATAATGAACAATTTTTTAAAAGATTTTACTTACTTTATTTACTTATTGAGAGAGAGGGAGAGTGCACATGTGCAGGTGTAAGAGCTGGGGGGAGGGCAGTCAGAGGGAGAAGCAGGCTCGTGCTGAACAGGGAGCCCGACTAGGGACTCAGTCCCAGGACCCCAAGATCACAACCTGAGCCAATGGCAGACGCTTAACCAACTGAGCCACCCAGATGCCCTAATGGACATTTTTGGTGTCATTGTGACTTTAATAATTCCACAGCATGGAACTTTATTATTTGTTTCTTTCATAGTTTCATTTTATACTGAAATCTGTGGTTGAACTGTGATGTAATCCCATAGGCAGGAGAGTCTTAAAAACTTTGTCCTGGTAATGCAGTTTGCTGGGGTGACTTCTGCCATTGTCTAGCTGGAGAATGACCCTCCTTTGACTTAAGTGCCTTGGCCAACACAACTCTATTCTATTCTGATTCTTCTTTGCTGGGATTTTGAGGGGGTTGCTGCATGTTCTGGTGCCATTTTTATTCTTACTGCTGACTTGTGTCTTTATTTTTTATTTCTGAGTTTTTCTTAAAGTTTGACCACTATCCACGGTGGCTCAGTCAGTTAAGTGGTGGACTCTTGATTTGGGCTCCGGTCATGATCTCAGGGTAGGGAGTTCAAGTCCAGTGTTGGGCTCCCTGCTGGGCCTGGAGCCAGCTTAAGATTCTCACCTCCTCACTCTGACACTCCTTGCTCCTCCCCACCACCATGCATGTGAGCACATGTGCTTTCTCTCTCTCGCTCTCTCTCAAATAAATAAATCTTAAAAAAAAAAAAAAAAAAAGCGACAGTTCTTTGCTTCCTGACTACCTGTAGCCAGCCTCCATCCGTAGACCAAAGCAAATCCCCTTCTGACCTGCATCCTAGAAACTGCATATCACCTTGGTGATTTCTTTTTTTTATCAAGATGACCCATCTTTGCTCATTTTAACCAGGTGTATTTTAAGGATGGAAAGGATAGGGTTAAAGAAATCACACATTAATGTTATAAACACGCATACCCCTGTAGAAAGTTCCTGCTCAACAATAAAACAAAGTTTTTATTTTAAGTACTTTTTGTGTGACTTCTAATGTTCTCACCTGTGATCATTGAATAACTTTGTTTTGTATGACACACTTGTGCTATTTCTCTTTTAAATTTTTTGAAGTTTTTTTTAAATCTTTTTAAAAATCTTTTTGAGGTATATCATACATTGATAACGTAAACAAATCTTCAGTGTGCACTCAGCGAATTTTGACGTATGTATATAGTTGTGTAACTACCACCCAGATCAAGATAAAGAACATTTCCAGTACCCAGAAGGCTCCATGGTGCCTCCTCCCAGTTAATACCCTCTCCCTTCTGAAAATCCACTTTTCTATCAACAGAGCTGACTTTTTCTCCTCCTCTTCCTTCTTCTTTTTAATTTTACTTCTCAAACTTCGTTTAATAGAAGTCTATAGTGTATATTCTCTTGCATTTATTTTCTTTATTTTATAATATGTAAGAAATATCCAGGTTATTGCTATGTAGTATTCCATTGTATATTCATTTTTCCATTTCACTGTTAATGGATGTTTCCAGTAAAAACATTTTAAGTGCTTTTTTTTAAATATAGGTTTGGGTTTTTTTGTGAACACCTAATGGTTTTATTCTCTAGTATTTTACATGTTGTTTTTTGATACACATTTTTATTTTCACTTTCTGTAATACTTGAAACATTTCAATTTCTCCCCACTTTTTTTTTTTTTAAGATTTATTTGTTTATTTTAGAGAGAAAGTGTGAGAGCAAGCTGAGGGAGGGTCTGAGGGAGAGGGACAGAGAAAATCTCAAGCTGACTCTGAGCTGAGCATGGAGCCTGACACGGGGTTCAATCTCACAACCCCAAGATCATGACCTGAGCTGAAACCAAGAGTCACACACTTAAACAACTGAGCCACCCAGATGCCCCAGTTTTCAGCTTTGTTAACAAAAGTAACTCTGCTGTGTTTGTCTGTCTCTTCTCCCTCACATCATTTCTTTCCCACGTTTTTACTTGTGGTACTGGACCCAGTAGTAAAGGAAAGAAACAAGCAGTGATTTCACTGGAAAGATAAAATCAGAGTTTTTAGGCCTTCCTAAAGAGTTTCTGGGGCAGTTACTCCTTCTACAGCTGAGTACCAGGATTATGTGATTTACCCAAGAACAGAGGGCAGTGATAAAGCTGGGACCTAAAGTTCTGATTTCTATTCACAAAACTCTGACTTGCTGTGGTGCTCACTTGAATGGGTGGGGGAAATGCTGAAGGATTTCTCTTTGGAGCCAAAAAGAAAAGGAATCATTTCATCCTTTCAAAATGTAATTTGGAAATAAGGATTAAGCTACAACAATGTATATCTCCTAACCCATTTTATCCATTTTGAGACACTTATCCAAACGAAATAATCTAAAACAGATCTGTAAACCATGACCTGTAGGTCATATCAGGCCTACCACTCATTTTTGTAGTCTGAAAACTGAGAATGGTTTTTACCTTTTCAGTGATTAAAAAATAAAACCAAAAGAACAATATTTTATTATATATGAAAATTATGTGAAATTCACATGTTAGTGTTCATAAATAAAATTGTATGGAACACAGGAATATTCGTGTGTTTATTGTCTATTGCCGCTTTCAAGCTACAGTTGCGGAGTAGAGTAGTTAGTTGCTGCAACAAAAACCATATGGCATGCAGAGCCTGAAATATTTACTTATCTGGTCCTCTACAGAAAGTTTGCTCATCCCAGATGTAAAAGAAGGAAAACTATGTGCGTGAAGACATTTATTTAAGCATTTTTTAAGAATAAAAAATAAAAAGCATGAAAATGTCAAACTGGAGGATGATTATTTTAATTATAATTTAATAAATGTATGCATTATTTGACTATTAAAATAGTAATCTAAACACTGTGTACCAACATAAAAATTCTTAATACTTGAGAGGTTTAAAAGGATGAAATTCCTTTATACCTTGTTAGTGTCAATATAAGTAAAGACTAAAAATAATTTGTGAAAATAATTATGGCTATGAATGCTGGAGTCATCAATAATTTTTTCAACATTTCTGTAGTATTACTTCTATTTTAATGAGAAATAAAAACTTTGCACCAGTTTCTTATCAGGCAACATTAGGGAATGTGGTCTTTTCTTAATCAAATATTTTGAGTGATTATTACAATATATGAGACACCATTATTCAGGGATTTCTAGAATAATAGGTTAGGAGAGACCTTAATTTTCTGCTTATGCCTGTATATTATAAATGAGAGATTGATATTGGAGCTCAAAAAATACATAATGAAGGTAATTCTCTCAGAATTTAAGAATTTTTCGGTAAATGTCTTGACAGTAAATGCATTAACTTGAATGTATAAAACGGCAATATGGTAACTATGTTTCAGAAGCCAGATTTTCTTCCCCCGAAGTCAAATTCAGTTTAATTTAAAAGACCAATTTAAACTCACAGTCTGATCCCACCCCATTGGCACATACATATTTCCCAGTCCTTCTGTGCATAAATTCCTCCTTCTAACAAGACTGATTTGTTTTTTTCTCCAATGACCTCTTTGTACTCTCTATATATTCTGATCTGTTCTTCATTCATGGTCCCTGGTTCTCATTTGGTGCTTAGTTAGCCAAGACTGCTTTATATTGTTAAGACAGGTGTATTCATTTTCTATTGCTGCTGTGACAAATTACCACAAACTTAGTGGTTTAAAAAAACACAAATTTATCATCTTGCAGTTCTGGAAGTTAGAAGTCTAAAATGTGTCCTTTTGCACTAAAGTCAAAGTATCCACAGGGCTGCATTCCTTATGGATTCTCTAAGGTAGAAATCCCTTTCCTTGGCCAGCTTTTCAGAGGCCACTTGAATGCCTTGTTTCACGGTCCCTTCCTGCATTTTCAGAGCCAGCAGCGTAGCATTTTCAAGTCTCTCTCTGACTCTGACCCTCCGGCCTCCTGCCTTATAAATACCCTGTGATTACATTGGGCCACTTAGATAATCTCCCGATCTGAACATCCTTAACTTAATTATATCTGTCAAGTCCCTTTTGCCATGTAAGGTAGCTTTCACAGATTTCAGTAACTAGGGTGTGGACAACTTTAGGGGACCATTAATCTGCCTACCACAATGGGTTTTTATTTTTTTAGTAAAATGAGTTTTGGGGCTCCTCGGTAATCAGTCAGTTAAGTGTTTACCTTGGGCTCAGGTCATGATCCCAGGATCCTGGGATCAAGAGCCCCACATCGGGCTCCCTGCTTGGTGAGAACCTGCTTCTCCCTTTCGCATTGCAGCTCCCCCTCCTTGTGCTCTATCTCTTGCTGTCTCTCTTTGTCAAATAAATAAATAAAATATTTTTAAAAATATAGGGATTTAATTTGTTTGTATAAAAGTAATATTTGTTTAATATAGGCAGTTGAGAAAATGAAACAAAAGAAGAAAAAGCCCGTACACCCAAAAGCAACATTTTACATATATATTTTTTCTTTTTTCTATATTTATGTGTAATAGTTTTAAAAATAATTTCTTATACTGTATTGATTTTGTATATAGTATAAATACAGTAGTAAACAAATGTTGACGTATATATTTTCATAGCCCTTGGTGCCCTTCAGTACTTACTTGATATTAAGTAGATGCTGAGGAATGCATCGATGGATTTTCTCAAGTGATTAATTTTACATTGAAGAATTGATTTAAGCGCAGTGCTAAACTGATTTCACCACTTTCTATTTCTTTGACTTTTGAATGTATCTTGATAAAACTTTCCATCAGTAATTCACATTTCTTATCTAACAGTTCAAACAATTTCATGCAGTTCATTTCCTTTCAGCCTTTGACAGGACGTCCTAAGGACTCCTGTGTGCTTGCTGAGAAAGAACTTTGCCCACTGCAGTGATAGGATGTCCAGGAAGCCTGCCATTTCTGAGTCACAGAGTTGCTGACAAAAACTGAAGGGAAATAAATGTGTGGGAGAATGAGAAGTGGGTAGAACACTTCTGCTATAGAAAGAGAAAATGTTCCACTAAACATTTTAAAATATTATTTATACCACACTCACTCTAAAATTAATTTTCATATCTGTTATGACAATACATGTATGTCTCCTACTTTTAGAGCTTTGTTAGACATGTTTTCAGATGGTTCTTCCCTACAATACTACCTCTGTTGTCCAAGGCTGTTCACTGCACAAACATCCTTGAAAAAATAATCCAGAACAAGGACTTTCAGTGCCTTACCTTGCAAGATGTACAAAATATGAAACACTGAGGGAGAATCATCTACCAACACTGTTATCTATATACGCGTTTATAATCTGTCTTCCCCAGAGTATGAAGCTCCATGACAGTAGAGGTTTTTGTCTGTTTTGTTCCATCGTTTACCTATAGTGCCTAGAACAGTACATGGCATACAGTAGGTGCTCAGTAAGATTAATATTAATTATTTGGTCCATTTCCTAATGATATGTTTAGGAATGATAAAAAATAACCTTGGTATGTATTTTTTCTATTAATAAAACTCACTGGAATTTTGATATTATCTCTAATTATGTTATAAAAGTAAATTTCCATTTTAACACTGATCTTTATTTTATGAAAGCCACCAAATTTGATAAACATACCCATTTAAAGAAAAAGCCATGGAAAAGGAACTTTCACCAAAACATGCTGTGGATTTTGTTATAGTTGGGGCCTTTGAAACAAAGAGCTGTGTATAGACACAGATCAGTAATAGCAGTGAAAGCCACAGCATATTGAGTTATGATGTACCACATGGATTTAATTAAAATTTCAGCCAAATGTTTTTTACTGTGGGTTTAAGTGATTAGATTCAATTTTACTAAGTGCAGTACTTGGTTTATGCTACAAATTTTGTATTTGCCCTTTGAGTTTACATAATTCTCTCAATTGTATCCAAATTGAGAATATTCATCTCTTTAAATGTCCATAGGTGGTATTTAGTTATGGTGCAACGTTGGGCTATATTGTAGTATAAGAAAAGAGTGGAGTGGGAGCTTAGCTCTGCTGCTGTGAGCTGTATAATAATATATAATGAGTTCTACAGTACTTTGAAGAGGTTGGAATAGATGCTTTTTAATGGTCTAACTCTAGATCTTTTTGGGTTTTGAATATTCATACAACAACCTTTGTTATTGTTTTCAGGTGATGTCCTTGTTGCTGTGAATGATGTTGATGTGACTTCTGAGAACATAGAGAGAGTTCTGTCTTGCATTCCTGGACCTATGCAGGTATAAACAGTCTTTCTTTTGTATTTTATGATTAATTACAGAAAATAAAGATACCTTCTACTGTTTTCTTTTTTAAGACTCTGAAAATTATCATGTATAAAGTGAATTATACTTACATATTTGACGATTTAAAATATTTTAGCTCCTGTTAACATTTTTAGCTTTTGGATATTATTCTAAAAAGAGAGAAATATCTACAAATAAAACTCCTCCTGTGTAAAGCAGGAATAATGATAATAATTTAAAAACTATATAATGACCAACCTATCATTATAACTACTATATATGTTGATGAAAATCCAGTTCCTAGACAAGTCATTTTAAACAGTCATGGAATTTTCTTTTCTCTGATTTATTAAAATCACTGTTCCTTTAATTTTTTTTTAAGATTTTGTTTATTTATTTGTTAAAAAGAGAGAGAGAGCATAAGCAGAGGGAGAAGCAGGCAGAGGGAGAAGCAGTCTCTCTGCTGAGGAAGGAGCCTGATGTGGGAGTTGGTCCCAGAACCCTGGGATTATGACCTGAGCCAAAGGCCAATGCTTGATGGACTGAGCCACCCAGACGTCCCTCTAAGTTTTTTAAATGTGGTTTTGTTTATCTTAAAAACTAATTGTACTATTTTCTTGATTTGTGTGTGTGTGTGTTATCTTGTTTAGCCTTATTCCTGAGCTTTGGTTTAGCTACTTAGTGTATTATTTCTCATTCCTTGTAAGTAAAAATAAATCTCTTTCATAATAGTTATTTTGATAGTCTAAGCATTGACATTTTGTATTGTAGATGACATTTTTAGGTCATTAGATGTATTTTGAAAGTGCTATACTTTATATTTAGGAATGTTCTGCTCTTGTTAGTATCGGGAATTCACTTTTTCTCTTTTGAGGGGTAGGGAGGATGATATGCTTTGAACAGGTAGATACTCCATCAGACTATGAGAGGATGAACCACTTTCTGGATTGATCAGGGTGAAGAAGAGAATCCATGATAAAACAGAATCTTCCTGCATCTGCTTTGAGATTCTGAAATAATAGGACCCTTGATGAAATTCTTTATTGTCTAAGAAAGAACTCGCTTATGTTTACTTCTTTCTCTTAACACACAAAGACACACATGGATGCTCTGTAAAAGTAGCTATCTTTGGAAATGCAAAATGAAAGTGCTTGAAGACCTTTGGCAGCCAGTGACCAGCAGCGCCTAGGAATGGATAGAGATGGCGATGGAGACAAGGTGGTGTTTGAAAATACTAACAATCAGGCAGACACCAGACATAATGCTGAAATAGGGTATACTGTTGTCCCCTTTGGTCGTCAGGTGTGGAGAGGGCCTAGGGTGAGCCAGGGTACTAGGACACCTCAGGGGGCTCAGACAGCAATTACTTACTGATTAGTAATGAAGAAATGCAGTATTTTAACAAATGAAACAGCTTCACCAGAGTAAACTGGCCGCATGTCAGCTCCCAGGTCTGGGCTCCTCCTTTCTTGCCTCTGTCAGTGGCAGGTATCTGCCAGTGTTGCCAGAGTTCAACCGCGGCTCTTCTATCTTCCAAAAAAAATTATGTTTAGTCACATTGTACTTATGTTTAATTAACATTTGCAAATTCAGCTATTCACACTCAGAAGTTAAAAAAAAAAAGAGGAAGAAATAATGATTTAAATATTTTCGTCCAGTTCCACCCACCATTTACATGTCCTTGTTAAGTATGAAGTAGGAATTGTGTATCTGCTGTTTGCCCAGTTTGCCTTTTATAATGTGAGCATCTTGCTGCATTAAGTGTGGTTCTGTATTTAAATACACATACACACACACACACACATACACACGCATGCGCACAGCTTTTACATGCCAATATGTACATCTTGTGCCTAAATGAAGAAACAGCAGTTTGTTTTGAAAGTGGAAGAAAAACTGTTTTGAGTTGTTTGAATTTATCATATTGAGAGAGTATGTTATACTCTAGCACATTCTTGCCTTCCTAATGTAAGTTCAGAGTGATTTTGACAGCATTTAATTTGAGGATATTACCCTGTCATAAGATGTATATTATTAAAATCTTTTTAAGGTTTTAAATCTTTAAAAATCTTTTCTATTTAAGAAAATAAACTTTCTTCTTATTATAAAGGTAGTACATGTTCATTGTAAAAAGAGGAAGATATGAAGAAGTAAGGGACAAAATCTTTTAAAATCCCATTACCTGAAGATGTTCATGTTTAATATTTTGGAATATTTTATTCTAGTTTAAACCCTTGAGTATAAACATGTATGCATTTGTTTGTTTTGCTAGCAGAATTGGTATTATAGCTGTGTCATGCTTAAAACCAAGCACCAGCTTTTAGCATGACGTATCTTTAATAATAATTTAAAACATAGTTAAAATTCCTTTAACTAGAAGTAATGTTTAATTAGTAAGCCACATTTTTCTTACATCATTAGTGTTGAAAGGGGTATGAAGTATAAGCTTCTCGCTACCAGCTGTATAAACTAGTTCGTAGGAGGCTCAGGGAGGACAGGAGTAGAATTGGGAAGAGAACTAGTGTTTGTACATACCAGGCAGTTTGTTGGTACTTTGCTAGTATCATTTCCTTTACGATTAGCGATTTCATTTATTCCTCATAATAGTCTGTAGGATACCAATAATTGTGTTTCTATTTTGTATGTGAAGAAAAAGAATCAGAGAGATGTAACGGTTTCTCCAAGGTTGCAGAGTTAATAACTGAAGGAACTGAAACTGAATTCAGAGTATGATCCTTCCACCTCTCACACAACCTGGGTGGGTCTTCATTCCTGCTGGGCTAGAACAAACTGAGGTGGACTTGTCCCTGAAAAAGTTGTTTTACCTGATTTGTATCTATGGCAGCTGAAACAATTACTCAAGCAGTAAGAGAAGAGGAATGTTCATTTATAAAGAATACCATAGGAGACTTTTTAACATGTAAATTTGGAACTATCTAACAGCAATATTTTATTTTATTTTTTTAAAGATTTGATTTATTTATTTGGCAGAGAGAGACACAGTGGGAGAGGGAACATAAGCAGGGGGAGTGGGAGAGGGAGAAGCAGGCTTCCCGCTGAGCAGGGAGCCTGATGTGGGGCTCGATCCCAGGATCCTGGGATCATGACCTGAACTGAAGGCAGATGCTTAACGACTGAGCCACCCAGGCACTCCTCTAACAGCAATATTTTAAACTTCTGCTTGATGTATAAAAATGGTCTAAATGCTCTTGTCATCTGACAGAAGATGGCTTGGGAGCTATCTACAAAGTGGTAATGTGGTAGAATGAGGTCAGAGCTCCATTTTAAACCTTGCTCTGAGCAAGTTGCCAGACTGTTCTGGGTTTCAGTTTTCTCATCTATAATCAGAGGAGATTTGAGCAAATATATCTGAACCCAATTCCAACTCTGCTAAGTTCTGTTATAAATAGATTCAGAATACCAGAATGAAATCCGGAGGTGAAGCCTATATGCTAGGTGAGGAACAAAAAGACGAAATAATTTCTTTTAAAGCCAAGTTTTAAATTCTGCAAAAATAGTTGTCTTAGATTTCTCTAAAAATGTTCTCTGTCTTGAAAGAAAAAAAAGGCTGGAGAATTGTTCTAGACTAAAGCAGAATGAAATGACATAGAACTAAATGCAGTGGCTAATCCTAATTGATCCTGGATTGCAGTGGGTAGCAGCTATATTGGGACAATTGGGGGAAATTTGGGCAAAGACTTTGAGAACAGTATTATATTTAATATTCAAATTCCTAAGTATGATAGTTATATTTGGTTGTGTAGGAGAAAGCCCCTATCCTTAAGAGATATATGCTCAGGTATTTAGCAGTAAAGCATTAAAATGTCACCAGATAATTCTGAAGTGATTCAGCCAAATTTTTTTTGAGTATATAAAGTAGGGGTGAGGATGGAAGGAAAGGGGAGTAAGACAGAGACGACAAGGAGAAAGCAAATGTGACAAAATGTTAAAAATCGGTGAAACTGGGTGAGGAATAATGCATGGGTAATTATTATGTTATTGCAACTTTTCCATAGGTTTGAAATTTTTTAAATAGGAAGTTGTGAGTTTGAAAAAGAGAGGTTTTTAATATTTAAAATGACAAGAACAAAGGTACAAGTACCCTTCTGATTGCTGACTGTGACCTTTACTACTACAGCTCTTATGCACTCATATTTATTCAACAAGTACATAATTATATATATTATAGTATATACCACTCATTCCTGGCTTCATCAGGGAGCTTGGGTCCAAATTTTGCTGTTGACCAGGGTGGATTGCATTAAGCATTGGGCCATACCTCATTTTCCTGGTACTTTGGAGGAAGCCACCAACTCCTTTCACAGGAGATCAGCCTGTAGAACATTAGTCCTAGACTCTTACCTCTCAAGTATTTCTTTGGCCCAAAAGAGGGAGAAAAGTCTTTTTAAAGGAGATGATGGTTGGGTAGAATGTTTTAACTTTTATTATCTCCTTGTTACACAAAAGTGATATATAAACCATGGAAAAATTGGGAAATAGACTGGCAAAATTGTTTTAAAAATGTAAATCTTCTCTATTCTCAGAACCCAGAAGTATCATCTGTGTGGATATTTTAAAGTGGAGGACTGACTGATCAGATTTGCATTTTAGGAATATTTCATTCTGAATAGGACTGGAGGTTGGAAAACCAGGTGACTGGCTTCACAGCAGTCCAGAAGAGAGCTGATAAAAGCCTGTGGATATGGAGGAAGGAATAGATTAGAATCAAGATAATGTGAAGCATAGGATAGTGCTTCCTGTAGGATAAAGAGAAGTCTAACATGCCTTCCAGGTTTCATCTTGAGTGAGATTGCCTTAAACAGAAGAGGATCAAGGAGAGAGAATTTGCTGTCAGATACACTCCTGTTCTTCAGAATTGTGACTGAGGAATATTCAAAGCATCTGCCAGACAAAGGAGAAAGGATCAGATGGGCAGATAGCAGTGCAGATGTTGTGAGAGAGATCCCATGAGGGCCATGAGCAGAGGTGAGAGACTGGTCAGCTCTTGGAGCTGCTTCAGATTCTGACAACTGCCCTGATTCCCATCTGTGAAGAGGATGGCTTGGTAGCTAACAGAAAGAAAGAATTTGCTTATTTGTTTGACAAAGGCTGAAGAGGTAGAGAAAGGGTAATTAAACAAGATTTTGGAAATGATGAATTATGGCGAGCATGTCTTCTGACCCCAGGAAAGGTACATCATCTCGTGAACTGGAAGGAAAAGAAGAAAGGATGAGCAAATTGCACACACACACACACACACACACACACACACACATTTTGAGAGAGACGGGCAATGAGGAATGATGAAACATGTCACAGGTTAATGTCCATGGAGGAACAAAAAACCCTTTTATAAGAGGTTTCATGTAAACTATTTTATATTAGATGGGTTTTTTTCCCCTCAGATTTTATTTATTTATTCATTTAGAGAGCACAAGCTGGGGGAGGAGCAGAGGGAGAGAGAGACTCCGTGCACTAAGCATGGAGCCCGATGTGGGACTCCATCCCATGATCCTGAGATCATGACTTGAACCAAAACCAAGAGTCAGACACTCAACCAACTGAACCAACCAGGTGCTCCCTCCTAGATGTTTCTTAATAAAAGTTTTCTATAAAATATATCTTTAATATTTATGTATATTGACCCCTTTTTTAAAAAAGCACATAACTCTTAATTTAGTTATTTGTCTCATCCATTGTTTTATCAAGGCAACCAGATATCCTGAAATTTAAAGCTACTTAACATGTAAGCTTTTCAAAATGTCTTGCTAAAGTATAATTATCTTTGCGTAATGGAGGTAACTTTACTTAAATCAGAAGAATGGTGGCTAAAATAGTCCTTAAAAGAATTTTAATGGATGGTTCTGTGGTGTGTATATTTGAGTTTTTGACATGGTGAGGGGAAAATGCCCTTACACCACAGAAAAGAAGTGCAGTTGTCTGCCAAGTATAACATTAGTTATTTTTCAAGTATGTCATTTTTCACTAAGCATAACAAACTAGTCTTAAATTTTAGGTTGTTTTTGCTGCCTAAAGTAAAATTAGTGAGCTTTTATTTTGAGTATACCACCTCATTTCCTTTTGTCATTTTTGGTGAGTCACAGCCAGTCTCTTGACCTCTCTACCCACAAGAGTCTCAAATGGAAAAGATGCCCTCCCTGTTCTGAGACACATTTCTTTCTCCGAAGACTACCTTTCTCCTTGTTTACCACTGTTATGCACTGCTCTCACAGACACTCCCAACAGACCCAGCCAGCCTGTCTCTGTGACATCTGCTTCCCTAGGATGCTACTCATCTCATGCTCCCTGCGGTCATATTTCTCCCTCCATTCATATATATTTTCCTCACCAAAGCCCATGCCTGGGGACAATCTCAGAGCTCCCATCTAACCTGTCATAAGCTCTGGGTTCAGGATTTCCCCAAATTCTCAGATCTCTCACATTTTCAACACCACCACCAAGGAACACCACCCATATATATATTTTCTTCTGGAAACTCTTAAATTCTCATTCTTAGATAAAAGAATTTTATCTTTTATTTTTTATTTATCTTTTATTTATCTGATCTCAACCACCAAGCCGTTCACTTCATGAGGTCCTTCTTCAAGGATTTTATATGTTTTTGCTTATATTTGTATTTCTATTTATATATACATATTTTGAACGTTGCCATGTAGAACAGATGCAACTCTCAGAACATAGTCTTTCAGGCCATCTAATGCTTACCTGTTGCTTGTTTTGGTCAAAACCTCACACCAAGAAATTCTATTTCACAGTCTTCTAAGACTATTTCTAAAACAGTGTCTCTTCAGCAGTCTCTCACCTTAATCTTATATTAAGTTTCATCAGAACTTGCTTGATTTTTCCCATTTAGGATCTCTAATTTTTTTATATTTTTGTTGAGTTTGCTTATTATTTCCCCCTAAATACACTAATTTTCTATCCAGCCTTTTTTGATACAGTTTGTAATATTAAGGACCTATTTTTCAATAGGTTTATAGCAAATATAAAAAATTTAGTAAAGGTTGGCTTTTCCATTTGGAATATTACATGTTTTGTAAAGAAACATGATCATTAGGCCTCAGGAAAATTTTATGAAGAATTTCTCCCCTCCTACTTTCTATATAGATTACTGCTGATCTTGACCTAGTTTATCTTTACTCTGAATATATACATATTAATGAGTTTAGACCTCATGTCTCTTCTATTTGTTAATAAAATAAATCTGAGACTTATTTTAGAAAAGATGTTTAACTTAATTCACTTTAGGTAGACAAAGATAATTTAGTGCCCTTGAGATGCCACAGATAGCTATAGATAAGCAAAATTGAACACAACGGTAAATAGTCCCTCCTTGTTGACAAAAGAAGATATTTAGATATTTGTCTTTTGGAAGGTTTTATTCATCAGGGCAGATTTATTTTATAGTATAACAGTAGTGGGATTATGAATAAATTTTTTAAAAATAATATGCTTAATATTTTTGATGATAAAATATAAGTCTATAAAGCTAATTTTTTTAAAAAGTGACTATATATGTTAATATTTATCACATTTAAAGTTGGCCTTAAAAATTGTACCTCTTGAGTGCCCGGGTGGTTCAGTCAGTTAATCGTCTGCCTTTGGCTCAGGTCATGGCTCCGGGGTCCTGGGATCGAGTCCTACATCGGTCTCCCTGCTCAGCCAGGGAGCCTGCTACTCCCCCTAATTGTGTGCTCTCTTTCTCTGTCAAATAAATAAAATCTTTTAAAAAAAATAATAACATTAAGAGTGAGAGATTATTTATTACTATCTTGATAATAACTTTTTAAAAATTTATTTATTTGAGAGAGAGAGTTAACGGGGGAGGAACAGAGGGAGACAAGCAGACTCCCCACTGAGCATGGAGCCCAACATGGGGCTCAATCCCAGGACCCTGAGATCATGACCTGAGCCAGAATCAGGAGTCCGATGCTTAACAGATTGAACCACCCACATGCCCCTATCTTGATAATAACTTCTAAATATTTTCCTCCCAAATGCAACTTAATGTGTACAATTTTATCTGCTTTTAAATATTGGCTAGATATTTCCCACCCCCAGCCTATTGAGGTATGATTAACAAATAAAAATTGTATATATTTAGGTTGTCCATGATTTTTATTTAAAGATTTTTATTTATTTATTTGACAGAGATCACAAGTGGGCAGAGAGGCAGGCAGAGAGAGAGGGGGAAGCAAGCTCCCCACCAAGCAGAGAGCCGGATGCGGGGCTCAATCCCAGGACACTGAAATCATGACCCGAGCTGAAGGCCGAGGCTTAACCCACTAAGCCACCCAGGCTCCCTATTCATGATTTTTTAAAGTGTCCAGTATGATGATTTAACAAACACATATTGAACAGACTTTTTATTCTTGATCAAACATGAATTTATTTTTTTACTTAAAATTTAATCTAATTTTAAGGGGCACCTGGGTGGCTCAGTGGGTTAAAGCCCTTGCCTTCGGCTCAGGTCATGATCCCAGGGTCCTGGGATCGAGCCCCGCATCAGGCTCTCTGCTCAGTGGGGAACCTGCTTCCCATCCCACTCTCTCTGCCTGCCTCTCTGCATACTTGTGATCTCTGTCTGTCAAATAAATAAAATCTTTAAAAATAAAATTTAATCTAATTTTAAAGGAGTCACTATACTTTAATGTTTAAATTTGGAACTCTACGGATTATTATAGTTAGGGTATCCTATTTTACTCCTCTGTATTCTGATAAGATTTTAAACATTAGGAATACTTTGTGGTTATATAGCTTATGATGATATTTTTACTACACCAAATTAACTATATCTATTGAAACTTCTTTTAGTCAAGATACACACTGGTGCTTCTTTAAAATGAACAAGTTATCTTTGGCCAGCTGGCATCTAGGCACATATCCCCTTTTCAAGTAAAAGTAATTGAGAAGTGGAAGCTAGCTTTCAACAATTGGAGAATGGTCACATTCTGGATTCTTACCAATCTTGTCTGACATCAGGCCGTGAAAATAAAACTATCTTGATAAAACTTATAATCTTCTCAGGCTCATGGTCCCAGATCTAGCATGCTGATAGTTTTTTCTCTCCTTGGTCTTTATTTTAAAGGAACAGAAAGAATGTCTGAGAGAAAAATATTTGAATATCACCCCACTTGAAAGTACAGCTAACCTGGTTATATGCAGTTCCTTTTAATCCTGTATTTCTTCTTTTTTCTTTCCCCAGATGAGCTATCAGCATTCATAATACGGTGTTCCTCTTTTTGAATTATGAGATTGTATGAATTTTTGTTTTTCTATAGTATTTCTTTGTTATCAGTATCTTAGAATACAGTGATTAAATTTAAATAAATGAATTTTTGTACAGAGAATTATAAATTCTTACTCAATAAATACATGTAATAATATGTACCAAAAACTAGGCTAGGAGCTGGAGATTAAAATGTAAACAGATTACATAGTCCTTGGGGTGCCTGAGGGCTCAGTCATTAAGCCTCTGCCTTCCTCTCCGTTTGTGATCTGGATCCCCGCTCAGCGGGAAGCCTGCTACTCTTTCTGGGGGCTTGTATTCCTTCTCTCACTGTCTCTCTCTCTCTGTCAAATAAATAAATAAAATTTTAACCAAGAAAAAAAAAAAAAGAAAGAAAAAGGAAAAAAAAATACATAGTCCTTGACATCAAAGAGCTCATATTCTAGGATGATTTTTAGATATACTCTGTGTACCTAAATGTCTATACATGTACAGATCCTTCTTTGTGAAAACTGCAACTGACCTTTCCCTGTTGAAAAATCAACTTGTTGTTTTGTTAAAGGTAAAACTGACCTTTGAAAATGCATATGCTGTGAAGAAGGAAACAACTCAACCAAGACAGAAAAAGGCACAGTCGAACACAAATGATTTAGTCAAACTTCTGTGGGGAGAGGAGGTTGAAGGTATCCAGCAAAATATCCCAAACACTCCTCACATCGTTATGTATCTCACACTGCAGCTTGACTCGGAAACATCAAAGGAGGAGGTGAGTGCTTTCTCAAACGTGCAAAGGAAAAGAATAAGGTCCTTTTATAGTCTTTCAAGTGATTGATGAGCACTTTTTTTCAGTCATTCTGTGTCTTTATGGTTGTGGTATGTCTCTTACACATAGCAGTCTTATAACTGATAAGCTTGATGAGTCCATTTATACAGATTATTGAAATATTTGAATTTTTTCTATCATCTTCTTTAAAGATTTCTATTTTAACTACTTTTTCCATAATATTTTTCTTACCTGTCATTGTTGCTATATACTCTATTTTGTGTGATTGCTTTTAAAATTTTATCACATTTGTCTTAACAGATTCTGTAATGCTGCTTTAACTCTTTTTCAAAATAATTCAAGGCCCTTAGTATACCTTAATTCAGATTATCCCCTCTTCACATACATGCTATTTTCCTGAGTATTTTAGTGCTATCATTTTTTAAAAATATTTATTTATTTTAGAGAGAGAGAGCACACATGCATGCACACAAGTAGGGGGTAGGGGCAAAGGGAAAGGGAGAAAGAGAATCTTAAGCAGGCTTCACGCACAGTGTGGAGCCTAATGTGGGGCTCAGGTCTCATGACCCTGAGAGCATGACCTGAACCGAAATCAAGAGTCAGATGTTTAACCAACTGAGCCACCTAGGTGCCCTGTGCTGTCATGTTTTTAATTCCAGAAATTGGACATAATTATGCTAGTTCTACTACTATTAATTATTATTATATTTTATATATTATAAAACATGTAATACATTATAAAATGCATTTTTTGCCTTATACTTCATACAAATGAATTTTTAAATTTGCATATATTCTTATCATTTTCTTTACTCACTATTCTTTTTTACATCTCAGACTGTCCTTGATCATTTTTCTTTTTTTTTTTTAATAATTTTATTTTTTATAAACATATATATATATATTTTTTCCCCCCAGGGGTACAGGTCTGTGAATCTCCACGTTTACACACTTCACAGCACTCACCATAGCACATACCCTACCCAATGTCCGTAACCCCCCCCAACCCCCCTCTGCCCAGCAACCCTCCGTTTGTTTTGTGAGATTAAGAGTCACTTATGGTTTGTCTCCCTCCCAATCCCAACTTGTTTCATTTACTCTTCTCCTACCACATTAACCCCCCATGTTGCATCTCCTCTCCCTCATATCAGGGAGATCATATGATAGTTGTCTTTCTCCGATTGACTTATTTCGCTAAGCATGATACCCTCTAGTTCCATCCATGTTGTCGCAAATGGCAAGATTTCATTTCTTTTGATGGCTGCATAGTATTCCATTGTATATATATACCACATCTTCTTTATCCATTCGTCTGTTGATGGACCTCTAGGTTCTTTCCATAGTTTGGCTATTGTAGACATTGCTGCTATAAACATTCGGGTGCACGTGCCCCTTCGGATCACTACGTTTGTATCTTTAGGGTAAATACCCAGCAGTGCAATTGCTGGGTCATAGGGTAGTTCTATTTTCAACATTTTGAGGAACCTCCATGCTGTTTTCCAGAGTGGTTGCACCAGCTTGCATTCCCACCAACAGTGTAGGAGGGTTCCCCTTTCTCCGCATCCTCGCCAGCATCTGTCATTTCTGGACTTGTTAATTTTAGCCATTCTGACTGGTGTGAGGTGGTATCTCATTGTGGTTTTGATTTGTATTTCCCTGATGCCGAGTGATATGGAGCACTTTTTCATGTGTCTGTTGGCCATCTGGATGTCTTCTTTGCAGAAATGTCTGTTCATGTCTTCTGCCCATTTCTTGATTGGATTATTTGTTCTTTGGGTGTTGAGTTTGCTAAGTTCTTTATAGATTTTGGACACTAGCCCTTTATCTGATATGTCGTTTGCAAATATCTTCTCCCATTCTGTCAGTTGTCTTTTGGTTTTGTGAACTGTTTCCTTTGCTGTGCAAAAGCTTTTGATCTTGATAAAATCCCAATAGTTCATTTTTGCCCTTGCTTCCCTTGCCTTTGGCGATGTTCCTAGGAAGATGTTGCTGCGGCTGAGGTC
>NW_022630995.1:81492630-81493856 GCF_010015895.1 Lontra canadensis | reverse complement strand
CTACTTTTAGGCTCTCTCTTTGCTTAGAGGACCCCTTTCAATATTTCCTGTAGAGCTGGCTTGGTGTTTGCAAATTCTTTCAGTTTTTGTTTGTCCTAGAAGCTTTTAATCTCTCCTTCTATTTTCAATGATAGCCTAGCTGGATATAGTATTCTTGGCTGCATGTTTTTCTCGTTTAGTGCTCTGAATATATCATGCTAGTTCTTTCTGGCCTGCCAGGTCTCTGTGGATAAGTCTGTTGCCAATCTAATATTTTTACCATTGTATGTTACAGACTTCTTCTCCCGGGCTGCTTTCAGGATTTTCTCTTTGTCACTAAGACTTGTAAATTTTACTATTAGGTGACGGGGTGTGGACCTATTCTTATTGATTTTGAGGGGGGTTCTCTGAACCTCCTGGATTTTGATGCTTGTTCCCTTTGCCATATTGGGGAAATTCTCTCCAATAATTCTCTCCAATATACCTTCTGCTCCCCTCTCTCTTTCTTCTTCTTCTGGAATCCCAATTATTCTAATGTTGTTTCGTCTTATGGTGTCACTTATCTCTCGAATTCTGCCCTCGTGGTCCAGTAGTTGTTTGTCCCTCTTTTGTTCAGCTTCTTTATTCTCTGTCATTTGGTCTTCTATATCGCTAATTCTTTCTTCTGCCTCATTTATCCTAGCAGTGAGAGCCTCCATTTTTTATTGCACCTCATTAATAGCTTTTTTTATTTCAACTTGATTAGATTTTAGTTCTTTTATTTCTCCAGAAAGGGCTTTTATATCTCCCGAGAGGGTTTCTCTAATATCTTCCATGCCTTTTTCGAGCCCAGCTAGAACCTTGAGAATCGTCATTCTGAACTCTAGATCTGACATATTACCAATGTCTGTATTGATTAGGTCCTTAGCCTTTGGTACTGCCTCTTGTTCTTTTTTTTGTGGTGAATTTTTCCGCCTTGTCATTTTGTCCAGATAAGAGTATATGAAGGAGTAAGTAAAATACTAAAAGTGTGGCAACTACCCCAGGAAAATATGCTTTAGCCAAATCAGAAGAGATCCCAAATCGTGAGGGGGGGTGGGAAGGGGATAAAAAGAGGTTCAGAAAGAAAAGAAAAAAAAAGAAAAAAGAAAAAAGAAACAAATAAAAAAAGAACAAGAGGCAGTACCAAAGGCTAAGGACCTAATCAATACAGACATTGGTAATATGTCAGATCTAGAGTTCAGAATGACGATTCTCAAGGTTCTAGC
>NW_022630995.1:81201185-81492530 GCF_010015895.1 Lontra canadensis | reverse complement strand
AAAGAAAAAAAAAAAAAAGAAAAAAGAAAAAAGAAACAAATAAAAAAAGAAAACCAATAATGAAAAAAATATAAAAAGGAAAAAAATATATATATATTAGATAAACTAGTTAAAAAACGTTAAAAAAGAAAAGGGTAAAAGTTTAAAAAAATTTAGCAGAAGATGAGAAAAAAATTGAAAAAGAAAAAAAAATTAAATTAAAATTAAATTAACTGCAAGTCTAAAGAATCATGGGGAGAAAGCCATGAGTTCTGTGCTTTGCTTTCTCCTCCTCTGGAATTCCGCTGCTCTCCTTGGTATTGAAACTGCACTCCTCGTAAGTGAACTTGGTCCTGGCTGGGTTTCTTGTTGATCTTCTGGGGGAGGGGCCTGTTGTAGTGATTCTCAAGTGTCTTTGCCCCAGGCGGAGTCGCACTGCCCTTACCAGGGGCCGGGCTGAGTAATCCGCTCGGGTCGCTTTCGGGAGCTTTTGTTCCCTGAGCGCTTTCCGTAGAGTCCGGAGGACGGGAATGAAGATGGCGGCCTCCCAGTCTCCGGCCCGGAGGAGCCGAGAGCTCGGGGTCCCACTCCTCAGTGCTCCCTCAGGGAACAGCGTCCAGTTACTCCTGTCTGCCTGGCCTCCAGCCGCGCTCCGAGCTGACCGAGCCTGCGACCAGTTCAAGGTAACCCCGAGCTGAGAGTCACTCCTCGGCTCTGTCTCTGTAGCCGGCTTCCCCGTTCTAATACCTTCAAGCTCTGCGACACTCAGATACCCCGATCCTTCTGTGACCCTGCCGGACCTGAGGCCACACTGGCCCCGCGTGGGCTTCACCCCAGTTAAGCCTCTGGAGCGATGTCCCTCAGCGGAACAGACTTTTAAAAGTCCTGATTTTGTGCTCCGTTGCTCCGCCGCTTGCCGGGAGCCGGCCCCTCCCCCCGGGGTCTATCTTCCCGTCCCTTTGGATTCACTTCTCCGCCAGTCCTACCTTTCAGAAAGTGGTTGATTTTCTGTTTCTAGAATTGCTGTTCTTCTTCTCTTCGATCTCCCGTTGGATTTGTAGGTGTTTGCAATCTTTAGATAAGCTATCTAGCTGATCTCCCGCAACCTGAAGTAGTCTCAGTTGCTACTTCTCCGCCATCTTGACTCCTCCCATCATTTTTCTTCTTCTTAAGAAATATATTTTAGGCATTTCTTTATAGTGAAAGTCTTGATGGTAAATTATTTTTGTTATTTATCTGATAGTGTTTTTTTCACCTCTTCTTGAAAGGTGCTTTATAATTCTACATAGTATTAGTCAGAATAGGCCAGCCCTATTCTGTAACAGCCCTGATGTCTCAGTGGCTTAACATAATAGAAGTTCATTTCTCATTTCAATATAAATGTTCCCGGTCATGTGGCTTAGTGGTTGGAGCCCTTCATCTAATGGTTCCATGATTCCCAAAGGCTTTGGAGTCCTCTATTAGGTCATTTGCATCCCGTTTACCAATGAGAGAAGAGAGAAAGCATCTAATATCCCATGAGACAGTTCAGAGTTCTAACTTAAAAGTTAAGGAGGGCACATATCGCATGGAGCACTTGGTGTGATGCATAAACATTGAATCTTGGAACACTGAAAAACAAAATAAAATTACAAAAAAAAAGAACTTACATTCAAGTAAAATAAACAGTATATCAAATGATTAAAAAAAAAAAGTTGTAACATCACTTCTGCCCATGTTCTAGTGCCTCAACTAGTTATATGGTCTCTCCCAGTTCAAGGAGGTAAGAAAACACAGTTTTCCTGTGTGGCGAGGGAGAAGATGAAGTCAATGCATGGTATTGCTTATGTCATTATGGTAGAAAGTTATTTTCTCTAATCTGTTTGAAGATAGTATTTCTGGGGCGCCTGGGTGGCTCAGTCGTTGGGCAGCTGCCTTGGGCTTGGGTCATGATTCCAGGGTTCTGGGATCAAGCCCCACATCAGGCTCTCTGCTCGGCAGGAAGCCTGTTGCTCCCTCTCCCACTCCCCCTGCTTGTGTTCCCTCTCTCGCTGTGTCTCTCTCTGTCAAATAAATAAATAAAATCTTTAAAAAAAAAAGAAGATAGTATTCCTTTGTCTTCTGATTTCAGTAATTGCTGTTAAGTCTACTGTCAGTCATTCCTCTGTAAGAAATCTTTTATTTATTTATTTTTTTGTTTAATTTCTTTCTTCTGCTATGTCCAAACTGTTTTTAATCTCATTCTTGTGTTTTCTATTTAAACAATCATTTTTATTTTCAGGATTTCCTGAAAAATCTTTAGTCTGCATTTCAAATCTGTCATGATACTCCTGGTAGTTTCTTGCTGCTTGCTTGTCTTTGTGATTCTATACTTAATTTCTCTAAGTATTTCATATGTATTCTGTGTTCTCTATTCTGTATCTGCCAATTCTACCATCTCTAACTCCTAACTGACATGTGGTAGTTTGCCTTCTTGTGCCCTTGGTGATCACTGACTAGGCTTACTACTTGATTTTACCTCTGGGAGTCCTGTGGTTAGAAGGTAGGAATGCCTTCCTCCAGAGAGAATTTGCTTCTGCTTCTGCCACTCACCTAAGGTACTCAGACTTTCTCAAGAGTCTGGGTTTAACACAGTGGTCCTAGATTCAGCTTACCTACCTAGCCATTAGGAGAATACTCTGTACTGATTCACACTCTTGTAGGCCTCAGCCCTCTGTCCCTCTGCCCACCACACACCACTGCCCGCTAAGGCCCTCTTGCTTTGCAGTCTGAGGAAGGGGATTGAAAGGGTATGGAGAAGACGTCCTTAGTAAACCTCTCCACTTCTCACATATCCAGCAGTTCAGCAAGTTATGTTCTAGCCATAGTTCCACAGTGCTTCAAGCAGAAGCGCCATCTAAAAGTTGTTACCTAATTTACATTTCTTTGCTGTTGAAATCCTTGCAGGCCAAAGCCATTTTCTCCAAGGGGTGCTTTTCTTTGTGTTGCATCTTTGTATATCAAAATTTGGTCAATAATTGAAATGGAAAAGAAGGGATTTTTTACTTCTATGTATTTTTTGTAGTTTTCTGTATTCTGAAAACATAAGAGACCTAAGGTTAAATATTCTGATTTCTTGCATATATTTATTTTATACCTTAAAGTAAATGAGAAAATTAACTGTTTGTTATATAAAACATACAACAAAATTCTGGGATGCTAGCACCCTGAAACTTTCTAGGTCATCTTGGAGTAGAATACCACCGAAGCCTTTTGTCATCTTTGCCTTTCTTTCCATGGGAAAATGTGTAGATGTTTCTCAAATGAACAGGTTTCTGTCTATTGAGAGCCCTATGTCAATATTGTAATTAGAAGAGGCTTTTTATTCTTACTGAACAGAGTGGAAGCTGCTGCAAATGCATGCTACTAACAAGTGCCTAAAAATACAGCTAATTAAATTGGTTAGGAACTGTAGAGTTTGCCAGGTCCTTAATACTGAGGCTTTCTGGGCTGGTTGCTACAGGGGTTGGAAAAAAGAGACTTTCTCAAATGACCTATTTGACTGGTATGACTTACTTTACAATAAAATGTCATAGGGTTGTTTTGTTTTCATGTGAGTTACATATTTTAATAAAAACTTGTCTTCTTTAACTTACAAGATTTAGAAATATCAAAAATCCAATCAAAGACTGTAAGGTTATTTGTTTAAAGTGGTGTTTGGTGTTTGGCTAAATGCAATGTGTATTTACTAGTCGAGGTTTAAATTTATTAAGTAAGCATTAACAGAAGATCTTAACTGATGTTTGGCTTCATTTCTAAAGATAAAATTTTTTATAGCTTTTTATCCTAGAAATATTGTAAGAAAATTTGAGTGTTATGCAGAGTGTATTTGGCCAACATGTTCTATAGCAATTTGCATATACTGAATGTGCTTAGTAATATTAAAAAAGATGTGTCCAGTTTATCAGTTTTTATATTTATCCTAATGTAAAAATTGCCTAGACATGGACACTGAGTCACATAATTATTTATTGTAAAGAGGGACCAAAACAAGATATAGGACACTCTTTAGAGAACTGAAGAAAAGATGTTTTTTAGGAGTTTGGGCTTTCATTAGTAACTGTATGAATATTTAGGGATGTTAAATATTAAATAGCATAACTGGGAGCTACTCCGAATTCTCTATGGTTTCTATCTAGAAATTTTTATTTTGCCAGCTTTTAGTTGGCCTTGTGAGGAAATATAACATGTTGCTTTAAGTCACAACAAAAAAAGTGAGATATAGAATGATTCATCCCTTTGTGTAAAAGTTCTAGCCCAAAGCACATCCTGATTTTGAAATTTATTTTATTTTGTAAAACTGTTTGCTGGTAATATGCTCTTCTTGAAAAGAAAAAAATTAAGCATTTTGTGAATTATCATATAGATCTAGTTTTTTCTATGATTTAAAATGTGGTTTCTTTTAAAGTTTGAATTCAGATTAACTTGTGGTGGGAAAACCCTCTTAAATTTAAGACAGATAAGATATTATAACATCATAAATACTGCTTTCTCTCTGCACTACTCTAATTTTGTGTTCTTTGTAAATTTAATTGCAGTATTGTCTCGGGTTAAAATAAAGATTTAATGATGATTTTACCAAAGATGACGAAGGTTATCTCTTAAATGTCAGTAATGAAAGTAATTAAACAGTGAAATCAATTATAATCATTCTAACTAATCAGTGTCCTACTCAGTGTATATTTTGATATTATGACCAGTTTTGACAGTCTGTAACTTACTTTCAAAAGTAGTGTTTTAAATACTAGGTAATGTGTTAAAATTCCAGACATACTTCCCTCCTCGTGTTTGTTTGAATAAAGCTTCCTTTGAAGCTGAAAAGATTGATTTTTTGTTCTTTTCTTAATAGTGAATTCTGAACTTTCCATGACCAAAATAATGGTTGGAAAATACGGGAGGCTGATCATTTCTATTTCTTTTCATCTAACAGCAGGAAATTCTTTATCATTGTCCAGTATCTGATGCATCTCAGAAACTTAAAAGTGTGAGAGGGATATTTCTCACACTCTGTGACATGTTGGAAAATGTAACTGGGACACAAGTTACTAGGTAAGAATTGATTTTTATTTAGCTTTAATTCTGTTTCTTTCAAGTGCTGTACCTTGGTTTGACGATATAGTGATATAAGTATCTATTATACAAATATATTTCTATCTATAATATAGATATCTATACAGCAGATATGATATCTGTAGGTATTTCGTTTCTTACCCAAATTATTTCTAGCAGTCACTTATATAAAGGAGTAGGTTCTCAATACAGCTATAAATCTGGGTGTTTGGGCACACTTTAAATCACAAAGGAGGACTAATGGACCTACATTTTAGAATTTATTCATGAAGGTAGTATCTCTTAAGCATGGCATTACATTGAGTCTGGGCTTTTTCATGCTTTTGTCTTGATTATTAACTCACTAGGCAATACTTCTGTGGTTGGCAAGAATGACTGAACACTGAATTTTTCATGTTCTACAAGTATGACAGAAAAATACAGAAAACACATACACTTTAAGAAGAAGAGTCAGAATGCAGTTATCATCTGTGCAAGTTCACTCGATGATGGAAAAGCAAGAATTATGTGAAATAATTTTTTGAAAAAACAAAATATACCATATAGTCAGTTATAGAGCCACATATCCCATTCCACATTCATTTATTAAGCCCTAACTTTGAAATGCCACAGTTAATTTATGGGAGAATGCTGAAAACTTTTGAGTTTTATTTATTTATTTTTTTTAATAAAATTAAATAAATAAATGGGATTACTAACCATTTTTCTTCCTTAATTCAACAATCGTAGACTTTACAAAATAGGCATTTATCTCAAATTTTTTAAGAGCTCCATAATATATAAAATAGAAAATTAGATTTTCTAAGGCTTTAACTTTTCCCATCTTCTGGTAAAAATGACACTTGTATGATTTTAAAAGATAAGGTCGGCAAGACAATAGGAAGGAGAATTTCTTTTTCTAAATGAAAGTTATATTTAACCATGGGGTTCATTTTCAAGACAGTAACCAAGGCTACATTTCATGTATAAGTTTGCATTAAAAAGGGGCACCTGGGTGGCTCAGTTGGTTGGGTGACTGCCTTTTGCTCAGGTCATGACCCTGGAGCCCCAGGATTGAGTCCTGCATCGGGTTCCCTACTCGGCAGGGAATCTGCTTCTCCTACTGACCTTTCTCCACTCATGCTCTCTCTCTCTCATTCTCTCTGTCTCTTTGTCAAATAAATAAATAAAATCTTTAAAAAACATTTTTTTGCATTAAAAAGAAGTGTTGAGTAAAATCATATGGTATGTGTCTTTCTCTAACTTATTTCACTTAGCATAATGCTCTCTAGCTCCATCCATCCACATCATTGCAAATGGCAAGATTTTATTTTTTTTTTACAGCTGAGTAATATTCCATTATATATATACATACATTTATATTTATACACACACACAAACACAGACACTACATCTTTTCTATCCATTCATCAGTCAATGGACATTTGGGCTCTTTCAATAATTTAGCTATTATAGGGGTGCTTGGGTGGCTCAGTGAGTTAAAGCCTCTGCCTTCAGCTCAGGTTGTGATCCCAGGGTCACCTGGGATCCCCTGAGATCCCCTGGGATCAAGCCCCGTGTTGGGCTCTCTATTCAGCGGGGAGCCTTTTTCCTTCTCTCTTTCTGCCTGCCTCTCTGCCTACTTGTGATCTCTGTCTGTCAAATAAATAAATAAAATCTTTTAAAAAAATTTAGCTATTATAGATAAGCTGCTTATAAATATCAAGGTGTATGTATCCCTTTTGAATTAGTGTTTTTGTATTCTTAGGGAAAATACTTAGTAGTGCAATTGCTGGATCATGGGGTAGTTCTCCTTTTAATATTTTGAGGACATCCCATACTGTTTTCCCGAGTGGCTGCACCAGTTTGCATTCACACCAACAGTGTAGGAGGGTTCCCCTTTGACCACCAGCGCTTACTGTTTCTTGTATTGTTGATATTAACCATTCTGACAGGTATGAAGTGATACCTCATTGTAGTTCAGGTTTGCATTTCCCTAGTGGTGATTAATGTTGAGCATCTTTTCATGTGTCTGTTGGCCATTTGGATGTCTTCTTTGGGAAAATGTCTGTTCATGTCCTTTTTTTACTTGGATTATTCATTTTGGGGGCTTTGAATTTTTTAAGTTCTTTATAGATTTTGGATACCAACTCTTTATCAGATATGTCATTTGCAAATATCTTCTCCCATTCCAAATGTTGTCTTTTACTTTTGTTGATGGTTTCCTTTGCTCTGCAGCTTTTAATTTTGATGATGTCCCAATAGTTTATTTTTGCTTTTGTTTCCCTTGCCTTAGGAGACATATCTGGAAGGAGGTTCCTATGGCCAATATCAAAGAAGTTACTGCCTATGTTCTCCTCTAGGATTTTATTGGTTTCGTGTCTCACATTTAGGTCTTAAATCCAGTTTGAATTTATTTTTGTGTATGGTGTAAGAAAATGGTCCAGTTTCATTCTTTTGCATGTAGCTGACCAGTTTTCCCAACACCACTTGTTGAAGAGATTGTCTTTTTCTTTTTGGATATTCTTTCCTGTTTGTTGAAGATTAATTGACCATATAGGTCTGAGTTCATTTCTGAGTTTTCTTTTCAGTTCCCCTGATCTATGTGTCTGTTTTTGTGCCAGTACCATACTGTCTTGATCACTACAGCTTTGTAATATAGCTTGAAGTCCAGAAATATGATGGCTCCCACTTTGCCTTTCTTTTTCAAGAGTGCTCTGGCTATTTGGGGTCTTTTGTGGTTTCATACAGTTTTAGGATTTCATACTATTTTATACAATTTCATATTGTATATGAAATTTATACAATTTCATACAATTTTAGGATTGGTTGTTCTAGCTTTGTGGTATTTTGATGCTGGTGGTATTTTGGTAGGTATTGCGTTAAATGTATAGATTGCTTTGGGTAGTATAGACATTTTTTTTTAAGATTTTATTTATTTATTTGACAAACAGATCACAAGTAGGCAGAGAGGCAGGCAGAGAGGTAGGGGGGAAGCAGGCTCTCTGCCGAGCAGAGAGCCCGATGTGGGGCTCAATCCCAGGACCCTGAGATCATGGCCCGAGCCGAAGGCAGAGGCTCAACCCACTGAGCTACCCAGACACCCCTAGTATAGACATTTTTTTTTAAAGATTTTTTATTTATTTATCAGATAGAGATCACAAGTAAGCAGAGAGGCAGGCAGAGAGAGGTGGGGAGAAGCAGGCTCCCTGCTGAGCAGAGAGCTGGATGTGGGGCTCCATCCCAGGAAGCTGGGATCATGACCTGAGCTGAAGGCAGAGGCTGTAACCCACTGAGCCACCCAGGCGCCCCCCTAGTATAGACATTTTAATAGTATTTGTTCTTTCCATCCATGAGCATGGAATAAGTCTTCCCACTTCTTGTGTCCTTCTTCAATTTCTTTCATCAGTGCTCTATAGTTTTCAGAGTACAGGTCTTTTACTTTTTTGGTTGGGTTTGTTACTAGGTATCTTACAGTTTTTGTTATGATTTTAAATGGGATTGATTCTTTAATTTCTCCTGCTGCTGCTTCATTACTTGTGTAGAGAAATGCAATAGATTTCTGTATGTTGATTTTGTATCCTGGGACTTTGTATCCTGGGACTTTACTAGATTTGTGTATCAGTTATAGCAGGTTTTTGGTGGAGTTTTTGGGGTTTTCTAAACAGAGTATAATGTCATCTGCAAATAGTGAAAGTTTTACTTCTTCTTTGTCAATTTGCATGCCTTTTATTTCTTTTTGTTGTCTGATTGCTGAGGCGAGGATTTATTACTATGTTAAATAACCGTGGTGAAGGTGGACATCCCTGTTGTGTGCCAGACCATACAGGAAAAGCTCTTTTTCCTCATTGAGAATGATATTAGCTGTGGGTTTCTCATATATGGCCATTATTTTGTTGAAATATATTCCCTCCAAACCTACTTTGTTGGGTGCCTGGATGGCTCAGTCAGTTAGGCATCTGCCTTTCGCTCAGGTCATGATCCCAGGGTCCTGGGATCGAGCCCCGCATCAGGCTCCCTGCTCAGTGTGGAGTCTGCTTCTCCCTCTGCCCTTTGCCCGTTTGTGATCTCTCTCTCTCTCTCTTTCTCTCTTTCTCAAATAAGTAAATAAAATCTTTTAAAATAAATAAAATAAACCTACTTTGTTGAGAATCTTTTCATGAGTGAATGTTATATTTTGTCAAATACTTTTTCTGTATCTATAATTGAAATGATATGGTTCTTATCCTTTTATCAATATGACTTATAATGTTGATTGATTTGCAAATATTGAACCCACCCTTGCAACCCAGTAATAAATCCCACTTAATCATGGGGAATGATTTTTTTTATGTACTGTTGGTTCTGGTTTGCCAGGAGTTTATTGAGAATGTTTACATCCATGTTCATCAGGAATACTGGCCTGTATTTCTCTTTTTTAGTGAAGTCTTTATCTTTGCAATGACATGGATGGAGCTAGAGAGTGTTATGCTAAGCAAAATAAGTCAGAAAGACAAATACCAGTTGATTTCATTCATGTGAAATTTAAGGAAAAAAAAAAACAGTTGAGCAAAGGGAGGATAAAAAGAGAGAGGGAGGCAAACAAAGAAACCAATTCTTAACTACAGAGAACAACTTCTGGTGTGGGGAGGAAGGTGGGTAGGGGAATGAGCTAAATAGGTGATGAGCAGCCACCCAGTGTATGGAAGTGTTGAATCACTACATTGTATATCTGATACTATTATTACACTGTGTGTTAAATAACTGGAATCTAAATAAAAATTTAACAACAGTTTTACACTTGATCTTAGCCAAAAGGCCGAGAAGCGATTATTAACAACAATTTTAAAAAACAGTGGTGGTAATGCCTGAAGAGGATGTTAGAAAGATGAAAAAATATCATGTCTCACAAATAGTATGCATTTGATTATAATAAAAATAACAATAATATCTATTGCAGTATAGAAGATACATTAAATCCTAAGGACTCAGCAGATAGACTGATGTATGTATTCTAGTTTAAAGAAAAAAAAAATCACTGAGTATATTTTCATTTTATTTTCTTCCTACTACCTACCCACACTACAGGATGGAATCATGCTCTCCATGTTTTCATAGTTCATTATATATCTCTTTTTAGATCACATTTAGTTTTCCAACTGATTGAAGTATAGTAAACTGCATATATGTAAAATTTACAATCTGATCAGTTTCAACAGAGGTGTATAGACCCTGAAGCCATCACCACAATGAATATATACATTATTCTAAGCATTTCTTTGAGAACATGTTTAAATCTGACTTATATTTTGTTACTTGCTTATGTACCTATGTCCTATATTGAATTATTATCTTGTGAGCTGGGACTGTGTCTTCCTATTTTTGTAATTTCTCTTAATAAATCATTTTTATAAATAGGCAGTGAGAAAAGATTTGTTAAATTTGCATACTAATGGGAGCTTTCTTCTGAAAAAAGTAGCATATAGTCATTTAATGTTAATTAAAGAATTTCACTACTTTTGGCTGTAAGAGGTCTACTTCTGTTTGACCTAGAGCTTTTTTATAGGTTTTAAAAAAATATTTCAGAATATATTTTTTGTTGTTATATAATTACTTGCCCTTTCTGTGTGACAGTTAGGTATATGCCAAGAAATTTGCTCATTAAGCATGCAGTTCTTAAATCATACTATATGTAATCTTTTATGAGTGACTGTTTATAATTTTATGACATTTAAAGATATTCTAACTTATTTTCACTCTACTTTTTCTTAGCTCATCCCTTCTTTTAAATGGGAAACAAATCCATGTGGCTTATTGGAAAGAATCTGACAAGTTGTTGTTAATTGGCCTGCCTGGTGAAAAGTAAGTTGAGATCTTTTTTTTTTTTTAACCTTAAAATCATTTCTGAAATACTGTTAACAAAGTCTGTTTCATTAAAATTATGACATTTTTGGCGAAAGCAAAGTCTTTCAGTTTTACAGTTTAAAGATCTGTTGTACCACTACAATAGCTACCATGCTAATTTGGTATTTAAAAATACAAGAAAGGGGCACCTGGGAGGCTCAGTTAGTTAAGCGTCCAACTCTCAATTTTGATTTTGGCTCAGATCATGATCTCAGTATCCTGGGATAGATCCGTGTGTCATGCTCTACACTGAGCATGGAGCCCGCTTGAAATTCTCTATTTCTCCCTCTGCCCTTCCCCCACTTGCTCTCTCTTTCTCTCTCAAAATAAATAAATAATTACTTAATTGAAAACAAAACAGAAAAGTCCTGGAAACAATTTCTAGGGGCCTGGCTTTCAGTACACTTCCTTCTGAGATGTGGCCAATATGGAGCTGAGAGATGACCTTCTCTACTCAAACTTTTGACAAGATTGTGGTATGGATTTTATGTGTTTGCAGTTTTTTACTGTTGGAGATTTTTGGAGAATTAAAGGTCAAGTAGAAAGGTGTTTGGCCCTGATATTGAGTGCCCTTGACAAAATAGAGTTGACCCTTAGAGAACATGGGTTCAAATTGTGTTGATCCACTTATGCGTGGGTTTTTTTCAGTAACTATATTGGAAAATTTTTTGGAGATTTGTGACAATATGAAAAAACTTACAGATAAACTGCATAGCATAGAAATATTGAAAAAATTGAGAAAAAGATATATCATGAATGCATAAAATATATGTAGATACTAGTCTGTTTCATCATAATTACCATAAAATATACACAAGCCTATTATTAAAAGTTAAAATTGATAAAAACTCATACAAACACTTGAATGGAGCAATTCACAGTTGAGAGAGATGTGAATAAAGTAAAGATGCAGTATTAAATCATAACTGCATAAAATTAACTATAGTGCATACTGTACTACTGTAAGAATTTCATAGCCACCTCCTATTGCTGTTGCGGTGAGCTTGTGTTATGATTATCTGCTTAAAACTCCCTATGACACTAATCATCTCTGTGTGAACAGTTTGTCTTTCCAGTAAATTGTTTATTGCAGTAAAAAGTGATTTCTCACAGTTCTTGCATATTTTTCATTGTGTTTAGTGCAATACTGTAAGCCTTGAATAACACCAGGAGACCCATATGAAGTGCTACTAGTAATGCTGGAAGTGCTCCCAAGAAGCAGAGGAAAGTTATGACATTACAAGAAAAAGTTGAATTGCTTGATATGTACTATACATTGAGGTCTGCACCTGCGGTTGCCCACCATTTCAAGATAAATAAATCCAGTGTACAGGCCATTGTAAAAAGGAAAAGGAAATTCATGAAGTTATCACTGCAGTTATGCCAGCAGGTGCAAAAACACTGCACTTTCTGTGAAATATCTTTTTATCATGTATTGAAAATCCTGCTTAAAGTAGGTGTAGGATTACTATAAGAAAGGCATACCTATAGACTCTAATATGATTTGAGAAAAAGCAGTCATTATATGGCAACTTGAGGCAAAAAAAAAAAAAAAAAAAAAAAAAAGGTGGCTCTAAAGCAGGAGAATTTAATGCCAGCAAAGGGTGGCTTGACAATTTTACAAGGAGGTTTAGCTTTAAAAATGTCAAGATAACAGGAGAAGCAGATTCTGCTAAGAGACAGCAGATGAGTTCCCAGATGCCATTAAGAAAATCAGTGAGGAGAAAGAATATCTGTCTCAAGGTTTTTAATACAGACAACATTGCCCTATTCCTGGGGCTGGGAGGGGGGAGAATATTGCATAGGACATTAGTAAAGAAGAAAAGTGAGCACCAGGATTTAAGACAGGAAGGAATAGGCTAACTCTACCCTCTTATGCCAACACATTCGGGTTTATGATCAGGACTGCCCTTATCTATAAAGCTCATTAACCCCAAACCTTGAAGGAAAAAGATACACCAGATAATATTAGCTACCAGTCTTTGGGTTGTACCACAAGAAGTCTTGGACATTGAAAACCCTTTTTCTGGATTGGTTCCATTGATGCTTTGTCCCTAAAATCAGAACCTACTTTGCCTTTAAAAATTCTTTTGCTATTGGACAATGCCCCTGGCCACCCAGAACCCCATGAGTTCAACACTGAAGATGTCAGTCTACTTGCCCCCCAAAACAGCAATCTCTAATTCAGCCTCTAGGGTTTGTTACACATGGTACCCTATGGAAAGGATTGTCAATGCTGTAGAAGAGAACCCTGATAGAACATGGAAGTCTGTAAGGATTACACCACTGAGGATGTCATTGTTGTTATCGAAAAGGCCACTAAAGCCATCAAGCCAGAAACAATAAATTCCTGCTGGAGAAAATGGTGTCCAGATGTTGTGCATGACTTCACAGGATTTATGACAGAGCCAATCAAGGAAATCATGAAAGAGCTAATCAAGGAAGTCATGCCAAGTATTGGATATGGCAACAAGGTGGCAAGACGGGAGGTGAAGGGTTTCAGGATAGAGATCTTAGTGAAATTCAGGAGCTAATAGACACCATACCAGAATGGTGAACATAAGATGACTTGATGAAAATGAGTACTTCTGAACCAGTGCTAAATGATGAGGAAGAAGACATAGAAGAAGGACTGCCAGAAAAAAACTGGTACTAGATAATCTGGCAGAAGGATTCTAATTATTCAGGACTGCTTTTGACTTCTTTTACAACATGGATCCTTCTATGATATAGGCACTGATAATAAAGCAAATGGTGGAAGAAAGTTTGATGCCATATAGGAATGTTTTTAGAGAAATGAAAAAGAGAAATTACCATATATTTCTGTAAAGTTACACTGAGTGTGCCTGCCTCTCTTGCTTCCCCTTCTACTTCCACACCTTCTGCCTCTGCCACCCCTGAGACAGCAAGACAAACCCCTGCTCCTCCTCCTCAGCCTGCTCAACATGAAGATGATGGGGGTGAAGATCTTTATGATGACCCACTTCCACTGAATGAATAGTAGATAATCATCATGCCGTGTAGCTAATAAACTTACTGTTGTGTATGTGTGTGTCTTCATGTGAAAATCTGATAATTGTACAGCAAGAGCTGTGTCGTCGTCTTCACTGTCTAAGTATTGATTGTGTAGAACACCATGTGCAAGACTCATGTGGAAGGGGATAGTGTGTCCTTACCTAGATAAGGCGATTGATATTTAACATAAAATTAATAATATGTTATTTTTCTATTTTATAACTTTCTTTCAAAAAAATTATACTACCATACAGTATGCCTCTCCTTCTTGTAATAGGGGAAAACTGCGTATCAGTATACCATCACAGGTAAGTGATTTAAGAAAAAAACTAACAGTGTTTCCAGTACTATGTTACGAATATAATATGGCATGCCCTGAAAATATTTTAATGCTTCATTCTCTAGTGTTATGGGTTAGGCTGCCATGAAGCTATGCTGTCAATTATATTAGGCTACCATAAAGAAATCATATTGCTGCTGCTTTGTTATGAATGCATGAATTGTCTGTAAATAAATATTTTATTTCTTTTTAGCATTATCTTTTCATTTTGGATGTTAGTGTCAGTAAGTGTAACATCTATAGTGTTTTGTATTATGTAAGACAGTATTGACTCAGGTACTAACAAACAGATGGATGACTCATCTTGTAAACAGATGATACAGACTTATGGTATCAGTTTCTCTTATGGTTTTCTTAATAACATTTTCTTTCTTTTCTTTCCTCTAGTTACTGTATTGTAAGAATACTGTATATAATACATGTAATGTACAAACTATGTGTTAAACAACTGTTTACATTATCAGTAAGGCTTTTAGTCAACAGTAAGCTATTAGTATTTAAGTTTTGGGGGAGTTAAAAAGTTGTACTTGAATTTTCAACTGCCTGGAGTATTGGGACCCCTAGCCCCTGCATTGTTTAAGGGTCAACTGTAAGAAATATTTAACTTTAAAGTGATGTCTCTAATAGTATGTCTTATATTATTGTTTTCTCCTTCTTAACTTTTTGCAAGTATTTTTAAATATATCTTATTTTTATAGTTGGAGGTAAGAGTTGGGTTGACATTTATGAGCACACTGTGAACCCAGGGACTGCATTAGGTACTTTACATTCATTAATCTCATTTAATCTTCAAAATCAGCTCCAGATGTACTTCGTGATCTCTGGCCCCATTTTATAAATGAGGAAAGTAAAACTAAGAGAAGATTAAATAACTTGCCAAAGGTCACATAACTGGCAAAAAGCAGAATTGCAAATTGAAGGAGAGTCTTTCTGAATTCTTTCTACCACATTGCTCCCCTGATGTCATTAGATATTAAAAGCTGTGGGGAAATGGGATAGGAATATGGACAACAACCTCAAGGAGAGGAATTTAACTAATGTTAGATGAGTCTTACGTCCCTGTTCAGTGATTTTTTTAAAAAATTTGTAATTTAGATCCTTCCCCGCTTTAGAAAAAAAAATTGGACAACTTCTATTAAACTATAAGTGCATTTTAGTTTTAACTTTTTGGTCCACAGAATCATACATTGTCTACCAAATAGTAATCAAATATCAAAATAAATACTATAATATGTGCGTGACACAACTTTAGAGAATACCAGTTTAGATAACTTTTCTTTTGGTGTTGCTTTTAAGCTTCCCAAGGAAGAAAAAAGTATTATAAAAATGCATTATCCAGAGGCACCTGGGTGGCTCAGTCATTAAGTGTCTGCCTTCGGCTCAGGTCATGATCCCAGGCTCCTGGGATCGAGCCCTGCATTGGGCTCTCTGCTCAGTGGAGAGCCTGCTTCTCCCTCTCCCACTCCCCCTGCTTGTGTTCCCTCTCTCACTGTCTCTCTCTTTCTGTCAAATAAATAAGATCTTTTTAAAAAAATACATTATACAGCCAATCTGAACATGAATATGACTATTCTCTATTATTGATAATTTTGTTAACCAGATTTCTTTCATTATATAGCAGTGCATTAGTTATCTATTCTTGGATAACAAATTATGAAAAACTTGGGGATTTAAAACAGTAGACATATTATCTCATAGGTGTTCTTGTGAGTCAGGAATTCATGAGCAACTTAACTGGGTGATTCTGGCTCAGGATCTGTCTTAATGTTTCAGTCAAAATGTTGGTCAAGGATACAGTTATCTGAAGGCTGAACTGGAGCTAGAGCATCTGCTTCCAACATGACTTACACACCTGGCCATTGTCAGGAGTCCTTAATTCCTTGCCACAAGGATCTCTCCCTAGAGCTGCTTGAGTGAAGTTCTCACAGCACATCAGCTGACTTCCCCCAAAGCAAGTGATAGAGAGATAGGATTCTTCAAAATAGAGAAAACGGGGAAGTTGACTTAGTCTTAGAAATGATGCAGTCATTTCTCCCATTTACTATTTGTTAGAAGTGAGTTAACTAAGTCCAACCCACACTCAAGGGGAGGGAAATTAAGTTCTACCTCTTGAGGGGAAGAGTGCCGAATTGTGGACATGTTTTTATACCACAAACAGGAGCTCCAAAGGAGGCTGCAATAAAAAATAGCAAAACATTTGTGTTTTAAAGGTGTCTAATTTCAACAGAAAGAGATATGATCTATCATGAATGCGTGGCTAAAAATTTTTTTAAATTTTGTTTCTGCTCTCATCTTTATTATTTTTTTTCCTTCTATTGCCTTTGGGCTTTGTTCTTTTTCTAGCTCCTTTTGGGTAAGGTTTGGTTGTTTATTTGATACTTTTCAAAATTTATTGAGGTAGGCCTGTATTTCTATAAACTTCCCTCTTTGAACAGCTTTTGCTGCATCCCCAAGATTTAGACCGTTGTGTTTTCATTTTCATTTGTCTCCTGTGTTTCCTGTATGCTTCGTGAGCGATAATGGTTCTGTGACATATACTAGGAAACTAAACCCTAAAGAGACTTAAATATTTTTTCTGTAGGTGGTGATATCAAAGTCCCTACTAGACCTATGCTCGAATTTCAAATCTAGACAGCGGAGTCTTTAATGAACAACCAGCTATACTAGCATTTAACCCACAGACTTCTCACATTCTTTTCGTGTAAAATGTAAAGATGTTCTGCTTCTCTTAAATATGTATAATTTGGTTATGTTATAAATGCATTTTTGCTTTTTTTTAGAGTTCCTCTTCCTCAGCTGAGGAATATGATAGAAGATGTTGTCCAAACCTTAAAATTTATGTATGGTTCTTTAGATAGGTAAGTACTTCTGTGAATTGAATCTCAAGTTTTTGTTTATTTTTTTTTTTTAAAAAAAACTTTTAGTCACAGAGAATAAACTGATGGTTACCAGAGGGGTGGTAGGTGAGGGGATAGGGGAAATAAGTGATGGGGATCAAGGAGTACTTGACATGATAAGCACTGGGTGATATATGGAATTGTTGAATCACTGTGTTGTACACCTGAAACTAATATAACACTGTATGCTAACTATACTGGAATTAAAAGTTAATAAGAAAATATTTAAAAAAATGAAGATATCAATGCTTATAAAACATGAATCTCAAGTTTTAAGTATATAATTCTAAATCTCTTTTGCACTTAATAATTTTCCTTGGTTGGCAAGTTACTTGGTTTTTTTCTTCTTCCTCTGATTTTTTCCTTCTTTATTAGTGGCTTTATTTTATAGTTCTAGGCAGTTTTTCACTTGATCCATTGCTTTTTCTTTTTTGGTCTTATGTTAGTTTAGTGAAGTAATGTGAAATAGTGATAAAACCACAATTATATTCTGATTTCATATATTTCTATAGTAGCAAATGTAAGAGCATTTCAAAACAGATACAGAAAAGAGTAAGAAGGTTTAAATAAGTTGTTTGTGTTTTTCTCTGGTTTTATAAGAGCATTGTCAAATTTACTATCCTAAAATTTGACACTTCTTACTTAAAAAATTTTTAGTAAAAAAAATGCACTAATAAATAAATGACACAGTAAAAAAGGTATTGGCTAGTTTCATGTGTATTATTTCATACATTTCCTATACAATATGAATACAGTCTACATACTCTCTTTTTTAATATATGTGGGCTCACATTATGCATATTTTCCTGCTTCTTGCTTTTTTAACCTTACAGTAAAATATGATACATCTTTCTTGATCTGAAGGAGGCAATTTGAGGTAACTTCGACATTTGAACCCATAAAATTATGGATAAAAAATAGATTTTTTCTGTTTGTGGGGTTTTTCTAAGTCCCAGTACTTCAGAAAGCTAAAATGATACCTTTGCTTTCAAAGCCTTAAGAAAATATCAGTATAAAAATACAGAAACAGTTTATATGTTTTCTCAAAGCATAGTGGTGTCAGCTCTCTGCCCTTTCTATTGTGGATCTTTGTTGTCGCTGTTCTCAAAGCAGCCTTGAAAGGATTTTCTGTGGCTGTGTCATCAGTATTGTCTAGTTTGTAGAGTTCTCCTCCAAGAGCCTCTGAAGAGACAAATCCTCTCAAACCCAGTTACTAATTAGCATTTCCCAAATGTGTGAACTACGAAAGGCAAGGCAACCACAAACAGTGCTTTTACCTTAAGTTAAATAAGGAAATTTTTAATCAATGATGAGTAAAGATATGGTTGTAAACTACCTCCTTAAATTCACACTGAGTGAGCAAACCTTGCTTTGTTTTGCCTTAATTAAAGCTTTATATTTTTCTAAAACCAGAGATAATTAAAGATTAAATTTCTGCAATGAATTCCATACTTTAAGACAATTGGACAAGGTTGTTCTGCAAGTTGCTGTGGACTAGGTTAGGGTCAGGGGGACACTTAATTTCTGTGAATTTCATTTTGAAATTTAGCTTCCATTTACTTGGAAGTATCATCAAATTGGCAGTAAATTTTAGTTTTTTCTTGTTCTGGTGAGAATTTGAAAGGCAAACTAAGATAATAAATGTGAAGATCCATTGAGTTCTTAAGACCAAGAAGCAGTATGGATCCAAGATGCTGTTAGTAGTCATTTTGTAGCAATTTTTAATAAGTTTTTTTCTAATTATGAAAGATATTAAAAGCACATTGTGAGAAATTATAAGACTAAAAAGTCCAAAGACTTACTTTTTTTTTAAGTTGTAAGCTAGTTAGTTCCCTATAAGGCACGGAAGATTGATTATATATTTGCAAAATTTAGTGTTTTGATCAAAGATATGTTTCCTTCACTATTCCTAGCCAAACTATCAGCAAATTCTAAACAGTCTGTCTTTTTTTTTTTTAAGATTTTTTTTTTATTTATTTGACAGACAGATCACAAGTAGGCAGAGAGGCAGACAGAGAGAGAGGAGGAGGAGGCAGGCTCCCTGCTGAGCAGAGAGCCCGAATGCGGGACTCGATCCCAGGACCCTGGGATCATGACCTGAGCCAAAGGCAGAGGCTTTAACCACTGAGCCACCCAGGTGCCCCAACAGTCTGTCTTTAAAACATATCTCAAATCCATTCATTTCTTTACATCTTCACTGTTAACCCTGTCCAGCCACCAGCATCTCTCACTACTACAGTAATCTAAATGGTTTCCTTGCCACTTTAATAAATTTCCAACTACAATTAAAATGATCTTTTTACATTATAATCTGGCTCCTACATACCTTTCTTTCTTTCTTTCTTTCTTTTTTAAAGATTTAATTTATTTATTTATTTGACAGAGAGATAGAGAGAGAGAGATCACAAGTAGGCAGAGAGGCAGGCAGAGAGAGGAGGAAGCAGGCTCACTGCTGAGCAGAGAGCCCGATGCGGGGCTCCATCCCAGGACCCTGAGACCATGACCTGAGCTGAAGGCAGAGGCTTAACCCACTGAGCCACCCAGGTGCCCCTCCTACATACCTTTCTGATTCAGATCTCAAACCACACCCACCCCTCTGTGCTCTTCTGTGGGTACCCTGCCCAAGTTTGTCAGCTTTTGTGCTTTTTCCTCTCACTGGATCTTCTTGACATTGGGATCTCAGGTTAAATGCCCATTCTCAAAGACTCTTCCCCAACTTTTGATCTGTCACATCACCCATTCACATGATCCTATTCTCTGTATGGCCCTTTGTACAAGTTCATGTTTTTACTGTTTGTTCATTTGTTGTCTTTCTCCATTAAAATGTGAGCTCCACGGAAACAGAGACCTTGTCTTTTGTCTTAATATTTTTACTATTGTACTTCCAGCAATGACAACAGTGCCTAGAATACATTTGGCACTTAAGCTGTTTGTTGAATGAATCCATGAATATTATTCTGATGTATTAACGGTACATATAATAGTTATCGTATTATCCAGCGGGCTATTCCAATGAAAGGATGCAGGCAATGCTCTATTATTTTTGCATGGCTAAAAACAGATGTTTAGTCTGTCTCCCCTTCCTCTCTCTCTTTGAGTTCTTCAGTAGTGTTGCCTTCATTAGTGAAGAGGGGAAAATTACTTAGGCTAATTATGTGCTTTCTGTATTCAATAAGTAATAAGTATAATAAGTACTTATGTACTAGGTACTACACATGTGAATCAGGTTGTATTATCCCCATTTTTAAAGATGGGAACAAAAGCTCAGAGAAAGGTTAGATGATTTTCCTGAGATATCTACCTACTAAAAGCAGTGAGTGGTAAGATTCAAAGTCAGATATGTTCTATTACAAAACTCTAACTCTCTTTATTATTCCATCTTGCCTGAATGGTATTGGGAGTTTAAATGGCTAAGAGATAAAGTAAAAGCAACTTACTTTTTTTTCCCCACAAAAAGGGTACTTCAGCTCATTCTGTCGTAGATAGACCATTTTTGTTAGCCCTGTGGTTCTCCCATAATATCATCTACTCTGTACACTTGCAAGTAGGTTTTTGGGTAAAAAATATTGACAGGATGAATTTCTTAACACATTCCATCAGTAATATTATATCAGTAATTCTTCATAAGGGAGAGGAGTAAGGAAGGGAGCCTATGTAAGTTGGGAAAGATCCAGTCTCCTTAGGAGCATGTAAAAGATAACCACCATTTCACATGTTGTTCTGACTTACAGCTCTTGTTTCTTCAGTGCCTTTTGCCAGGTTGAGAATGTTCCTCGTTTGGATCATTTTTTCAACTTGTTCTTTCAAAGAGCGCTTCACCCAGCTAAACTACATTCTGGTACCAGTCCGAGTGCACAACAATATGATGCTTCCAGCACAGTGCTTTTAGACGGCCTCCCTGGAGTTCGATGGCTCACGCTTCCACGGGAAATCAAGGTAATCTCGGGTGTCATAAATAAAAATCAGAACCAGTTGCCTTGTAATTTTTTATCTTCTCTCTTTTTTAGACTTTTTGTTATTTTCAGGATTGTGGGTAAGAGTTAAAAGAAGCCATTGGTTAATGAAGTAGATCTAATACAGTGACCTTAGAAAGAGAAATACTTCTTTCTAGATAGAAATTAGTTCTCTCATCTTACTTTAACATTTAAGCATTTTCCAAACTTAAAATACTTTTCAGAAATCATAGTTATGTGGTGTGTTTTGCTTTTGTTTGTTCAGATGTTCTTTTTTTTTTTTAATGTCATTTTTCCTACAGTACACTGGACTAATTTAAGAGAAAAGATACTTTGCTTGTTGTCTTAAGGAATGTGAAGGAACAATTTTAGTAACTTTGTACATTAACCTATAGAGTTTAGTAGTGGAAATAGCAACCTGTAAACATTAACATTTGTGAGATCAAAATTCACAAGTGGATACTTTTCTTTTTGTCCTTTAGTTTTTCACAAGAGAAACCATAGCCCCAAAAAAGAGTACATGAAATATTTGCTAGATGCAGAAAAATGTAAGTCACAAATGAGTAATAAGTCATAGTGTGTGAAAAGTATTGAAAAGCATGACTAATGTTTCCAAAGCTTTAGTCATCTCAGTAAGACACAGTTTGTGAAACAGTCCTGCAGAGAGTGCCTTGGCCTTTAAAAGAAAAAGGAAAAGAAAAAAAAAGGGTATCTTTTTTTTTTTCCCATAAATCACCTATATGATGCAAGCTTTAATTACCAATAGTTTTCAATTTATATATACGCATTACAGATTAAACTACAGATTAAATTTATTCTGTTTTCAAATTTGGAATGCTTCATGGAAGAACAAATACATGAAAGAGTTCAGGCAATTTCCATAGAAACAAAAGCTAAATCCTAAGTAAGATTTTTCTAATAACTCTGTAGGGAAGCTAAACTGTGCCAGATTCCAGGGGAATGCTTGCCTTCATGTTTTAATCCATAAATAAAGATTAAGGGTCCTTTTATATAGAACATAGGAAAGACACAGGGAAGAATGTTGATATTTTCAAAGAATCTAACTGCTGAGAAATATATAGGAAATAGAGGGGAGAAAAAAAACCCTCAAAATAGTTTGAGTACATTAAGATTGATTATTTTCCTCTTAAGAATTTTAATAGTTTCAAAAATTTTCCAACTCAAAACAGGAAAGCAGTTTTTTAACCCCAGAAATTATTTTGCATTGAATATAGAATAAAGCTCATCTTAAAGCCCATAATAAATAAATAAATAAATAAAGCTCATAATATTCGAGATTTAACTGAAAAATGTATGTTAAATAAATATTTTTCTGTAATTCCAAAGCTTAATAGTAACATGTTCTATTGGGGGACATTTCTTAAATATCACAAAAAGCAAATATACTTATTCAATTCTTCAACTAATTATTAAGCACTTTTATGAGGCTATTACTAAACAATAACTGATATGAGTTAACTGGTTTGTGTTACTTTTTTTTTTTCTTTTCACATAGATGGAACTAGACACAGCATTGAGTGACTTGGAGGCTGCAGATTTTGCAGAACTGGTGAGAGAACCAGTGGATTTTATGAAAGGCTCAATGTTGATTTGATATTTTATAAATCAACCATTATTCTATATATTTTTCAAGTGAGCATGTAATAATCTTGAAATATGTAGCATTGGGTCTCTATTTTGACATGAACAGAATCTATTTTGCTTGCCTTAAAATTTTTCTCTCAGTTAAAAGTATTTGTTCATAAGGTATACATAATGATTAATTGCACTTAGAATCTTTAAGAACTGGGCTTTGAGAGAAAGGACATACATTAATGTTAAAGTAAAGTAAATAACTGAATTGTAATACTAAAGTAAGCAAAAACCCTATAGATATAAATTTCAGTTGGGAGTACTAGTATGTTTTTTAATCTTTTATATGTTTTATATATATATATATATATATGCTAGCTCTGTGCAGTAAAAAGGCCTAGAAATAGTGATCATCCCAGTGGTGATGAATGCCATTAGCACCCAGGCTATGGTACGTAAATAATACTTCTTACTAAAAGAAACCAAGACTCCTAAGAGAAATGGCTGATTGCAGATTTGGGGCTGAAAATATACGAGATAAGCCTGGCAACATCTTATTATTTCAGAAATCCAGAAAGCTTTAAAAAATGCTGCTGTGGGGTCCCTGGGTGGCGTGGTCATTAAGCGCCTGCCTTTGGCTCAATTCATGATCCCAGGGTCCTAGGATTGAGCCCCACATCAGGCTCCCTGCTGGGCGGGAGGCCTGCTTCTCCCTCTCCCACTCCCCCTGCTTGTGTTCCCTGTCTCGCTGTCTCTCTCTCTGTCAAATAAATAAATAAAGTATTTTTTAAAAATATGCTGGAGTTAATAATAGGGTTCAAGTAATTAAGAGACAACTTGAAGAGGCTCCCACTTGAGCATCTATAAATGTAATAACTGCAGCAGATTGAAACCCATCAGATATGTTGAAGTCCATGAGTTCATAATTGTACTCAAGAAAAAAAGAAACTTCTTGGTCAACTTTGGAGGATGCTAGGGAACCAATTGATTACTGTGAAAACTGACAACAAAGAGAAAGAAACAAACATTTATCTGCCCTTCCTATCTGAACCATACCTCAAGGTTAACAAAAAGAGATGAGGGGGAGTTCTCTTTATGGAAGTATTCTATTTAACATACCAAGAAAGGATGACAGAACTGGAATATTACCATATTGCAATCTTCCCAATGAATTATTAGGTCTAAGCAAAGATCATCAGTTTTCTAAAGATTTTGTTTATTCATTTGACAGACAGAGATCACAAGTAGGCAGAGAGGCAGGCAGAGAGAGAGAGGGAAGCAGGCTCCCTGCTGAGCAGAGAGCCCGACGTGGGGCTCGATCCCAGGACCCTAAGATCATGACCTGAGCCGAAGGCAGAGGCTTTAATTCACTGAGCCACCCAGGCGCCCCTCATGAGTAGTTTTTAACATCATGAAAAGAAAGACAGCCAGGTAGTATGTGGCTCACGTTGGAAGCACACAAATTTTCTATCAGATATACTTGATGAGGTCTTGAGATCTAACTACCACTATATAGGAAATACTAGGGACAAAGGGACATGTTAAATGACCCCATTTGGGGGAGGGAGATTATAATCATCAAAGTCCAGACTATAAAACACAATAAGACAATTTCTTCAACAAATAAAAGGGAACAGGGAGAAAATGAGAGAGCCTATCAGTTACAAGAGACTTAAGAAACATATCAACCAATTTTAATATATGGGTCCTTACCTGGGCCCTGATTCAAACAGATAAAATTTTTCAAAACTTCTTTGAAACAATCAAGGAAATGTAACATTGATAACTGGATATTAGATGAGAATAATTCTTTTGATGTGGTAATGGTATTACATATTTTTTTTTTCTAAACCCTTCTGTTTTAGAGATACATACTCTAAAGTATTTGTAGGTGAAATCATATAACATCTATTAGTGGTTTTGAAATAATTCAGCAGGGAGAGGGAAGAAAGAGAGGGATATTGATGAGACAAAATTAGCCATGTGCTGGTCTTGAAGCTGGGTGATGGTGGGCACATAAAGCCTAATTATACAATTCTGTTTTTGTAATGTGCTGAAATTTTCAGTAAGGAAAGTTCTTTTAACAGGGACCTGGGTGGCTCAGTCAGTTAGCGTCCAACTCTTGATCTCAGCTCAGGTGTTATCTCAGGTTCTTGAGTTCAAGCCCCACATTGGGCTCCATGTGGGGCATGGAGCCTACTTTAAAGAAAGAAGAAAAGTTCTTTTTTTTTTTTTTAAGATTGTATTTATTTATTTGACAGACAGAGATCACAGGTAGGCAGAGAGGCAGGCAGAGAGAGAGAGGAGGAAGCAGGCTCCCTGCTGAGCAGAGAGCCCAATGCGGGGCTGGATCCCAGGACCCCGGGACCATGACCTGAGCCGAAGGCAGAGGCTCTAACCCACTGAGCCACCCAGGCGCCCCAGAAGAAAAGTTCTTTTAAAAGTAAATGGTGGGGGCAGTGGGGGCCTGGGTGGCTAAGTTGGTTAAGTGACCTGATTTGAGCTCGGGTCGTGATCTTAGGGTGCTGGGATGGAGCCCTACTTTGGGCTCCACTCAGCAGGGAGTCTGCTTGAGGATTCTCTTTCCCTGTGCCCCTCACCTCCGTTTGTATGCTCACTTGCTCTCTCTCAAATAAATAAATAAATCTTAAAAAAAAAAAAAAGTAAATGGGAAATTAGATGTAGAAGCAGTGAGGGCTGGATCATAAGCTTGCTGGTGAAATCTTGATTGCTTCAAAGAGTAGCTTAGTGTTTTGTTTTGTTTTGTTTTGTTTTGTTTTGTTTTTAAATCAGTAGTTTTTTATTTGACAGGAAGAGAGAGTGAGAGAACACAAACAGGGGGAGCAGCAGAGGGAGGAGAAGCAAGCTCCACGGGGCTCCATCCCAGGATGCCAGTATCACAATCTGAGCTGAAGGCAGACCCTTAACCCACTAAGCCACCCAGCTGCCCCAAGAATAGTTTAGTCTTAACTAAGATCCTGAGCAAATGGAAGCATTTTTTTTTTGTAAAAATAATGGAAACTTAAACATGGTGAACTCTTCATAGGTCATAAATCTTTTCACTGATGGAGAATGTTTAGATAGACACTAGCATTAGGAACAGTTTAAAGTATTAAAAATTCCAGGTTTTAGGAACTTACATCTAATAGGTTTCATTAAAAGTCTAATTCCTGGGGGCGCCTGGGTGGCTCAGTGGGTTAAAGCCTCTTCCTTCGGCTCAGGTCATGATCTCGGGGTCCCGGGATCGAGCGCCACATCGGGCTCTCTGCTCAGAAGGGAGCCTGCTTCCCCCCACCTCTCTGCCTGCCTCTCTGCCTGCTTGTGATCTCTCTCTCTCTGTCAAATAAATAAAAATCTTAAAAAAAAAAAAAAAAGTCTAATTCCTGGTTTATGTAACATCACTTTAATGAGCATTGGAACTAACAATATTTTCTGTGGTTAGAAAAAGTTCTATTGGGATTCCTTGGATACAACATCAAGATACAACATACATAAAGAAAGAAGAAAACTGATAAATTGAGAATGTCAGATGGTACAACTACTTTGGAAAAGAGTTTGCAGTTTCTTAATAACCTAAATATACACCTACCATATGATTCAGCCATTCTGTTCTTCTAATTACCCCAGAGAAGTGAAAGCCTATGTCAATACAAGACCTATACACAAACATTCATAACAGCTTCATTTGTGATAGCCAAAAACTGGAAAAAATTCAAGTAACTCAAGTGTCCCTCAGTGTCTTGATAGGCAATTGTGGTATGTTCATGCAAGGAAATACTACCCAGTGAAAAATTTGGCAAGAGTGTTGATGGAATTGTTCTATATCTTGATGTTGATAACACTTAACATAACTATGCACATTTGTCAAAATTGGCAGAACAGGGGCACCTGGGTGGCTCAGTTGGTTAAGTGGCCAGCTCTGGGTTTTGGCTCAGGTCATGATCCCAAAGCCCTGAAATCAAGCCCCACATCGGGCTCCATGCTCATGGTGGAGTCTGCCTGAGGATTCTCTCCTCTCTCTCTGCCCTTCCCCCACCCCCAACTCTCAATTAAATAAAAATATCTTTTTTTTAAAGCTTGCAGAACAATTCACAATGAATTTTACCTTAAAAAATGAAAATAAGGATTTATTCTAAACTTTTTGTGAAATTAGATTTAAGATTTAATCTTACATCCTAATTTTGTTTTCTTTAGTTTTTAAAATTATTATTAGGATATAATTTATATTTGGTAAATTCTTCTGTGCCCTTTTATAGTCAGCCCCTCTCCCTACCTACCTCCAGCCCTTGGCAACTACTGATTTGTTTTTGTCCCCATGGGTTTTACCTTTTCTGGAATGCCCTATAAACTGAATTAGATAATAGATAATTTTGAGGGGCCTGACTTAATTCAGTTAGCATAGTTCATTTGAGATTCATTCATGCCACTGTATGCATCTATAGTTAGTCCCTTTTACTCCTGAGTAGTAGTCCATTGTATGAATGTTTCACATTGTTTATCCATTTTCCAACTGAGAAATATTTACGTTTTTTCTCGTTTTTCAGTTTTTTTTAGGTTTCATTGTTTTGGGATTTTTTTTAGATTATTAAAGTAATACATGCATAATTGGGTAAAATGTAAACATAGTTCTTAAAAGCAAATGTCCTCCCTCTTCATCCCCCCCCAGATCTATCTCTAATTTAACTTTTCTTACAGTTTGAAACATATTCTTCCATAAGAAACATATTCTTTTTTCTATACACATAGGTACACACAAACCAGCACATGTGTATACACGTACATGTATATCATTGAGGATGCTACTCTTTAAAAAATTACATCATAATGAATATTTTGTTCTGTAGCTTGCAGTCTTTGCTCAACAGTATACTGTAAAACCTTTTGTGCCTGCTCATATAGATCAACCTTATTTTTTTAACAGACCTATGATAGTCTGTAGTATGAACGTACCTAATTTTGTTAACCATTCTCCATTGTGACACTTGACTTTATCTCCAATTTTTGCTTTTCACAAATAGTTCTGCTACTAATTTTTTATACAAAAATCTTGATTCTCCTGTTTGAGCATTTCTGTAGATTTTTGGAACCAAAATTACTCAAAGGGTTTGTGTATTTGATTTTTATATATATATACTAATCAGTTGTTTCCAAATAGGTTTTATCAAATTATACCTTTAAAAATATTATTTGGGGGCACCTGAGTGGCTCCGTGGTTTAAAGCCTCTGCCTTCTGCTTAGGTCGTGATCTCAGGGTCCTGGGATCAAGCCCCGCGTTGGGCTCTCTGCTCAGCAGGGCGCCTGCTTTCCTTCCTCTCTCTCTGCCTGCCTCTCTGCCTACCTGTGATCTCTGTCTGTCAAATAAATAAATAAATAAATAATCTTTTTTAAAAAATTATTTGGTAATATGGGATATTTTAGATGATATATAGTAGAAGCTTTTTGTCTTGATAGACTTGTTTCAGTCCCTCTTGTAGTAACTAATCATATGTTCTATTCTTAGATATCTCTAATCAACAGTATCGTAAAAGATTAAAAAATAAAATTGTTTTCCGTCAAAAATACATGCACATTATCTTTCTTCCTAATACCCTTGTATATTCATTTCTAAAGAAGGCAGTATGAAAAGTTCAGTTATTAAACAATGTAATTGCCATTTTAACCATTGTTGCTTAACTAAGATGTTTTTTATCATGAAAAAACAGAATATAAATCCACTGTGGTTTTTCTTCCCCAGTCTGAGGATTACTATGACATGAGGCGGCTGTATACAATTTTAGGGTCTTCTCTATTTTATAAGGTAGGTTGAAGCTTGAAATTTTTATAAATGTCCAACTGCTATATGAACAGACCTAAAACAAATTTTCTCAAACTTCTGCAAACATAAAAATATATTTCTTCCTTTTCCTTTGAAGTTTGTTACTATTAGATTAAGGTCTTTTAAAAAACAACAACAACAACAACAAAAACCAAGACACTGGTACCTACATATTTACAAATACAATAAATATTTCTGATGTAAATGATCTAAAGCAAACTTATCTAACCTGATCTAGAGCATTTGTGGATGTGTAAAGGAGAAACAATACTGAAGGAACCAAATGTGTAAGAGAGAAAAGTAACACTTTAATGATTTCTTTTTGCAGCAATGAGTATACTTTTTTCTTATCTTCAACATAACCCTTTATCTTTTTAGTAAATGTAACAATTAGTTGACTTCCATGTACAGCAAATTAAGCATCAAATGAATTTAAGTATTTTCATATTTCAAGAAGATTTTTAAACACAATTTAAAACCTATCTAAAAAAGAATCTGACAAAACAGAATGGTACACAGTGAAAACTAGGTCTCTCCTCACCTTACCTCTTGCTTCTCTTCTTCACTTTTCATCCTCAGAATTCAGTTCTTTTCTAATGTTGCCAAACACTCGGGCTTATGCTACTCAGGTGATCTGGTTTTGTGCTAAAGTCTATCTGTTGTAGACTTGACTTTCATAAATCTTGGATCTCTAATTGACGTCAGGAAAAAAAAATTATCTTTACTGTGTCTTTATTCCAGTTGAAACTGGAATATTTTAAGCCAACTGAAGTACCTATGAAACTCTTAGAAATAATGGAATTATTGCTTTATATCACTAGTTGACTTTTGTTCTTTGTGGTTAAATTCAAGGGTTATTTGATATGCAGTCATTTGCCTAAAGATGATCTTATTGATATTGCTGTATACTGTCGCCACTACTGCCTACTGCCTTTAGCAGCAAAACAAAGAATTGGTCAGTTGGTTATATGGAGAGAGGTGTTTCCTCGACATCACCTCCAACCTTCTACAGACTCAAACACTGAAGTCTTTCAGGAACCTGAAGGGAGATATTTTTTGCTAATTGTTGGCTTGGTAAGTTTACCTTGGTTTCTGTGTGTGTATGTTTGTGTGTGTGTTTTGGGGTTGAGTTTTTTTGGCCATTTACTATCTAAATATATACTCAAACAAACATAATAATTTAAAATTATGAGCATTTCAGATACCAGTATTCAAGAAAATGTTATTTGTCCCTTATTCCTTTTCTTTTGCATCCCTTTAATGCTTGTGGAGAAATTAATTAGTGAAACCCAGAATAAGATTGTTATCAGGTCCTTAAGATCTTTTGTTCATATTTCTATAGTGTTTTTATCCTCTTGTTTGTCTTGGGAAATAGAAAAGGATATAGAATGAGAATAAACATGGGATTGTAAATAAAAGGACTTCCAATAATTGTGGCTCTTTGAAAGCTACCTTGTGACATGTGCCAAAAAGTAGTAGTTGATGGTATACCAGGAGAAGGCAGTATGATTGAAGATTTGTTTTCAAGGACAGTCAGGCAGCACTGAAAATAACTAACAAAGGGAGGGAGGAATTTTTAAAAATAGTATGATTATGCTGTATGTTGTTAGTATTCATAAATGTATACATGCATGCTACATATAAACATTTTCATGTAGCTAAAGCTCTATTAATATTCTTTTCTTATAGAAGCACTATATGTTATGTGTGCTATTAGAATCTGGAGGCTGTGCATCCAAAGCTATTGGGAATCCTGGACCCGACTGTATTTATGTGGATCAGGTCAAAACAACTCTTCACCAACTGGGAGGAATAGATTGTCGCATCAGTGAACAGCTAACAGCTTCTCCCAGCCCCTGTTTGTCTTGTGCTGACTGGTTCCTTACTGGATCACATGAAAAATTAGATAGTTTGACGACCTCACCTATCCTCAGTAGACTACCAGGTACTTCCAAGGTAGCAACCTCTCCAACATGCAGAAGAATTCTTTTTGGTGACTATTCCTTAAAGATACGTAAGCCCAGCCCTTCCCGAAGCAGTGGAGGATCTGACAACGGTTGTGAAGGTGGAGAAGGCATTGGCCTGAGCCCCCATACTACACCAGATGCCATATGGAAGCAAAGAGAATCTCAGGGCTCTGATGGCTCGGAGGAAAGTGGGGCCTTGCTTAAGGTGTGTGTTCATTCAAGTATGTACATTGAGCTAAGCTGTCTTGCCAGTTCTTATTTTATTTTTTTTAAGATTTTATTTATTTATTTGGTGGAGAGAGAGAAATCACAAGTAGGCAGGGAGGCAGGCAGAGAGAGAGAAGGGGAAGCAGGCTCCGTGCTGAGCAGGGAGCCCAATGTGGGACTCGATCCCAGGACTCTGAGATCATGACCCGAGCTGAAGGCAGAGGCTTAACCCACTGAGCCACCCAGGCACCCTCCAGTTCTTATTTTAAAAATGCAAGAAAATTTTTAATTTAATGTCGGGATCATTCTTCATTTGAACTACTGGTTGTTTTGGTTACTGTTGGCAAACCAGTGATTTAGAACCAAAAAGAGAAAAAAAAATCAAGTAATAAAATAGTAGCATCCAGGAAAGCTGCTTGACACTACTTACAAGTAGGGAAATTGCTTAATCCTGCTTTCCCTGTTCATCTTCCTTCGGTATTCACAGTGTTAAGTGAAAACATCCTAGTTGTGGGGGATTTTAGAGGGCTGATCTGGCTAAATAACCAATAAAATATTCAGCAGAAACAAAAAGAAAATCAGAAACTTATATATAAGTATATAATTATAAAAAATACATGTAAGTGTATACTTGTAAATATTTGTGTGTATATATGTTATTCTACAGGTTTTTATAGGAGTTTTTTGTTTTATTTTGTTTTGTTTTTATCTGCATCTGTGAAGGTCTGGTATCCATAGTCAAGAATTTAAAATGTGATTATAAAATAAAGAGAATGTTCAGTTTTCAGGTTGTTTATTTTTATCATTTTCCCATGTTTTTTCTCCACGAAAATACCATAATGTATCCAAATGATCATCAAAGTAATCACACTGGGGGATGTTATGCTTATTCTAATGATGCTTCTCTTTCAAAACATTTTTGAAACTCTCATTTGGGTTGTTGGAGGCAATGCCAGACAAGGCATAAAGAAGGAAGAACCTGAGAAGGGGCACAAATAAGATCTGAGATTCTGAGTGTCATGGCATAAATAGCCATAGATTGCATCTTCTAATTCCAAACAATGCAGAACTCTTGGGACTTTAGGTAGATGTATTTAGGAAAAAAATTCTTACTATATTCATTATCCGGTCAGTGAAATTGGTAGGAAACATAATTTAGGAGGTAATAGATTTAAAGAACCATGAATAGTTCCTAAGAGAGATTGAATTAATCCCTAGGATTGAGCCATTCAACAAACTTGATTGAACACCTACTATGTGCCAAGGGCCATGCTAAACAGAGAAGATACAAAGATGGATAAGACACATGCCTTTGAGAAGTATAAAGTCTAGAGAAGGAGATAAGTACATATACATATAAAACGTAACAAAACTTGATAATGGCTCTGGTAAGTTTTCAGCAAGAACTATCATGTCCTAAGACATGGTTCCGAGGTCACTGTTAGCAAAGGAGGTACAGGTACAAAGGAGGTACAAGGTACAAAGCAAGAGGTACAAGTTAGCATCAAAAATATTTAAAGGAAACTTTGCAAAACAGTAAGTAGTTCTCTTAGAAGGATTTTCAGTTTTTACACTATTTCTGCTGTTTGATTCCATTCTTAGATGCAAACTGATCTACTTAACTGTATTTTTCAGGTCACTAAAAAGAAGGTTAGTCTTCCAAATCCATTTCATTTGGGGAACTTGAAAAAGAACCTTTCAGAAAAAGACCTGGAAATATTTAACACAATGAAGTAAGAAACTTCCTTATAATATTCTTTTTCACTTAAACATCGTGTCTTTAAGAAAATTTTACAGTTAGAAAGTACAAATCCATACCATATAGAGATTTAATTCAAAAATGTAATTATGGGGGTGCCTGGGTGGCTCAGTGGGTTAAGCCGCTGCCTTCGGCTCAGGTCATGATCTCAGAGTCCTGGGATCGAATGCCGCATCGGGCTCTCTGCTCAGCAGGGAGCCTGCTTCCCTCTCTCTCTCTCTCTTTCTCTCTGCCTGCCTCTCCATCTACTTGTGATCTCTCTCTGTCAAATAAATAAATAAAATCTTTAAAAAAAATGTAATTATGATATATCTTCATTATTAAAGGAAGTATCTATGCTAATTCACTAATGTTTTTCATTACACGTATAGGAACATGTACTCCTATTACAAAAGATTAAAAAAACAGAGTAATGTTTCAAAATGTGAAAGCCCCTTTTATCTCCTTTCCATGGGTAACCTCCCTTTTGGGTGTGTATATTTTTAAATTATTGTATTTACATTTTTAGACCTTAGTGGATTCTGTGGTCTGCTCCCCAGATACTCCATAGCCCAGGGTACTCCTGCCCAGTGTTGGCAGTTGGCGGGGGTGGGGATAGTGAGTGCGAACTACACACAGCTGAGTCCCTCCCTGGCCTTGCTGGGTTTGGAAGTTTATTGACTCATCCAGGATTATAGTATCTCCCTGGGAATAGCCCACATCCAGTGGCTAATAGATAAGTGAATGCAAAGACTTGGCCCTTTGCCTAAATTCAAGACAACTCTAAAAGGCCATCCAAGCTTCAGAGTTCCAAGTGGTATCTGCGGAGACCTTTGTTTTGATTGCAGCTTCTCCTTCGCTCAATCCTGCTTCCTGCACACTTTCCGCCACAGGTGTTGTTCCCCAAGGTTCTCCCTAATAAACTTGCTTGCTGCATATCTCTCAGAGTCTCTCATTTTCAAAAAGAGATGAAACCTCAAACTTACATTAAGTAGAGAATTCTGAAGAAAAAGGGACTAAGAGGAGCATTTTCAACAATTTAAATTGTCTATAATTATTAAAATATGAAATGTTACATATTCACTTCTTGTGCAGCTATTAGGTGATGACAAGCAGATCTGTCAGGATCAATTAGTATGTAACAAACTCAACTGCACACTTTTATCTGGACAAGCAGACATGTACAAATAAAAATCATACAAAAAATTTCAACACTATGACCTTAATCATTGAAACATCTTATAGTAAGTTCAGATTTATAGATGATCTCCTTCCCTGTCTGTCCCTGATCTTAAAAGAGAACCAAGGCCATAAGTCAATAATAAGGAGAAATTATTCTGATTATGCAGCCTAATTAACAGTTTAATAGGAGTAGAACTAACATGAGTGATCAAGGCAGCCTAGAGCTAAGAGCTGAAATATGCCTTTTCTTTGTCCTGTGCTTGAGACTAGGGGAAAAAAAAAAATAAAAACTGGAGGGATTTCTTTTAAATAGTTATTAGAATTAGAATGGGGGCAGCTTGAGTGTTTGAGATGCAAATGCAGAATTGCAGTCCATATGCTTAAAGATTACTAATCAGAAGTTATGGATGAAGAGGAAAAAGGCAAGGTTTAGTGGAGGAAGCTTCAGAGTTAACTAAACTCAGCCATTTAGCTTTGTGACCTCAGGCAAGCCAGGTAATCTGAGATCCCTGAAGATTGATTCCCTCATGGTTAAAATGAGGGTAGTAATACTATTGAACATCTCAAAGGGTCATTATGAGCATTAAGACTAAGGTATGTTGTAGCACTTCCTTGGCACAGAGAGGGCACTGAATATATGATAACTATTATTATGTTGTTGTTGCTGTTATTGTTTTTCTTTAGCTCTTCTTACCACTGGTAGAAATAAGCGGTATATATAGATTCTGCTGGCATGTCTGAGACCAAAATAGGGGAAGAAAAGATGGAAAAGAAGAATAGAGAAATGAAAATAGTAAGAGAACATGGAAGGGAAGGAAGACTCTAATGAGGAGTAGTAGAATACAAGTAAATGCCATAGTATTCCAGAATATTAACCCGCTTTGCAGTTGGTAATAATAATTTTATTTTTCTTCAGGATCATCAGTTGGACTGTTAGGCTACTAATTTAAATATGTTTATTTTGTTGGAAGGTGTTCTTGTATGTGGTCAACTCTAGGCTGATACCTTATTTATGACTTGTAGGTATCCGAACCAGAAAGGAGCTGATAATTTATTACCAACTATGGAGAAAGAGGGGTTTAGCCAATTTGGGTTGTTTAGCAAAGGAACAATTGTTTGCAATTGGTGTGTATTTATCCTCGCCTCCCATGTGATATTTGCCTCCATTAAGGAATTGATAATAGCTCTAGCCTGTATTCTAGTTAAGAAGAAAATGGGACTTAGATGTTTGGCCTAGTTTTCCTGCCCTGATTACGTTGCCAATATTATACTGTAGATAAAAGTTTGGAATCTACAACGTTCAAAACGAAGCAATATTTTTTAAGTTTACTTAAATATCTTCTCTCTTTTTTTCTTATTTTTTTGTTCTTTTCAAGATTAACATCTGGTCCTGAGAACACACTTTTCCACTATGTTGCCTTAGAAACTGTGCAAGGGATCTTTATTACTCCGACCCATGAAGAGGTGGCACAGCTAAGTGGCTCTATCCACCCTCAACTAATAAAGAATTTCCATCAGTGTTGTCTCTCCATTCGTGCAATTTTCCAACAGACATTGGTAAAAGAGGTATAAATATAGTTTTGTCAATTTTGTTTACAGATCTCTAAATATTCTCTCTAAAAGCTCTTTAATCAGTATGTCCAACAATGACAGTTTTTATTTTAATTTTTTTTAACAGTAACCCAGTCTAATTAGAGTACACAATCTAACTTGAGTGCCAAAAGGATTATACTCACAATATTTAACTTAAAAGCTTTGTTTCATAATAACTGATTTTGATGTCCTGGAATGCTATTCCAAAAAATGGTAGACCTGTGTTTTTCTATCGCAAAGTAGAATATGATAGTTTATAATGTAAATTAGCCTCTATATTTATGATCTGCGAGTCAGCCATTGCTCGGACAGTAGTATCTACCAATTGTTAAGTCTGATAATTCTTTAAGTATTCTGTCAGTAGTATAAGGTGTTTTGTAACATAATAGGGTAAGGTACAGTGATAGACACAATACTGTTGCAAATCTTTTAGCCACTTGATTCATTTCTTGCTTGCTTTTTAATCCAGGATGAAGTTTCATTTAATATTTTACCTCTGCATAAGTAATAATGTTATATGTAATTAAAAAATCAACTAGATTATCTTAATGGCAGGGAAAAGTATGTGTTGATTTCTTGAAAGGGATAAACATACAGAAGTTTGTCAGTGGTCAAACATCGCACAGCCAAAACCAAAAAACAAAACACCCCTATGAAGATGATTGAAATGTATATAGCAGTATGTGTGTTAGGAATGCTAAAATTGAAAAAAAAAATTTAAAAAAGAAGAATGCTAAAATTGGGGGCACCTGGGTGGCTGGCTCAGTCAGTTAAGCATCTGCCTTAAGCTGAGGTCATGAACTCGGGGTCCTGGGATCGAGCCCCACATTGGGCTCGCTGCTTAGCTGGAAGTCTGCTTCTCTCTCTCCCTCTGCTGCTCCCCCTCCTTTTGTTCTCACTCTGTCTCTCTCTCTCTCTATCAAAAAAAAAAAAAAAAAAGTTAAAATTGTGAAGAACTTGGGTTTAAATGTAGAAGAATATTGGGCTGGGAGTAAGGAATTTAATCTGAGCCTGGATTCTTCCTATTTCCTCAGCTATAAAGTAAGTGGCCTGAATTATGTCTTAGAATTCATTCAGCAATAAAATTCTGTGTTTTGTAGGATTTTTAAAAGTTTTCTTTCTTTCTTGAGAGAGAGCACACAAACTGGGGGTGAAGTACCAGGAGAGGGAGAGAGAGAATCTTAAGCAGGCTCTGTGCTGTGCCCACAACACAGAGCTCAGTCTCACGACACTGAGATCATGACCTGAACTGAAATCAAGAGTCAGATGCATAACCAACTGAGCCACCCAGGTGCCCCTTATAGGATTTCTTCTTTGAGCTCTCAGAAATTAGTATTCAGCAAAATGTTATGTCCAACCATATATATGTGCTTTGTGGTCTTAATCTCCTCCTTTCCTTTTGATATAACTGATAGAGTCTCTAAAGGAATCTTTCATTAATAATTCAGTAATAGTAATGTAATTATTCAGTAATAGTAATGCAAATTAGCCTTTCCCATAATACTGAACTATTGAGATATCCACTATGCACCAGACACTACTCTGGTGCTGGGGATATAGCAGTGAACAAAGTTCCTTTCTTCCTGAAGCTATTACCAGTGTGTGAGTGGAGGTCTGGGTTCTTGGATTCCCTCATGAAATATTTACGTGAGGATCCATGCTTGAATAAAAATGGCCAGAAGGAAGATAGCAGACATAAAGCAGTTTATTGAGGACAGTACACTCTCAAGGTGAGAGAGCAGGCAGGCCCAGAGATGGCAACTGCACCAGGGTTAGGAGTATCTTTTCTTTTTATGTTTCCATAGTTTATGGGTCGTAGCTAGGACAGTCTCCCACTGAGGTGGTTTCCAGTCATCTAAGGGACTCCTATGGTTGGGCATAGGTCCTACTCCCAACCACTGGCCCTACAGGGTTCTTGCCAGAACTATCATGGTCATCTTCTTCCATGGAGGTGAGGGGCATTGAAAGCACAATCTAAATATATTATAATGCAGCTATTCATTACCCCGGGGCAGTGGTTGAAGAGGACAGCACTCTTCTCCACACATGGCTCTTGGTCTGTCAACCCAGGGCTATTGGAAGCCTTAATTTAGGCCAGGATGTTAAAAGCCGAAAAGTCAGGATGTTGTGTCCTTGGGTTCCTTTTTTTTTTTTTTTTTAAGATTTTATTTATTTGTCAGAGAGAGCACAAGCAGGGGGAGAGGCAGAAAGAGAAAGAGAAGCAGACTCCCTGCTGAGCAAGGAGCCCAGTGCAGGACTTTATCCCAGAACCCTGGAATCATGACCTGAGCCAAAGGCAGACGCTTAACCGACTGAGCCACCCAGGTGTCCCTGTCCTCAGGCTTCTAAAGTGTCCCCTGTTTATCACCACTTTTCCTCCAGCCCACGTCCAACTAACTGTCTACTTTATCAAAGTCTATATTCTCAAGGGAAAGACTAATGTAGTACAATATGTCAGGTAGGTAAGTTTCAAGAGGAATAGTAAGATAGGATAATATTTGAACAAGGACCTGAATGAAGTGAGGAAGGAAGCACGTTAAGTGGCAGGCTGCAGGCAGGGCTTCCAGACAGGGAAAACAAATTCAAGTGCAAAGCTGCAGAAGTAGGAGTGACTGAGAATGCTGGAGCTGGCGGGGAGGAGAGTGCTAGGAGTTGAGATGGCAGAGGTTAGCAGGGCCAGATCGCACATGGCCTGATAGAAGGGCTTTGGGGTTTGTTCTGAAGGAGATGGGAAGCTCTTGAGACAGTTCTGAGTAGAGGAAGGACAGGATCCTACATTTTTGAAAGGATCACTCAGGCTACTACTGTATGAAGAACAAGCTCTGTAGGGTAGGGAGGGTGGAAGCAGAGACCAGTCAGGAGGCTATGGAACTTCTCAAAGCAAAGAATGATAGTGGTTTCTGGATTCTGGAGGGTGAGCAAAAATGATTTGTTGACGGGTTAGATAAGAGTTTTGAGAGAAAGAAAAGAATCCAGGGTCACTCCACTAAGTTTTATTTAGCCTTATAAAAAGTCTTTTTAATCCAAATGAGTCATTGTTTTGCTAATAATTTAATCAATGGGTAACTTAAAGGGGATGCATGAAAGGAAGAGACATACTGTTTTAAGTATATGTGTTTTCATTTTATTACAGAATCATCTATGAATTTAGTAACCAACTCACTTGTAATCTATTTATTAAGCATCTCCTTATGTACTAGCCTCTGCTGCTTCAAAACACACAAAGATGAACACCATTTGGTCTCTGGCCTGGAAAAAGCATATAATCTACTGGGGAAGACAGACCTACAAACTACTAACGTAATTAATGTAAATACTAATAATACAGGGCTATGAACAAATGTTTTCTGAGAGACTTCAAGGACACTGTATCCATGAAATCTCTTTTAGGAGATGGTATTTAAACTAAGTATGAGGAAGAATAGAAATTTTCCCACAGACCAGAAGAATGTCATTCCAGGCACTTAAGTAGCCAATTCAAATCTGTATGGGAAAACATTTTAAAGTAACATTGTAATACCAGTTAATACTAATAATACATATTAATTTACAGAAAAAGAAGGCACTAAATCGTGGAGATCATTCAGGTTCTACAAATTCTGTATCTTCTCTTAACCCTGTGAAAGAACATGGTGTGTTGTTTGAGTGCTCACCTGAAAAGTGGACGGATCAGAGGAAAGCACCACCAGTTATGGCTTACTGGGTAGTAGGGTAAGTGGGGGAAGAAAAGGATTTGAAAGGGAAATAAAATGTTAGAAAAGTGAAAGAAAAATGGTAAAAGAGAAAAGCATTTTAAAATGTAGGCATGGAATTATTAATCTAACTGTAATATATATTTTTAGGCAAGTATGTATGTATGTGTGTATGTATGTAATCTCTACACCCAGTGTGGAACTCATGAATGACTCCAAGATCAAGTTTCATGCTCTTCTAACTGAGCCAGCCAGGTGCCCCTCTAACAACTATAATATTTTAATACATTTTAGAATTTTTATTTTATTTACTAAGTATCTCCTTTAAATTCCTCTCAAGTCTTTCTCTTCTTACTTTTTCTTTTTTAAAACTTATTTTTAGATTCAAGAATAATTCACATACAGTGTTCTGTTAGTGTCAGCTGTACTATATAATGATTCTGCAATTCTATATATTACTCCTTAAGTGCATTCCTTAACCCCACCACGTATTTCACCCATTCCCCCCACCCACCTCCCCTCTGGTAACCACCAGTTTGTTCTCTCTATTTAAGAATCTGGTTTTGGGTTTGTCTCTTTTTCTTTGTTTTGCTTCTTAATGTCTACATGTGAGTGAAATTGTGTGGTATTTGTCTTTCTCAGACTGCCAAGGCTTTTTTCTATTAAAATAAAAGGCTGATTCAGTAACCTTATAAAATTATCATAGTAATATACTAAAAGATAATGACTCCACAATTTTAATGCTATTGCTTTCCTTCCGTCCCTCCTTCCCTCTTTTCTTCCCTCTCTCCTTTCTTTACCACTTCCTCTCCTCCCCCCCCACTCCAACCCACCAACTACAAGAGGCTGCCTGACCGTAGCCCTTGCCCACCTCTTTCCACCTTTTCTCATTTCCGTCTCCATCCACTGTGCACAGCCACACTGGCATCCATTGAATCTTATTCCTACAGTCCCTGTGTGAAATGTTCAGCTTCTTAACTTTGGGTGTCTGGTTCCTTGATATTCAGATCAGTGCTAGCCTCAAAAAGAGAATCCAGGATCTCTTTCCTGCATTAAAGTGGCTACTATTATTGTTTATTTTCTTGTTTGTTTATGGTCTTTCTCCCCTTCACTAGGAAGTTAGGCTTTATGAGGTCAGGAATTGTATCTGTCTTGTCCACCACTGGTAACTGCAACAGCATCTGGCACATAGTCACTTGATAAATACATCACAATTTAATAAATGGAGTTGTGCTTGGCAAAATATGGTGGTGGGAGGCTGGTAAGGCAAACATAAAGTCATTACATTCATGGTCTTATACTCACCAGAAAAAATATGAAATATGCTCAGACATATATGTATTTCTGGATAGAGTTTTTTTAGATAGATTGAATAAATGAGTTGATACAACCAAATGCTATGGGAGTTCTGAGGAAGGGGTAAAAATCTACATTGGGATTATATAGAAAGGCTTATAGATTCCATTTGATCTGGTTTGAAAATGAATTACATTTGGATAGAACATTCTAGGAAAAGGATGGGATGAACAAAGACTGAAACAAGGGAAATCATAAGGCAGAGCAGCTAAGTAGACTGATTTGCCAGGATGGTAAGGGAGTGACATAGGCAAAGATAAAATGGAAGATCAGGTTGGAAAGCTAAGTTAGGGCCACTGTAGAGAGCCTTCAATTCCTGACTAAGGAATTTAATTTTGAGGGAAATGTTGAGGCACTGAAGGTTCTTTGAATTGGGTTCAAGAATTGGTGGAGGAAGGGACACAGAGTTAGGTGAGACCGATGTTACCAGATACCTACCATGCAGTACTGAACTATATAACAAACGTTATCCAAAGCAGTAATCCTGTGTGTTGGTCCATGAGATTTAGAATCATCAGAGTCACTTGTTAAAATCAGAGATGCCTTTGGCCCACCCCAGACCTGCCAACAGAATCTAGGGTAGTGGTAAGCTCTTTGTGATTGTGATGTGTACCCAGCCAAGCTTGGAAGGAACATCAGCATAAGTTCAAGTCTGTGTAGTGTGATCAGAGCTGTGCTATTGGAAGATTGAGCTGGGAGCAGCAAAGTGTCCCTGGTGTAGACAGAGAAAATAGAGATAAAAACAGTTAGGCATACATACAGGTGTATAGCAGAGCCTAAACTACATTCACAATTGGACTAGGAAGAATCAAAAGGTATTGAATTATGATGCAGATCTATATAGAATACAGGAATTTAAGGAAGTCAGATAAAATATACCTGATTTAAACTGTCTGATCTATACTAGTACTGACTAAATATATAAAAATTTTAACTCTTTAAAAAAATTAAAGTTTTAGTGGTATTTCCAGTTAAGTACTATCTACAAAAAGAACAATCATAAAATGTTTTGTTGTTGTTGTTGTTTTTAATATTTTATTTATTTGTTTGAGAGAGAGGTAGTGACAGAGAGCACAAGCGAGGAGGAGCGGGAGAAGCAGTCTCCCGGCTCAGCAGGGAGCTCAGTGAGGGACTCAATCCCAGGAACCTGGGAGTGTGACCTCTGAGCCAAAGGCAGACACTTAACTGACTGGACCACCCAGGCTCCCTCATAGAATGTTTTAATAATAATTAACATTTAGAAAGTAAATGACCATGTTTAATAGCCATTGTACTTAACGATAGTAACACATTTAGCTTTATTTTAATAATAATGACTAAATTTAATATTTTAAAACTGAGGTATATGGTAATATATATATTGATAAAATAGGCTATTTTACTCTGGAAAAATAAAAATAATTGACCTAAGGCATGTATTATTTATTTTAAAATAAATCTAACTGTATTTTCCCCTACTATAGATTTAGATTAGTGGCTTTTATTTCACTATGAATTCTGTCAGAAAATAAAATAAAATAAAATAAATTGAAAGGTTGGGGTTTTTCCCCCTTTGATATTTGTTTTTTTAATTTCTGAAATGGGCATGTTCTTTTCCTCTACAGGAGACTCTTTCTTCATCCCAAACTTCAAGAACTTTATGTCTGTTTTCATGATTCAGTCACAGAAATTGCCGTAGAAATGGCTTTTAAATTGTTCTTTGGATTAACCGTGTAGCTGTGTTTTCTTGATGCATGGCAACTGTGCACAGAACACTGAACGGTGTTAGAATTGCTGACACCCATACACAAGAAGATAAGGGTTAGCCTCTCTTAACTGTTCAGTTTTGAACATAATATTGTTAAATATTGAGATGATATGCTCTTGGATTTGATGCACTAATCTTAATGTAGTATTGTGAGACTTGAAAAAAAGAGATTGTTAACTTATTTCCATTTTGGTATTTAATGTTAATTTATTGACTAGTTTGAAATAATGTGAAGTGTTTTATATAAAATTAATAGAGGACATATTTATCTTGAAAGAATATACAATTCATAAGTTGTATATTATTTTCAAGACTAATAATGATATCTGGTAAAAGAATCACAAAATCAGGAGGATGTGACCAAGTCCTCTAACTAATTAGTGCTGGGACTGTGAGCAAGTTTTGTACCTCTCTGAGTTCAGAATCTTCATTACAAATGAGATGACTGTATTGAGACCTCTGAAGTCCCTCTTAAATAAAATGTGCAGTTTTTTTTTTTCTTCTTGCCTACTGCTCAGTACCTAAATTTGTCATGTCCAAGTACTGATTCCTTATTACATCAAATACTTTGCTTTAGTTTAACTGTTTGAGTAGATACCTCACCATGGGGTAGAAGAACTGAGGACTGAAAATTAAACTTATTTTTCTATTTATTTGATTTTGTGTACTCTTTCAGGTCAGCTCTATTTTGGGTAGGATATAGTTTTTAAACTATTTGTACATAAAATTTTATTCTTTTTATTGAGATATATTCAGGTATGCACACATATTTTATATAGTTCTTGAATTTCAGGACAGCTATATGTAAATCATTTTTAAAAACCTGATCATGTTAAAAACACTGAAAAAGTTGGGTGAAAGAAATCCTGTGGTGACTTCCGTTAAATACTAATTTTTGCCTTATAAATATGGTTTGTTATGTAGTGGGTTTTCCCAAAGGAAATTAGGTTAATGAACAATAGTTTACTTGACCCTTAGTAGAGAATCAAAACTATCAGGATAAGAATTTTCTTTGGCTATGAGAATTTGGTGGATTGAGAAAGAAGGAAAAACATAACAAATACTGTATTTTTATTTTATTTTATTTATTTATTTATTTGACACAGAGAGAGACGTCACAAGTAGGCAAAGCAGCAGGCAGAGACAGAGAGGGAAGCAGGCTCCCCGCTGAGCAGAGAGCCTGCTTCCGGTCTCGATCCCAGGACCCTGAGATATGACCCGAGCCAAGGGCAGAGGCTTAACCCACTGAGTCACCCAGGCACCCCTGTATTTTTAGTTAACATTTACCCAGTAGATCGTCCTGAAGTCTCAGATGTCCCCAAAACTACAATACTGGGTTTTTTTCTTTTTCAGGACTTAAGCTTTAGAAGGGGAATTATGCCAACACATCTAAAGTTAGTCTCTATTGCCTCTTCAGACACCTGGAACATGAGCCCTCGGGGTTAGAACTAACTGTAAAACACAGTGAGTGCACCCTTTGAAACATTTGGTCTTCGAAGAAACACTGTTACCTCTGTATAATCAGCTTAAGAGATTTTCACCCAGGTATTTAAAATGCAAACCACTGTATTTGTCCTGTTAGTGATTTGTGGGCCTTAACTTTGGCATTTAAATCAGAGAAAGAAACTTCGGTTCTTGAAATGTACAAAACAGCTTGAAATATCCTCTGCTTAAGATCACAATATTGGTCAGAATGGTAGAGAGACCCTCAACACTGCCTTAGCTCTGCTTGCTACATATATGGGAAATAAGGCACTTTGTTTAAAAGTATTTATTAAGTATCTTAAATTTCTTAACATATCCCCCGAAACACATTAGCTATTTTCAGTACTAAGATTTATTAATAAATGTAACAGTTACCTCAGATTTTCAAACAGACTGAACTAAAACTGGGGTTTTTATTACAAGGGACTTTTTTGTTTCAGTTAATGAAATTTTGGCCTTTTGAACCACTTTCCTGGTGTCAAAACATCTTGAGACCACCACTCAATAACAAAAAAAAAAAGACAAAATAGACTACTTGTCTTAATAAGTAGAAAATCATTTGTTATACTGTAGATATATACTTTAATGTCCATGTTGCAGAGACATTGTATTTTTCTGAGACATTGAGTTTTTAAGAAATAAAACCAAACATTGTGGTTATCTCTAAATGAATATTGAAGTAAGCATTGTAGCTAAACCTAGCTGCCCATTTTTCCAAATATGTTCAGATTCACATCTGAAAGATCAATTTAATTTTTAGCCAATGAGTGCCTATCTGCTACTTTATTAAATAAAAGGGGACAACATGACAATGTAAATACCCCAGAGGTGTACTTTAGCTGATATAGAAATATTCTTAAGTTGAATTTTATTAGCATTCTGCAAATGTTCCCTTTTACCAGACTATAAATGCAAAAGATTATAGAACTATCAGTTTTGGAAATATCAAATACTGTTTTATCACCATCATACATCTTTTAGGCCCCCCCCCCAAAATTACATTTTAGATTCGGCACCTTCCACCCTTCCACCCTCCCTCTCCTTTCTTTAGTGTTCTTTTGTTTGTTTCATTTTGTCAGGTTAGAGAACTGTACTTAGCAAGGGAGAGTTTCTTATTTGTGCCAAGGAACTGTTGATGGTGATGCATACTGGCAAGATAGTAAATTTGCAGTGCCTGATTTTTATATTTCTGACACAAATGAGCAAAGTCATAAAACCAATTTACTAGGTTTGTCTGCTTTGAACATTCTTCACAATAATATTGTGAATAATTATTTGTTGTCTGTATAAGTTCCCTCTAAATTGTGCACATATCATGTGCTGTGAAAGTGTTATTTACTCCTACTACCACCTACTACTACCATTTATTATTATTATATATCCATTGGTTAAAAACCAAGGTATCAGCTAAATCATACCTGCTACTGTACAAAATGTCGGAAAGAAGCTGAGAAAAATATTCAACACTAAACACTTTTGAGAATAAGGATGTATACTTTGGATATTTTAAAATACATTATTAAATGTTACTAAAACTTTATACACTAAACTATGTGAAAATAATTTAATTTTGTAGAGTTGTATTTCTATATTCTATAAAATTGAAGCTATTTTTATATTGATAGTCTTTCATAAAGATGGTTTGGAGGTTTACTTGCAGTTGTGTTGTCTTTTCATGCATTCATCCAACAAATCATTGACTTTCTACTCTGTGCCAAGCTCTGTTCTGGATGCAGGGATAAAGCAGTGAACAAAACAGCTAAAAATTCCGGCCTTCGTGGACCTGATGTCCCCATGGGCAAGGCAGGCCACAAATAAGACAAATAAGTAAAATATATTGATAAAAGCTAAGAGAAAAAAAGTGAAGGAAGAAAATAGGATATGAAGTGTGAGAAATAGGGTGGCCAGGGAACGGGTTGCTAAGATGACCCTAGACCTGAACTGAGAGAGACAACTAACCATGCTGATTTCTAAGGAAACCAGAATGAACAACTCAAAGGTTCTGAGACTCTCTACTTTTAATATCAACTTATAAATCACCAGAATATTTTTTGTTTCCTAAATCAGTAAATAAAATGCAAATACAGCTAGTTAAATAATTTTAGCTCCATGTATTGAAAAGAGCTGGTCCATAGCTTTTAAGCCTAAAAAAAAAAAAAAAGATCTACATTTTTAAGTACTTTCACTTTTTTCATGTTTGCTGTCTTCTATGGAAGAATATATGTCAGAAGTAAGCTTGAGGATATCATAATGCAATATGCTATAAACATTGTCAATGATAAGAGTCAAAAACATCTCCCTGGAGAGCAACAGAACACTTGCTTTTTCTGTCTGCGATGCATATGATCCCCGTGACCAGAGATGTTCCTTTGACCTCTCTTGGCACCTTAAAAAGTCTTGCCTGGAGTGTGACTCAAGTATTCCCTCTGCCCCCTTAAATTTCTCCCTGTATGCTTGTTAATACTTCAAATTCCCTTAGAGGAGACCGAAACCTTTCATTATATTTCTTGCAGAAAAAAACATCACTTCTTGAATTTGCAATGTATTTCGCAAAGGATTTTGAAGTCTGTGCAATGAAAAGACTAAATCTTTTAAGCCTAGGAATAATGATTAATGCAATTGCTTCGGAAAGATTAACCTGTCAGTGGCATGTCAAATGGAGAGAGATTTGGCTGAAAACCCCGCTAAGAGTCAAATAAGCTACTATGGAAAGGAAGATAGCACTAAACATGTAGGACTTGCTAACTCGTTTTATGTGAGGTAATCAAAATATAAACAATTTCCCACTCTGGAATCCTGGCCTTAATGTGTGGTTTTGTACTTGTGACAAGTTGTATCAAAAGTGTAAAAATGGGGGCACCTGGGTGGCTTGGTGGGTTAAGCCTCTGCCTTCAGCTTGGGTCATGATCTCAGGGTCCTGGGATGGAGCCCCAAGTCGGGCTCTCTGCTCAGCAGGGAGCCTGCTTCCTCCTCCCCCTCTGCCTGTCTCTTCTGCCTACTTGTGATCTCTCTGTCAAATAAATAAATAAAATCTTTTTTTAAAAAAAGTGTAAAAACACACTTAAGATTAATAAAGAAAAAACTAGAACCCTAAGTTCCAAAAAATAACTCAACTTATGGTTTGTAGATGTGTTTCAAGAGTGCAGGTCCTAAATAAGAGACGTTAAAATAGAATCTCTATTTATTAGAAACCATTAAACAAGATATAAAAAGAAATCAGGAATATATTATATGCTACCACCGAAGGATCTCCAGGATGTACAAACTGAAAAGAAGCAAGGTGAAGATAGAGTAAGACATTAGATGCAGGCTAGATGTACATCACATCTACTGTGGTTTGTTTTTTTGTTTGTTTTGTTTGCCTGGAATCAGACCTGAATCTGATAAGCTTCCAGGTTAGTTCTCAAAGTGTGGTATGGGTATAGATAGATATCAAGTACAGATGTCACCAAGACCTCTTCTGAGACACCATGGGATAAAAACTTTCCTTAATAATACTGAGACACTAATTGCCTGTTTCACTCTCATTCTCTGACCGCACAGTGGAGTTTTCCGGCAGCTACATGATGTGTGGTATTGCAGTAGAGTGGGGACAAAAGCAGTCATGTAAATCCAGCTGTCTTCTATTAAGTTAGGTATTAAAGAGATTTTCAAAAATACAAAACAAGGCTATTCTCATTTTTTTTTTGTTTTGAAAAATGGTTACTTTTTAAAATGTTATTTATATTATGGGTTATTTCAAGTAAACTGATATTTTAAAATTTTCCGTTTCGGTTTCTGAACAGTATCAATACGTTTAACACAGAAACAGCTTCCTTGTGACCCTAGTTTTTTAAGAGTGGAAAGGGGTCCTAAAATAAAAAGGTTGTGAAGCCCTGTTCTAATAGAATCCCTAAGCCCAAGCACTAGTTAAAACAGCATATCCCTGTCCCCTTTGGTTAGTCTTGAGAACCTCTGCTCCAGATAAAACAATCAATTTGAATAAAATACAGAAGAAAGAGGAACATGTTAAATTAAGCTACTGGGGTGCTATGAGCAAAGGCAGACTGTAAACATGACTGGATAAACAATCCCTGCCTAATTAAAGGAGCAGAAATCGAATGGATTTGTAAGAGAAAATGGAAGGATAACCCTAGGAACTAAAACTAAACTTGGCTAACCCACGCGGTTGGTTAACTACTCTATTACAGTTTTGGCTCCTAAATATCCTGTTACTGGACTAGCTCTCGAGGCTCCCTTCCTGCACCTCTGCGATTCAGCCCCACGGCCCGCCTTCCTGCGACCCTGCGGGCAGCAGGGAAAGCCCACATCGCTGTTCATCACCGCAGAACTCTGCGCGGAGGAGCCACGTGTCGGGAGTCACGTGGCTGGTGCCAGAAGGCGGGAGGCGGTTGGAGGCGCCTGCGCAGCTCCGGGAACCCAGGCCCTGCACGCTGATATCCCGGCATCCTGAGCGCTGCTTTCCCGCCAGGAGGACGCCGAGGCGGTTTTCTGCTTCCTTTCGTCGTCCTTCTCAGGCTTGTTTTGCCACAGCTGCTGCCTGTTTTTAACCTCTTTCATCCCACCATGCAGCGTGAACCTCCGAAGAAGAAGCAAGAGAAGAAGTCGGAAAAGCGGCTCTTTGACCCCGCATCCTTTGGGAAGGACCTGCTGGCAGGCGGGGTCGCAGCGGCTGTGTCCAAGACCGCGGTGGCCCCCATCGAGCGGGTGAAGCTGCTGCTGCAGGTGCAGGCGTCTTCCAAGCAGATCAGTGCCGAGGCGCAGTACAAAGGCATGGTGGACTGCCTGGTGCGGATTCCCCGAGAGCAAGGTGCGTACCGGCGGCTATGGTGCCAGCCTTACCGGTTCTAGGTCAGCGTCCCAGAAAGGGGGGTGGAGCGAGAGGGGATGGACTGCACCGCAGCCGCGTTGGTCCGTGAGGAGTTTATTTCTTCTCGGTTGAGAAGTCAGTGTCTTAACCGGTCTTAAGAGGCTACACTTCCCCGAGCCGAGAAGACCTACCACGTGGTCAGTTCTGAGTAGGAGCGGCCACCAGATTCTCTTGTTTCTCCTCAACATCAGGATTTACACCTTGGTGCAGTTGTGCCTGGCTCAGAAGGAAAGTGGTTGACCTCCCAGGATCAAGGGAGATGCCATTAGGTAATTTGCTTTATGTGTTAACAGGTGCTTTAAGGTGCTTAAGTTTTTGTTGAAATAGTATTTTTAAGAGAAGTACCCCAAATATGGAAGCATCGGAGCCTCCCAGTACTCTAGTTCCTACTCAGTGAAAGAGGTTCTGTTTATTCTTGAGAACTCCTGAAGATCAGGGCGGAAACTAAAGAGGGGCATTCACCCCTGCACAAATTTGTGGAGGACACCCCCAAAACTCAAAAAGACAAATGATATAAATCAAAATGCGAAAAATCCAAGGTGAGCAAAATATCAAAATTTTAAATAAAGACAGTAGTATTTTGCATCAGCCCTGCATTAATTAAAATTTTCGTATTTTTTCATTGTGGAGAGTTTATCCAGTATTATTGAAATGATTTCAAGGAAAAAATAATGAAAGTGCTTTGTTAACCATTAAATACCCTCCTGTTACAGAATGGCTCCTAAATTAGCTAAGTAGGGAAGAGGATAAATTTACCAACAATTTTCTATAATTGACCCATGTAGTTGTATTCAGTTGAAAACTCTATATAAACTTTAAAAAGGAAATAGGTCTATTTATTGTGTATTCTAAATGAGAAATGAAGTGGTTTCAATTCCAGTGCCATCCTTTTCTTCCATTCCTAAATCAATGGTTGCTCTTCCAGGAGAAAAGCATTCTTTCCCTAGGGATGTCCTTACAACTTCTCTTGAGCTGTTGAGTATAGTATTTAGGGTGGAGTGTAACTTTTTTTTTTTTTTAAGATGTTATTTATTTATTTGACAGAGAGAGGTCACAAGTAGACAGAGAGGCAGGCAGAGAGAGAGAGAGAGGGAAGCAGGCTCCCCGCTGAGCAGAGAGCCTGATGCGGGACTCGATCCCAGGACCGTGAGATCATGACCTGAGCCGGAGGTAGCAGCTTAACCCACTGAGCTACCCAGGTGCCCCTGGAGTGTAACTTTTTTTAAAGATTTTATTTATTTGAGAGAGAGAGCAAGAGCACAAGCAGGGGGAATGACAGGCGGAGGGAGAAGCAGGCTTTCTGCTGAGCAAGGAGCCAGATGTAGGACCCTATTTCAGGACCTTGGATTCATGACTTGAGCCAGAGGCAGGCACTTAATGGACTGAGCCACCCAGACGCCCCTGAGTGTAACTTTTAAGGCATCATCTAAGTCGTAAATTTAGAATGCCCATCCGGGGAGCTGAGCTCAGATCTTTCATTGTGCTTCACATTTCTCCACTCCCGTTTGTTTTATCAGAGTAAGCTTCCCATTTCCCTCAGGGTTTTTAAAGGAAAAGTGGGAACCTATCTCTTCTTGGCTGACATTCTAAGACCTCTTCAGAGAAGTAAGGGACTTTATTATTAGCTAATCTGGTTTAAATATTTAGTAAGGTAAAGTTAAATATCCTACTCAGATTGTGCTGATCAGCACTAATTTAGTTTATATTTTAAGTGTTTTAAATAATATTTAAACCTATATTCAATATGGCTCTTGTAAATTGAGATCATTTTGAATAGTATTCCAGTCCCTGTTTTCTTTACCTTCCAATGAGATGATTATAGGCAGAATTTTAAGATGTTTTCTATTCTTATAGACCAGGCTTTGTGCTAAGAGATTAGAATTCACAACAGGGATAATATTGCCATCTAGGGGTATATTTTACAATCTTGTAGGGAATTTTTTGTTTAGCACAAAGATAGAAGGTTGTAATCCCTAATTCCAATGATGTAAAAGGCAAAAGCCAGGGATGATAAACATCCTGCTGCTGTACATGGCCGTCTTACACAACAAACATTTATTCTACAACATGAATGACTCAGTTCTCCACTGGACATTCTTGTAGCAGTAAAACCTGTTTATGATTTTCTAAGCCTAGAACCTAACTCTGATTTGCTTATAAACACAAACTATCTGGAACATTGTTTCCATGTTCACTGATTCCAGAAATGCAGTTGCCATGTGAGTAGAGGGAATATTGTACTTTGTTTTATTAAGAAGTGTACTAAGGGGCACCTGGATGGCTCAGTTGGTGAAGTGTCCAGCTCTTCATTTTGACTCAGGTCATGATTTCAGGGTTGAGTTGGAACCCTGCCTCGGGCTCTATGTGGGGCTTTGTACCAGGTGGGCATGGAGCCTGCTTAAGATTCTCTCTCTCCCACTTCCTCTGCCCTCCCCTGCCCCCGGTAAAAAAATTATACTGAGAATTGTTCACTATTGGGAAAACTCACCAATTCTTTTACATTCGGTCACCACTTTACTCTTGAATTCATGATGGTTGCACATTTATATACACAAATATATTTATTAAGCCCTTTAAAAGAAATGTAAATGTATCTTAAGTATAACATTCATTATTAAGTAGAAGCAAACATCTGCTTGTTTTTTCTATGGTGTGTTCATACTTCACCAATTTACTAATTAAAATACCTATTTTATTCAAAATGTCTTTATTTTCTCTTCCTATATTGTAGAGAGGACATTATATGGATTTGTAAAAAATTGTTCAAGAGGTCACAGTTTTTGAATTCTGTTTCTAGATAGTAAAGGAAGTGTTGTAAAATATGTATTCTGTGTAGAGGACTTGAGTCTGGTAAGTTTGAGAATCACTGTGGTAAATCACTGGAACTTTACTAGGCAATCAAGTTCTGAAATTGTTATTTTCTGGAATTTACTTTCTCTTGCTTTTTTGAAAATCAAGACACATCCTCATCTCAAATGTTCTGAAGTTTCTTTTGTGTTTCATGTTTGCTCTAATTGTACTGATAAATTTTCTTTAGACAACATGAAATGAACCTGAGGGACATGCACTCATTAGGCACAAGTAGTTGCTCTCACACTGTCTTCTTATCTTATCTCTGCTTTGTTTATACCCCAAAGACAGATCTCATCATTTTAAAGCTTTGAACTTAGCATTAAACATCTCTTTGGGTACTTTTCATACTTCTTACAAGATTTCTTTGGCTTATAAAAGCTTCTGGATTTAACTTGGCTGATGGTATTCTTAAAGATTTATTCTATTCTTTAGTTCGTTGTAGGACCTTCCAACTTTGTGTGCATTTAATTTCTGTTTAAACCGTTATTATACAAACAAAGCATGTTTATTATAGAAAGTAAAACAAATGACTACTAAAATCCCCACAGTTAACATTTTGGTGTCTATGCAATAATTTTTCACTGGGCACAATATGCATATATGAAAGCATATTCTAAATTAAAATAATTTTTTATTTAACATATTGTAAACCTAATCTTTTAAAGATCTGATCTATGCAGTTCATTTTTAAGCACCTACTAGAACTCTTTTCTCTTTTAGGAGTTTCTGACCATGAGGTTTTTATATCTTGAAAACAGTGTTTTGGCGTATGAAAAGAAAATATTAGGCATTCACTTTAAATAAAATGGGAAAATAAACTTTATGATATTTGGTATATGAGTTGGCACTGGCATCTATGCTGGCCAAATGTGAATTATATAGCACTGGACACTAAGGCATTCTGGAAAAAAATATGAATTATACACCAGAGAGGGGATGACAGGTATCCTTCCTCAATTATTATATAATAAACATAGTTTATGTTTGCTCAATTGTATTTATAGAGACAAGACTATTTGAATATTTGAAATTATCAAGAAGACTATTTGAAATATAGCTTTATGTATACTGTTCTTAAGAATGAACATTATCCTAAGGGTGCCTTGAGATATATAACAAATGATGGTGTGAAAACATCATGATTAGTAAGATATCTAAAAAGATTGTTTAATTGTTCTAATGAATGCTAAGTTAGGCTCTGATATCTCCTAGCCAGAAGTTTTTCCCAACCATCATGTCTAAATAGCTTTTCCTCATTCCTCCATCTCCATATACTATTTTTGTTCTTATAGCCACTTGACATATTTATTTATTCGTTGTCTGTCTCCCTGGTCCTTCTCCCTCAAAATATAAGCTCCATAAGACCACGAAATTTATTCCTAATGCTATCCCCAGCAAGTCGGCTACACACTGGATACCAAATAAGAGGTTTTTAAGTGAAAAATATTTATTTCATCCTTTAATTTCTCTTTCGGGTATATTTTACAAATGTGCATAATAGAGTAGTGTATAGTGGGAAATGTATATAAGGGTAAAATTAAAAGGTTTTGGTTTTTTTGTTTTTGTTTTTGTTTTTAGGATTTTATTATTTGAGAGCAAGCATAAGCAGTGGGGTGGGGAGAGGGCAGAGAAAGAGGGAGAAGCAGGCCTACCTACTGAGCAGGAAGCCCATCACTGGACTTGATCCCAGGACCTGAGCAGAAGGCAGAGGCTTAACCAACTGAGCCACCGAAGTCCCCCAAAAGAGTAGTTCGTAATCTGACACTGCAGCGTCAGGGAATCCATAAGTTCTTTGAAATATATGCAAAAGTATTTTATGTATGTGAGATTATATTTTTTCAGATATAACCCATTAAGACAATAACAATTTTTCCTAACAATAATAACAATAACAGTTTTCCTGTTATACTTCTAGGGATTTATTTGTTTCTAGATTTTCATTGAGACATTGACATTTGTTTTGATGAATTTTTTAGGTTTTTTTTCATGCAAATGCATTTTTGCTAAAAAGAATATGTTCTTCAGCCAACTCTAACAAACCCCTTGACTCATAAATCCAGCATTCCGTCATGGTCTTGTGTTAGTTTTCAGATGACTTTGTCATCAAAATCTTCCCTTGTATTTAATTCATTAGCCAAAGTTACAAATCTTTTTAATGCTTTATATATGACACTTGTTTCTTTTACAGATTTATTTAGTTATTTGAGAGACAGAAAGAGAAAACAAGCATGCTTGATAGGGAGGAGCAGAGTGAGAAAGAAAATCTCAGACTCCCTGTGGAGCATGGAGCCTGATGCTGGGGCTGGATCTTACAACCCTAACCCAAAGATTATGACCTGAGCTAAAATCAAGAGTCAGATGCTTAACTGATAGAGCCACCCCTGTACCCCATATGACACTCTTTTTGTGAAATAAATATTAATTTAGACTGCAATCATAATTACAGAATTATTACTAATAACTCATAATCTAAAGCCCATAATATCTCAGTAACATTCAGCTGAGTGAGCCATTTCCAAAATGACTATAAATATTTAAAAGTCATGTATAAAATGGAAATTGTAATATCTTTTGATAACATGGCACTTTTTCTAAACTGTTTATATTTTTTAAACAAATGATTTTTTTTCTTCAACTTAAATCCCATTTGATCATATTGGCAATTTTCCTGGCAATATGTTCTTTTTCATCCTTTTAAGATTGACATTGTTCTCTGCCAGTAATCTGTCGTTGTGTTACTATAAACCATGGTCTAGAAAATCAAATCGTTCTTCAGTATCATTTACACAGTCATATTTCATTCTCTGTATTTCTCTTTTGGAGGTCTAACCTCTAAGAAAATACAAATGTTTTCTTAAATGTTTCCATTAACAAGAAAGAACTTAAAAATCACAAAAATACCTCCAAAAATCAGATTCACCAATCTCCCTCAATAATTCAATGTGGCCATAACTAGCAAAAAATATTCTTCTATAATTAGCTTACATTTCTCATGTTTTAAGATTTTTATTTTGCTTCCATTAAAGAAAAAGAGTTGACCTTTCTTAGTATGGAAAATATTCACTTGATTAAAGTATATATGGAAAAGTATTGTAGATAAGGGACTAAATTATTGAGCCAGATTGCTTGGGTTTGAATTCCAGAGCTACAGTTTTCTAAGTGACCTTAGGCAAGTAACTTAATTTCTGTCTGCCTTAGAAGTTCTGTTTTAACTCATTCCCCCATCTTTAAAATGGAGACATGAATAATACCTTCCTCATAGGAGATTATGAAGATTAAATTAATAAAAAGAAGTTCCTAGAATTTAGTATTGTCATTTTTGTTAATATTGCCTCAAAAGTTTTATAATAATCCATTTCCTTTTTTTAAAAAGAGCTTTATTTACCACACTTTAATAATCTTAAAACTTTTTAAGATTTATTTCTTCAGAAACCCAAACCTGGAATAGAGTTTTGTTGCTAGACACAAGACCTGACTAAATCCTGGTTGGCTATTTATTAACCATGTCTGTAGACAGTCTTTAAACTTTTAAAATTTCAGTTTGTGCATGTATAATATGGGTAGTATAGGAGAACCTACATCGTAAGCAAAATGTAGTGATTAAATGAAATATACAACCTTTGGCCAGTGCCTGGCCATACTAAACACTCAGGAAATGGTAGCATCTAGCATTACATGTTCCATGTCCTAGTAAAAACTGAATCAGTTATGAGTACTGAGATTATTTCTTGGCTATTAAATATGCTCCTTAATTATCTTTGTAAAAGGGCGCCTGGGTGGCTCAGTGGATTAAAGCCTCTGCCTTTGGCTCAGGTCATAATCCCAAGGTCCTGGGATCGAGCCCCTCATTGGGCTCTCTGCTCAGCAGGGAGCCTGCTCCCCCCCCCCGTCTGCCTCTCTGCCTACTTGTGATCTCTCTCTGTCAAATAAATAAATAAAATCTTAAAAAAAAATTATCTTTGTGCTTTACATGCAGTTTGGGATTCACAGAGATTCTGTGTTCTTCCCCCCAAAAATTATTTGTTAAATAAAACTTCCAGTTTCTGAGCATCAGCCCAGTCAACTGAGATTATTTTCCTTTGAATTTTTATCATCAGAAGACTGATTCTGGGTATTCTCCAAGTTGGGACTAGAGCAGCCAGATCAAACCATTGGATAATTTGCAATATAGTAGAAACAACTATGGCTGCTGAGGAGATAGCCTATTGTATTCTAGGGCAGCTCAATTATAAAGATTATAAAGGTAACTCTGAATTATAGGGGTAACACAATGACTGAATTTTAAGGATTGGTCAATCCATGGAGATTTGAAGTGGGAAGATTATTGACCTGAAAAGTTTTCTTCAGTCTCTCCATCAGGCCTCTGGAGAATGCCTTGAATTGTAAATTGATCTCTTTTCTGGCTAGGTTCCAGAAGGTAAAGGTAAATATACTTTAGACTCCATTTTGTGGGGTGGGGGGACAATGGTAGAGGGAGAGAGAGAGGCTTAAGCAGGCTCTACACCCAACACAGAGCCCCATGCGCAACTCAGTCTCAGAACCCTTAGATCATAACCTGAGCCAAAATCAAGAATCATATGCTGAACCAACTGAGCCACCCAGGTACCCCCACTTTAGATTCTTAATGCTTTCTCATTCTCACAAGTATATATACAAACCAATTTTGTTTTAACCATAGAAACTGCATATCCTGATTTGGAAATGAGGGTAAGGATTACTAGCTTTAGCAAGCTCTGTTTTTCTACCTAGTAAAAAGCCTTATATTCAAATGATGATACATTCCATAGATTTAAAGGTATTTAAGACTTTTTACTGGAAATTAACAAAATTGAAATGGGGTACATGAGTTAACACTGCCTTTTTTCTTCAGTGGATTCACATGTAGACTTAATTTTTTCTCATGAGAAAGAGTGTAAGTTTTAGATAGTTCAAATAACTAAGTTTGTTAAAACTATGGGAATTTTTTAAATAATAATACAAGCTTGTATTTAATGTGGTTTTTTTTGTAGGTTTCTTCAGTTTTTGGCGTGGCAATTTGGCCAATGTAATCCGATATTTTCCAACACAAGCTCTTAATTTTGCGTTTAAGGACAAATACAAACAACTTTTCATGTCTGGAGTTAATAAAGAAAAGCAGGTAAGTACATTTTAATATCTGTTATTTTCTAAGGAATAGTTGAATTTGCCTTAGCCTATGATGTTTTATTTGGGAGGAGGTGCTGAGTGGTAGAAGAAATAATAATTAAAACATATACATGTTATAATCACTATTCTTCTATACTAGGAGAGCTCCAAAACAATCAACAGATCTGTATTCCTATAGATCTGAGGTAATTAATCTCCTAAAGAAGTACATTGTTTCATTTTTATGACTAAGGCTCTATTTAGGTGAGATTAAAGTGCATAGGAATATCAAAGAAAAGAAAAGAAACAAATTAAAGTTGGAGGATTCTTTTTTTTATTATTATTGAAAAGGTACTTTCTCTTTTCAAGGTAATCACTCCCTTGATTACAGAATTTCAGTTTCAAAATTTCCTATTTGTATGAACTATGTCATTTGTTTAGATTTCTATTTGTTTTGTTGCTTCCATATACACTGTACCACCTACTTCACTCTTTTTATTTTTTCCAAATAGAAGCTTTCTGATTTTTTTTTAATTTTATTTTTTATAAACATATATTTTTTTCCCCAGGGGTACAGGTCTGTGAATCACCAGGTTTGCACACTTCACAACACTCACCATAGCACATACCCTCCCCAATGTCCATAACCCCACCCCCCTAACCCCCCTCCCCCCAGCAACCCTCAGTTTGTTTTGTGAGATTAAGAGTCACTTATGGTTTATCTCCCTCCCAATCCCATCCTGCTTCGTTTACTCTTCTCCTACCCCCTTAACCCCCCCATGTTGCATCTCCTCTCCCTCATATCAGGGAGATCATATGATAGTTATCTTTCTCCGATTGACTTATTTCGCTAAGCATGATACCCTCTAGTTCCATCCACGTCGCCGCAAATGGCAAGATTTCATTTCTTTTGATGGCTGCATAGTATTCCATTGTGTATATATACCACATCTTCTTTATCCATTCGTCCGTTGATGGACATCTAGCTTCTTTCCATAGTTTGGCTATCGTAGACATTGCTGCTATAAACATTCAGGTGCACGTGTCCCTTCGGAACACCACGTTTGTATCTTTAGGGGATATACCCAGTAGTGCAATTGCTGGGTTGTAGGATAGCTCTATTTTCAGTATTTTGAGGAACCTCCATGCTGTTTTCCAGAGTGGTTGCACCATCTTGCATTCCCACCAACAGTGTAGGAGGGTTCCCCTTTCTTCGCATCCTCGCCAGCATCTGTCATTTCCGGACTTGTTAATTTTAGCCATTCTGACTGGTGTGAGGTGGTTTCTCATTGTGCTTTTGATTTGTATTTCCCTGATGCCGAGTGATATGGAGCACTTTTTCATGTGTCTGTTGGCCATCTGGATGTCTTCTTTGCAGAAATGTCTGTTCATGTCTTCTGCCTATTTCTTGATTGGATTATTTGTTCTTTGGGTGTTCAGTTTGCTAAGTTCTTTATAGATTCTGGACACTAGCCCTTTATCTGATATGTCATTTGCAAATATCTTCTCCCATTCTGTCAGTTGTCTTTTGGTTTTGTGAACTGTTTCCTTTGCTGTGCAAAAGCTTTTGATCTTGATAAAATCCCAATAGTTCATTTTTGCCCTTGCTTCCCTTGCCTTTGGCGATGTTCCTAGGAAGATGTTGCTGCGGCTGAGGTCAAAGAGGTTGCTGCCTGTGTTCTCCTCAAGGATGTTGATGGATTCCTTTCTCACATTGAGGTCCTTCATCCATTTTGAGTCTATTTTCGTGTGTGGTGTAAGGAAATGATCCAATTTCATTTTTCTGCATGTGGCTGTCCAATTTTCCCAACACCATTTATTGAAGAGGCTGTCTTTTTTCCATTGGACATTCTTTCCTGCTTTGTCGAAGATGAGTTGACCATAGAGTTGAGGGTCTATTTCTGGGCTCTCTATTCTGTTCCATTGATCTATGTGTCTGTTTTTGTGCCAGTACCATGCTGTCTTGATGATGACAGCTTTGTAATAGAGCTTGAAGTCCGGAATTGTGACGCCATCAACTTTGGCTTTCTTTTTCAATATTCCTTTGGCTATTCGCGGTCTTTTCTGGTTCCATATAAATTTTAAGATTATTTGTTCCATTTCTTTGAAAAAAATGGATGGTACTTTGATAGGAATTGCGTGAAATGTGTAGATTGCTTTAGGTAGCATAGACATTTTCACAATATTTATTCTTCCAATCCAGGAGCATGGAACATTTTTCCATTTCTTTGTGTCTTCCTCAATTTCTTTCATGAGTACTTTATAGTTTTCTGTGTATAGATTCTTAGTCTCTTTGGTTAGGTTTATTCCTAGGTATCTTATAGTTTTGGGTGCAATTGTAAATGGGATGGACTCCTTAATTTCTCTTTCTTCTGTCTTGTTGTTGGTGTAGAGAAATGCAACTGATTTCTGTGCATTGATTTTATATCTTGACACTTTACTGAATTCCTGTACAAGTTCTAGCAGTTTTGGAGTGGAGTTTTTTGGGTTTTCCACATATAGTATCATATCATCTGCGAAGAGTGATAGTTTGACTTCTTCCTTGCCAATTTGGATGCCTTTAATTTCTTTATGTTGTCTGATTGCTGAGGCTGGGACTTCTAGTACTATGTTGAATAGCAGTGGTGATAACGGCATCCCTGCCGTGTTCCTGACCTTAGAGGAAAAGCTTTCAGTTTTTCTCCATTGAGAATGATATTTGCGATGGGTTTTTCATAGATGGCTTTGATAATATTGAGGTATGTGCCCTCTATCCCTACACTTTGAGGAGTTTTGATCAGGAAGAGATGCTGTACTTTGTCAAATGCTTTTTCAGCATCTATGGAGAGTATCATATGGTTCTTTCTTTTATTAATGTGTTGTATCACATTGATTGATTTGCGGATGTTGAACCAACCTTGCAGCCCTGGAATAAATCCCACTTGGTCGTGGTGAATAATCCTTTTAATGTACTGTTGAATCCTATTGGCTAGTATTTTGGTGAGAATTTTTGCATCTGTGTTCATCAAGGATATTGGTCTGTAGTTCTCTTTTTTGATGGGATCCTTGTCTGGTTTTGGGATCAAGGTGATGCTGGCCTCATAAAATGAGTTTGGAAGTTTTCCTTCCATTTCTATTTTTTTGGAACAGTTTCAGGAGAATAGGAATTAGTTCTTCTTTAAATGTTTGGTAGAATTCCCCCGGGAAGCCATCTGGCCCTGGGCTTTTGTTTGTTTGGAGATTTTTGATGACTGTTTCAATCTCCTTACTGGTTATGGGTCTGTTCAGGCTTTCTATTTCTTCCTGGTTCAGTTGTGGTAGTTTATATGTCTCTAGGAATGCATCCATTTCTTCCAGATTGTCAAATTTGTTGGCATAGAGTTGCTCATAATATGTTCTTATAATTGTCTGTATTTCTTTGGTGTTAGTTGTGATCTCTCCTCTTTCATTCATGATTTTATTTATTTGGGTCCTTTCTCTTTTCTTTTTGATAAGTCTGGCCAGGGGTTTATCAATCTTATTAATTCTTTCAAAGAACCAGCTCCTAGTTTCATTGATTTGTTCTATTGTTTTTTTGGTTTCTATTTAATTGATTTCTGCTCTGATCTTTATGATTTCTCTTCTCTTGCTGGGTTTAGGGTTTCTTTCTTGTTCTTTCTCCAGCTCCTTTAGGTGTAGGGTTAGGTTGTGTACCTGAGACCTTTCTTGTTTCTTGAGAAAGGCTTGTACCGCTATATATTTTCCTCTCAGGACTGCCTTTGTTGTGTCCCACAGATTTTGAACCGTTGTATTTTCAATATCATTTGTTTCCATGACTTTTTTCAATTCTTCTTTAATTTCCTGGTTGACCCATTCATTCTTTAGAAGGATGCTGTTTAGTCTCCATGTATTTGGGTTCTTTCCAAATTTCCTCTTGTGATTGAGTTCTAGCTTCAGAGCATTGTGGTCTGAAAATATGCAGGGAATGATCCCAATCTTTTGATACCGGTTGAGACCTGATTTAGGACCGAGGATGTGATCTATTCTGGAGAATGTTCCATATGCACTAGAGGAGAATGTGTATTCTTTTGCTTTGGGATGAAATGTTCTGAATATATCTGTGATGTCCATGTGGTCCAGTGTGTCATTTAAGGCCTTTATTTCCTTGTTGATCTTTTGCTTGGATGATCTGTCCATTTCAGTGAGGGGAGTGTTAAAGTCCCCTACTATTATTGTATGATTGTTGATATGTTTCTTTGATTTTGTTATTAATTGGTTTATATAGTTGGCTGCTCCCACGTTAGGGGCATAGATATTTAAAATTGTTAGATCTTCTTGTGGGACAGATCCTTTGAGTATGATATAGTGTCCTTCCTCATCTCTTATTATAGTCTTTGGATTAAAATCTAATTGATCTGATATAAGGATTGCCACTCCTGCTTTCTTCTGATGTCCATTAGCATGGTAAATTCTTTTCCACCCCCTCACTTTAAATCTGAAGGTGTCTTCGGGTTTAAAATGAGTTTCTTGTAGGCAACATATAGATGGGTTTTGTTTTTTTATCCATTCTGATACCCTGTGTCTTTTGATTGGGGCATTTAGCCCATTAACATTCAGGGTAACTATTGAGAGATATGAATTTAGTGCCATTGTATTGCCTGTAAGGTGACTGTTATTGTATATTGTCTCTGTTCCTTTCTGATCTACTACTTTTAGGGTCTCTCTTTGCTTAGAGGACCCCTTTCAATATTTCCTGTAGAACTGGCTTGGTGTTTGCAAATTCTTTCAGTTTTTGTTTGTCCTGGAAGCTTTTAATCTCTCCTTCTATTTTCAATGATAGCCTAGCTGGATATAGTATTCTTGGCTGCATGTTTTTCTCGTTTAGTACTCTGAATATATCATGCCAGCTCTTTCTGGCCTGCCAGGTCTCTGTGGATAAGTCTGCTGCCAATCTAATATTTTTACCATTGTATGTTACAGACTTCTTTTCCCGGGCTGCTTTCAGGATTTTCTCTTTGTCACTAAGACTTGTAAATTTTACTATTAGGTGACGGGGTGTGGACCTATTCTTATTGATTTTGAGGGCGGTTCTCTGAACCTCCTGGATTTTGATGCTTGTTCCCTTTGCCATATTGGGGAAATTCTCTCCAATAATTCTCTCCAATATACCTTCTGCTCCCCTCTCTCTTTCTTCTTCTTCTGGAATCCCAATTATTCTAATGTTGTTTCGTCTTATGGTGTCACTTATCTCTCGAATTCTGCCCTCGTGGTCCAGTAGCTGTTTGTCCCTCTTTTGCTCAGCTTCTTTATTCTCTGTCATTTCGTCTTCTGTATCACTAATTCTTTCTTCTGCCTCATTTATCCTAGCAGTGAGAGCCTCCATTTTTGATTGCACCTCATTAATAGCTTTTTTTATTTCAACTTGATTAGATTTTAGTTCTTTTATTTCTCCAGAAAGGGCTTTTAAATCTCCCGAGAGGGTTTCTCTAATATCTTCCATGCCTTTTTCGATCCCAGCTAGAACCTTGAGAATCGTCATTCTGAACTCTAGATCTGACATATTACCAATGTCTGTATTGATTAGGTCCCTAGCCTTTGGTACTGCCTCTTGTTCTTTTTTTTGTGGTGAATTTTTCCGCCTTGTCATTTTGTCCAGATAAGAGTATATGAAGGAACAAGTAAAATACTAAAAGGGTGGCAACAACCCCAGGAAAATATGCTTTAGCCAAATCAGAAGAGATCCCAAATCGTGGGGGGGGGGGATAAAAAGAGGTTCAGAAAGAAAAAAAGAAGAAAAAAGAAAAAAGAAACAAAAAAAGAAAACCAATAATGAAAAAATATAAAAAGGAAAAAAATAAATATATATTAGATAAACTAGTTAAAAAACATTAGAAAAGGGTAAAAGTTAAAAAAATTTAGCAGAAGAGAAAAAATATTGAAAAAGAAAAAAAAATTAAATTAACTGCAAGGCTAAAGAATCATGGGGAGAAAGCCATGAGTTCCGCGCTTTGTTTTCTCCTCCTCTGGAATTCCGCTGCTCTCCTTGGTATTGAAACTGCACTCCTCGTAAGTGAACTTGGTCCTGGCTGGGTTTCTTGTTGATCTTCTGGGGGAGGGGCCTGTTGTAGTGATTCTCAAGTGTCTTTGCCCCAGGTGGAGTTGCACCGCCCTTACCAGGGGCCGGGCTGAGTAATCCTCTCGGGTTTGCTTTCGGGAGCTTTTGTTCCCTGAGCGCTTTCCGTAGAGTTCCGGAGGGTGGGAATGAAGATGGCGGCCTCCCAGTCTCCGGCCCGGAGGAGCCAAGAGTCTGGGGCCCCACTCCTCAGTGCGCCCTCAGAGAGCAGCGCCCAATTGCTCCCGTCACCCTGGCCTCTGGCCGCGCTCCGAGCTGACTAAGCCTGCGAGCAGTTCAAGGTAAACCCGAGCTTAGAGCTCACTCCTCTGCTCTGTCGGCTTCCCCGTTCTAATACCTGTAAGCTCTGCGACACTCAGACACCCCCGATCCTTCTGTGACCCTGCGGGACCTGAGGCCACGCTGACCCCGCGTGCGCTTCACCCCGGTTAATCCTCTGGATCGATGTCCCTCAGCGGAACAGACTTTTAAAAGTCCTGATTTTGTGCTCCGTTGCTCCGCCGCTTGCCGGGAGCTGGCCCCTCCCCCCGCTATCTTCCCGTCGCTTTGGATTCACTTCTCCGCCAGTCCTACCTTTCAGAAAGTGGTTGATTTTCTGTTTCTAGAATTGCTGTTCTTCTTCTCTTCGATCTCCCGTTGGATTTGTAGGTGTTTGCAATCTTTAGATAAGCTATCTAGCTGATCTCCTGCTACCTGAAGTAGTCTCAGCCTGCTACTTCTCCGCCATCTTGACTCCTCCCCCACCTACTTCACTCTTAAGGTCGTCCTTTTACCCTTATAAAGTCTCTCTTCCCCTTTATCCTTTCTCTTTCCCCCAGCAAGCCAACCAACCAATTAAGCTTTCCTAGGAGGTTTTTTATAAAAGCAGCTATTTGTGGAACATTCCTTTGTTGCTGCCTTTTTAAATTTCTTTTCATATCCTTTATTCCCATTTTTTCACAATTTATATATATTTTTAAGATAGATTTATGTATTCATTCATTTATTTATTTATTTTGAGAGAGAAAAGACAACACAAGCAAGAGGAGCAGCAGGCAGAATGAGAGGGAGAAGCAGGCTTCCTGCTGAGCAAGGAACCTGAGGTAGGGTTGGATCCCAGGATCCTAGGATCATGACCTGAATCAAAAGCAGAACCTTAACCCACTGAGCCATCCAGGCGTCCCTCACCATTTATACTTCATTAACAAATGTTAATGGGAGTTTTATCTAATGGGTACAGGGTTTCTATTTGGGATGATGAGGTTTGGAAGTAGAGAGTAGTGATGTATTGGGTTTTTTAAAAATTATTTTATTTCATTATTTGAGAGAGAGTACAAACGGGGGAGGAGCAGAGGGACAAGAAGACTTCCCATGAGTGGGCAGCCCAACTTGGGGCTCCCTCCCAGAGATCCAATATCATAACCTGAGCCAATGTCGGGTGCTTAACCGACTGAACCACCAGGCACCCCAAAAAGAGTGATATTTTTATGTTATTGTGAATGTACTTAGTATCACTGAATTATACACTTAAAAATAGCTGAAGTCAGGGGCACTTGGGTGGCTCAGTGGGTTAAGTGCCTGACTCCTGGTTTTGGCCCGGGTCATGATTTCAGTGTCCTAAGGTAGAGCCCCAGGTTGGGCTCCATGTTCAGCGGGGAGTCTGCTTGAGATTTTCTCTCTTTCTCTCCCCTTGCCCCTTCCCCTGCATGATTTTTCTCTCAAATAAATAATTTTTTTAAAGACTAAAATGATTAAGTTTTATGTTATGTGTATTTTATAATTTTTTAAAGAACAAACTTGATAACGTGTAGCAACTTTGGAAGCTAAGTGAAAAAAAAATCTCAAAATTTGCTTTCTGATTTCATTTATATAACATTCTTGAAATGTTAAAATCATTGAGATAAAAATAATGTAATGGTTGCCAGAAGAGAGGGAGGTGGTTATGGCTTTAAAAGGGTAGCATCGAGGGGCGCCTGGGTGGCTCAGTGGGTTAAGCCTCTGCCTTCGGCTCAGGTCATGATCTCAGGGTTCTGGGATCGAGCCCCATATCGTGTTCTCTGCTGAGCAGGGAGCCTGTTTCCCCCTCTTTCTCTGCCTGCCTCTCTGCCTACTTGTGATCTCTGTCTGTTGAATAAATAAAATCTTTAAAAAATGAAATAAAATAAAAGGGTAGCATTGAGAGATCTTTATCACGGAACTATTGACTGTGGCAGTGGTCACATGAATCTGCATATGTGATAAAATTACATATATTTAAACACACACACAAACAAATAGATGTAAAATTGGTGAAATCTGAATAAGTTTTTATCAGTGTTGATTTTTTCTACTATAGTTATGCTAGATATTAGGGGAAATTAGTTGAAGGGTTTATATACTCTCTCTGTATCATTTCTTAGGATGCATGTGAATCTGCAATTATTTAAAAATACGAAGTTTTTAAAAAATAACCATGGTGAGGAGATGTCTGGGTGGTTCAGTCAGTTAAGCATCAGACTCTTAATCTTGGCTCAAGTCCTGATCTCAAAGTTGTAAGTTCAAGCCCCATGTTGGGCTCCACGTCCATCTCCATTATTACTTTAAATAATAATAACAACAACAACCATGATGGGAGCTATAGGCTACTATATACTGTTTCACTGAATTTTCACCTCACTCTTTGAGGTAGTTATTTTTATCTTAGATGTAAAGCTAAGGAAAGCAAGACTCAGAGGTGAGAGCACTTGTCCAAACCATTTGTTCAGGTCTTTCTAACTCCCAAACTTAGATCCTTCAACTGGACTCTTTCTATGTCAACTGAGGTGACTACACTGAGTGAAACTTAGCTGAGCCTGGGTACAAAATGTTTCTCTGCCCCCTTTTAGTAGCTTCTAATATAACCCTTGACAGTTAAGCATCAGACTCTTAATCTTGGACTAGAACTTCTTCTAGCTCTTTCCTGCCCAGACAAACTTTGTTAGAAACAATTTCGCTTCTAGAGCATTTGTTCTTCAGTGCATCCTTGAGCCCATTAACACGATTACCTATTTGTCTACAAAATAAACAAGATTATCTTCCTCCAAAACCCTCAGATTCTTTCAACCTCCTCTCCCTCCCTGACTCTTCTCTTTGCCCTCTCCTTTTATGATATAGTAATATCTGAAATTACTGACTTTCAATAATTGAAACTCTCACTTATACTGATGTACCACCTCCTTTGGGTCTGTTTTATTTTCAAGCATAATTTTGAAGGGATAGATTTTTTTTGTTATACAAACACTTGCAAGATTATGATTCAACATAGATACTTCCTGTCTCCCTCTCCTTGCTGCCTTCAGTCTTTCCTCCTTCCCTCTTCCTTTCTTTGGTCAGAAAGTTGGCAATACTACTTAGACATGTTCTGCCTGCCTGTGTCATTTTTTCCAAAGCCCCACTTCCACTGTCAGAAGTGTCATAGTTTGAGTAATAAATTTTATGATAATCCACGCAGAAAGTCATTGATCTGCCTTCCCGGGATCCATGAATGTTTAAAGAATACCTTAAACCATTAAAAGTGTGTTTATACATATGTGGTTTTTATTGGAAGAGGATCTATTGATTGCAACAGTCTCAAAGAAGACTGAGACCTAAAAATAGTTATTTAATACCTTTTCCATTTCTGTCCTTACTGCTAATTGGCATAGAATTTTAGAGTTAAATTCCCAAGAAACAGACTTTGGTCCAACTCATTTTTTCTACCAGGTTACAGATTATCTATTAGATTATAGATTAGCTATCCTGGGGTCAGATGTAATCTCCTGATCTAATTATCTCTGGGTGATTATGAAACATGTCTACCCATACAAAACCTAGGAGTTTCACTGAAAAGGAGCCATGATAGTCGGAGGACAATATGTGGTATTACCAGTACCTCATTAAGTAGATATTTATTGAATGCATTACCATTACTTTGGGCAAGGCCCATAACTTGTTTCGTAAAATAAACAGATGAATTAAGAATCTTGGCTTCAAAAAAGTGCAAACAACCAAAATGTCCATGAACTGATGAATGGGCAAATAACATGTGGTAACTTCATATAATGGAATTTTATTTGGCAATTTAAAAAGGGGGGTGCCTGGGTGGCTCAGTCAGTTAAGCGGCTACCCTTGGGCTCAGGTCATGATCCCAGCGTCCTGGGGATCGAGCCCTGCATTGGAGAGCCTGCCTCTCTCTCTCCCTCTACCTCTGCCTGCCGCTCTGCCTACTTGAGTTCTCTATCTCTCTGTCAAATAAATAAAATCTTTTTAAAAAAATGAAATGCTGGGGTGCCTGGGTGGCTCAGTGTGTTAAAGCCTCTGCCTTCAGCTCAGGTCGTGATCTCAGGGTCCTGGGATCGAGCCCCGCATCGGGCTCTCTGCTCAGCAGGAAGCCTGCTTCCTCCTCTCTCTCTCTGTCTGCCTCTCTGTCTACTTGTGATTTCTGTCTGTCAAATAAATAAATAAAATCTTTAAAAAAAATTTAAAAAAATGAAATGCTAATACTTGCTACCATATGGGTGAACCTTGAAAATATTATGTTAAAAGAAAGAAGTCAGTCACAAAAGACTACATACTGTGTTATTCCATGTGTAGGAAATGTCCATAATAGGCAAATCTATAGGGACAGTAAGTAGCTTGATGGTTACCTCAGACTCAGGGGCATGGGGAGGACATGGAGTGACTTCTGGTCACTCCGTTGGTATAGGGCTTTTTGGGGGGAGCTGATAAAAATGTTTTGAAACTGATAATGGTTGAACAATCTGAAAATATTAACAATCCATTGGATTGTATGGCAAATTTACATTGGTAAATTGTATGGTATATAAATACATCTCAGTAAAACTCTTAAATGATAATAATCCTAACTCTCAGAAATTTATGGTCTACATGAGGTAAGATAAGACATGTATATAAATACTTATAAATTGAAAGTAGGAAGTGATTGTAAATACTATTTAAATTGAGAATCTAGAACATGTTGACATATTTTACATATTGGTCACAGGATTCACTTCTAATTCTCTTGAGAGCTGAAGTATTTATAGAAGGAGATGATTACACATAGATTTGGGTAGGTTTAGAGATCAGAGGTTTCATGGAAGAAGTTGAATTTGAATTAGAGTATAAATTAGTAACTTTTTGTTTAAAAAAGTTAGGAAAGTCTTTCTAGGCCAAGAGAAAATTGAGAGTTCCAAAGCTATCTGAGACTTAAAAACTATTGTTAGAAATAAAGGCCAGAGAATAAAACAAGAAACTGAACTTGATTAGAATATTATTCATTTTAATGTATTTTAAATGGTTACAGTGGCCTTCAATAGATTTTCTATAACCACTCCAATTCAAATATTCTTCTCCAGTAAGCTCTAGATGTTGAAAAGCAGTTTATTGGACCAAGCAGGGCACATTTAAAATATTTATGAAAAAGAACCTCAACAATCCATGTGAACCAGTAGATCAATAAGGCCTAAGTTACACACTGCTCAACTATATTATAATTGATTTCTGCTAATTTTCATGTTAGCAGCTGAAAATACTATATTTTTTGAGCTGTTAAATTTTGAGCTGCTTAAATATCTACTAAAATTGCAAAGTAAAATTATAGCATTATGAAGTATTATTGCCCCATACCAAAAAAAAAAAAGGGTACAACTAAAGCCTCCATAGATCCCTGACATTTTAACCATAATACGAGTTATTAACAAAAAATTTATATAGTCTAAAGAGACGATTATCATATGTGGCCTTATTTGCTAATTTGGGCTACTTTTGCTAAAGACAATTAAAATATGTTGGTATTTCTTTATATCAGCACTTAAACTGTATCTCCCATACAGCCTGGAAAGAAACAAAGGCTTCATGGACATGAAGGGAAATATTTTGGATAATATGATACACATTATTATAGACGTTTACTTTAAAAGAGCAGTTTATAAATCTGACTTTTTAACCTTCATAAAAATAAGACTTTTAAACAGATTCTACAGTTTAATAACCACTTTTTAATTAATGTGTTTCAGTTCTGGAGGTGGTTTTTGGCAAACCTGGCTTCTGGTGGAGCTGCTGGAGCAACATCCTTATGTGTAGTTTATCCGCTAGACTTTGCCCGAACCCGATTAGGTGCTGATATTGGAAAAGGTACAGGATTTTCAAAAATACTAACTCTCCCTTCTTTGTGTTTTGAGTGAAGCATTATTTATTGTAGAGTTTGCTATAATGACAGCATGAAATACATTCTAAAAATCTTACCCTCAACTAAATGGTAGAGTCTTGAGACTAAAGATTACTACTTTTTTCTTTTCCCTAGAAAGAAGGAAGGGGAAGGCCAGCACTGTGATATCAAGAGAGCAAATGCAAAGACTTCTTTTAACTCACTTCCAGTTTTTTCCTAGAGAGCCACCTCTTATATCCCTCCCTGAACTTATTCCTGTTTCAACTATGGCTCTTCCCTAGGTTACATACACAGCTCTTATCCTAGAGATTCCCTTTGCCTCTTACCTTACTTATTTTATGTATAACATCTTTCTGTGTTTTTGTTATACTCTTGTTTTGGTAGATTATGCTCTTTAATAGCTTTCTGAGCTTTTTGAGAACAGTGTATAGGAGATACATTGAAATATTGCATGTCTAAAAAAAAATCTGTTTTACCCTTTTACTTAATATTTGGCAATATGTAAAATTATACTTTAAAGTTTCTTTGTTTCACAATTTTGAAAGCATTTTTCTGGATTCTTGTTTCTAATATTGCTCTTAAGAAACTGATTTCCTGGGGTGCCTGGGTGGCTGAGAGGGTGGGTTAAGCCTCTGTCTTTGGCTCTGACGTGGTCTCAGGGTCCTGGGATCAAGCTGTGTTGGGCTCTCTGCTCAGCGGGGAGTCTGCTTCCCCCTCCCTCTCTGCCTGCCTCTCTGCCTACTTGTGATCTCTCTCTCTCTCTGTCAAATAAATAAAATCTTAAAAAAAAAAAAGAAAAAGAAACTGATCTTCTAACTGCGAATTCTTTTGTATGTGACTTTTTTTTCTTTTAATTACCTTATGTCCCTGATGATCTTGACATTTCACAATGGTATATCTTTTGAGGCTTTTTCAGCAATTGTGGAAGTAGCTCAATTGGCCCCTTTCAGTCTGGAGCCTTGTGTTCAGTTCTGAGGATGGCAGAGGAGTAACTCACTTGGCAGCTCAAGGATGAGGTTTTGAGCATCCAGATGCTACTTTGTTTTCACTGCAAGAGCAATACTTTTCTTTTTTTAAGATTTTATTTATTTATTTGACAGAGATCACAAGTAGGCAGAGGGGCAGGCAAAGAGAGAGGGGAAAGCAGGCTCCTCGCTGAGCAGGGAGCCCGATGGGGGCTTGATCCCAGGACCCTGAGATCATGACCCAAACCGAAAGCAGAGGCTTAACCCACTGAGCCACCCATGTGGCCCCAAAAGAGCAATACTTAGTTCTTCTAATTTTTAAGTCTTTCTGAGGTTATTGGTGTAAAATGGCTTGCTTTTCTCTCTGCAGGAACATAGGTTTCAGCTTTTTCTGCTCTGAGTGAGTTACTACTCCTCCTTCTCCTTTCCATTTGCTAAAATTTGTGGTTTTCATTCTCTGCCATGTACTGTTCTTGCCTATATGGCTTTAAACCTGTTTTGTTCTTTTATTACCATTTTAGTGTAATTTCCTAAGAAAGCAGAGATTTATTCAACAAATACTTAATTGAGTCCCTGCCGGGACCAAGGCATGCCTCAGCTATAAGATGAGAGACATACACATAGACCCCCCCCCCATATAAAACATGGAGCTCGGAGCGCCTGGGTGGCTCAGTGGATTAAACCTCTGCCTTTGGCTCAGGTCATGATCTCAGGGTCCTGGGATCGAGCCCCGCATTGGGCTCCCCGCTCGGCAAGGAGCCTGCTTTTCCCCTCTCTCTCTGCCTCCCTCTCTGCCTACTTGTGATCTCTCTCTCTTTCTTTCTCTGTCAAATCAATAAATCAATACATCTTTAAAAATATTTTAAAAAACATGGAGCTCATGGCTCAAGTACTTTATGGTCTAGGGGAAGACAGAAGTAATGAAAAAATGAATGAATGACCAAAATATACTGTAATTTAGCAATAAATGACATACAAAAATATTTAGGAGCAGGGAGTGACATCAGTTTTAGATAAGCTGGTTAGAAAAAATGCCTCAGAAGTCGTAGCAGTTTGAGCAAAGATGAAAATAATGAGTTCCATTTAACATGTTCAACTGGCAGTTTAAATTTTCTTGTTATTAAGAAAGTGACAAAAATTCCTGCATCTTGTTTTTAGTTCTGTAGTTTTCTATCAGAATTGGGAGAAATTAGTTTATTTTGAAGACTATATTTTATATACAATATTTTTAAAATATTGTCAAGGAGTTCTAGGTGAAGGGAAAATAAAATTAAAACCAGCAAACACTATTATAATAACTCATCTAAAATGTTAATGATTCTTAAAGTTGGTAGTTTTTTTTTTTAATTTTTAATTTTTTATTAACATATAATGTATTATTAGCCCCAGGGTACAGGTCTGTGAATCTCCAGGTTTACACACTTCACAGCAGTTACCATAGCAAATACCCTCCTCAATGTCCATAACTGGTAGTTTTTAACTTTGTCTTTTTACTGTGTCTGTCTTTCGCCTTTCAACTGAAGCAAGTCATAGAATTTTTCATTCCCAAGTATTTTCTGAATTCCAGTCAGTAGCTTCTGGTAATTTTATTGAAATGTTTTAAGCCAGTCAAATTGCTTGAATTAGATTGTTTTTATAAGAGATTAATATTTTCAGTTAAAATCTTTTAAGATATTTTTGAAACCTTAATTCTCTTTAAAGAAATGGGAGGATTTTGATTTGTGTCCATTTTTATTAGAAAAATTTCTAAATGGCAGTTTAAGAAGATACTTTAAATCTGTAAGATTAATTTACTTTGATTAAAGTGTTTATCTGATATATAATGTATATAATGTTGCTAATACATTTTAAATGGCTTTATTTTAGGTCCTGAAGAGCGACAATTCAAGGGTTTAGGTGACTGTATTATAAAAATAGCAAAATCAGACGGAATTGTTGGTTTGTACCAAGGGTTTGGTGTTTCAGTTCAGGGTATCATTGTGTACCGAGCCTCCTATTTCGGAGCATATGACACAGTTAAGGTAATTTGGGGATTTAACTGGTATATACTAAATACATGGTTTGTTTCTTTTTATTGTCTTAACTAGTAGTTTGTTCAGCTATGAACTCTTGCTTTTAATTATAGAAATCAAAATAAATGATGAAATAAGAAACATTATAGAATCTCTTTAATTGTGACTTTGCCATAACCTTATTGAATTATAATTCTATTATGGATCTGACTTTAGATATAAAACATAAACACAAACATTAAGTTTTTGTGCTGTTTGCCACGGACAGACTCACTATACATCATGTTGCAAATAGAAAATGTGCTAATTAATTAGCCTTACATCATAATTAAATCAAATCTTTAGCATATAGAAAGGCATCTTCTAACAGTTTTTCTGATTTTACATTCACTTCATTATCACTTTCTTACATGAGGATAATCAGCTTACCATCTCATCATTTTAAAAAGCAAGCAAGGCATAACTAATTAAATGTAATAAATGCTTCTAGAGCTCAGTTATCACTTGGGTTCTATTAGATTCTATATTGTATTCTCCAGGTTGTTCTGCAATTTGCCTTTTCATTTCAGATTTTAACAGTATTTCCATAAAGTAGGAAAGAGGAAAATTATAATAATGGTTACCATATTTTGAGTTACTACTTAGTTCTAGGAACTTTGTTAAATACTTCCTAGTAATATCCTAGGATAGCTTTTAGTATCTCCATTTTAAAGATAACCTAGGAATAGTTAAGTAATTTGTGTTAAGTGGCAAACAAAAATCCCATGCTCATAGTCTCTTAAAAAAGGAAGCAGGGAAATTAATATTAGTATTATTTACTAGATAAGATTAAAACTTGAGGGAAATTTATATGTTTTACATATTGTCTTGGCCTTCCCTCATTAGTATGAATGTAATTATAGATTATTTTTATTGTGGTCTGGGCATGTTATTTTCAGTTTCTTGTGTATTTTTTAGACAGATTAATGGAAATTAACAAGTTCTTATGTATATTTAGTCATGGAAAATTTTATGTATGCCCTCCCTCTGTTTTTCTTTATTATCACCTATAGTAGTTATGAAATTTAGAAGTGTTTCTTCACTAGCTTAGGGCTTTAAAGATGTTTATTAAATACCTGTTAATGATAATATCAGGCATTATTTAATGATTTTTCAACTATGAAGAAGAGCTAAAAACTTGTTTGGTCACTGGCAGCTATTTCCCTTACTGTTTGCCATTAATAACAAATCTCTGGTAATAGCAAGTATGCTTTCTTTTTTCAGATATGCTTTTAAAGTAAAGTCATGTGTGGCATATTTCTTTCTTATTGATCTCCTGATACTGTTTTAATCTTTCCACATTAAATCCAACTGTGTTTTATTGCATTTTAAGTATAATAGAACCCTCTTGCATTATAGGAGTTATCCTTTGACTTAAGAATTTAAGATATTTTGGAAATTTAGATGGTTACTTGACATATTGATTTCTTTTCTAGGGCTTATTACCAAAACCAAAGGAAACCCCATTTCTTGTCTCCTTTTTCATTGCTCAAGTTGTGACCACATGTTCTGGAATTCTTTCTTATCCCTTTGACACAGTTAGAAGACGCATGATGATGCAGGTATTTTATATTATTTGTGAGTTTAATTGAATTTTACAATATCCTTGATATTCAAGTATAATTTATTCAAATTTTAGAGAAATTCTGGCTGAAAGGCAGGTCATCTGTTTTATTTACTTAAATAAATGTGTGCTGTGCTCTGTCTTATATCCTTTCCTATCCCAAAACAGCCATCATCCAGCAAAACTTTCTTCCTCTTCTATTATCAGAATAGAAATGCCCTCCACTCCTGTAACGTATTGTTTGAAAGGTGGAGGGGGGTGACAGGGATGGGAAGAGTGTGTCTATCCTAAATGAATATTAGGGTAAGTAGATCAAACCCTGTCACAAGCCACTGCCATATGTCATTATTAGTTGTAATATATTTTAACAAAAGTAAATAATTTTCAATTCCAAGGATGAAAACTTGTTTAAAATTCTGTGTGTTCTAAATATAAATCTCTGGGGTGCCTGGGTGGTAGCTGGTTAAGTGTCTGACTCTTTGTTTCTGCTTAGGTATTGATCTCAGGGTCGTGAACTTGAGTTCTGTGTTGGGCTTAAGACTCTCCCTCTCTCTTCCTCTGCCTCTCTTCCCTGCTCTTTCTCTCTCAAATAAATAAAGTCTTTAAAAACAAATACATATAAATCTCTAAATCAAAATTTTGATACATTCAGTCTTCATTGATGTTCTTTGTTACATTCATTTATTCAGCAAATATTTAAGTGCCTAATATATGCTAAGTTATGACAACCCAAATAAAAATAATGTGGAACCTGCTTCCAAATTCATAGCATAGCACTGAATGCATATGGTTTAAATAGAAATGTGCAGGGACACCTGGGTGGCTCAGTGGGTTAAGCCTCTACCTTCGGCTCGGGTCATGATCCCAGGGTCCTGGGATCGAGCCCCATGTTGGGCTTTCTGCTCAGCAGGGAGCCTGCTTCCCCCTCTCTCTCTGCCTGCCTCTCTGCCTACTTATGATTTCTCTCTCTATCAAATAAATAAATAAAATCTTAAAAAAACAAACAAACAAGAAATATACATAAGTTCCAGGAACGCAACAGAAGGATACCTAAATGCTTAAAGTGATCAGATGTAGCCCCTTGGAGAGCTAAATCTCTATAAATAGATTTTTTTCTTTAGACAGTGAGAGGATATTCTAAGCAGAGGGGAAAAAACATACGTAGATGTACAGTTTGAGTAGCAGATGATAGGGTTCGTGAGGGCAATTGGAAATAAAAATAATGAGGCCAGAAAGCTAGAATAGTAATATAATGCTTATTGTGTTCCAGATATTGTCCTAAGCATTTTGCACTTTAACTCATTTAATTCTCAAAACAATGCTATGAGGTGTAGTTACTGTCATTATCCTCATCCTCATTTTATGTCTACAAATTGGTCCTGGAGAACCCTGTAGGCCACATGAAAAGGTAAAGCATACCTATTAACATTATTCACTTATAGACTGTTTTTAAAGTTACTCCTTTTATATGTGTGTTTTCTCTTGATCTGTATCTAGCTCTAGTTTAATACATTGAAAAACCTTTTTAAATTGAAAATTAATTTGCATACAGACTGGATTAGGTGAATGGTACTATATTGATGTTATATTTTCTGATTTTGTTAACTGTACTTTGGGTTTGCAAGAAAATAATCTTATTTTTAGAAAATGCACACAGAAGTATTTAAAGGTAAGGGACATGATAGTCCATAACTTACTATCAAAATAATTCAGAAAAAAATTGTGATTGTATGGGGTTTTAGATACATGTGTATATTACTAGGACTGCCATAATGAAACAACAGAGATTTGGTGGCTTCAGCAACAGAAATTTTTTTCTCACAGTTCTGGAGGCTAGAAGTCTGAGTCAAGGTGTCCAGCAGGGTTGATTTCTTCTGATGGCTTCTCTCCTTGGCTTGTAGATAGCTTTCTCCTTGTGTCTTCCCATGGTCCTTTTTTTTGTTTCTCTTCTAATAAAGATAGCTAAATTGGATTAGGGCCTACCCTAACAAGATTATTTAATCTTAATTACTTTTATGAAGATCCTGTCTGATGAGTAAAGAAGATATGATACATATATACATTGGAATATTACATAGCCATCAAAAATGAAATCTTGCCATTTACAATGATGTGAATGGAACTAGAGGGTACTATGCTAAGTGAAATAAGTCAGTCAGAGAAAGACAATTATCATATGATCTCTCTGATATTTATGAAAACTGAAACAAGACAGAGAATCATAGGGGAAGAGAGGAAAAAGTGAAACAAGACAAAACCAGAGAGGGAGACAAACCATAGGAGATTCTTAATTATAGGAAACAAACGAAGGGTTTCTGGAGAGGAGATGGGGAGAGGGATGGGGTAACTGGGTGATGGACATTGGGGAGGTTATTGTTATATAACTATATATATAACTATATATATTTATATATATATATATATAATATATAATTATGTGTTGTAATGAGCATTGGGTATTATGTAAGGCTGATGAATCATAGACCTGTACCTCTGAAACAAATAATATACTGTAAATATATACATATATATATACATACATATGTACATACATACATACATATATACTCTGTCTCCAAATATAGTAACATTCTGAGGTGCTGGGGATTGGGACTTCAATATATGAATTCTGGGGGGATACAATGCAAACCCATAATGGTACTTTAATTTTTCTATTTTCATTTCTTTGTTAAACCCAACTACAAAAGCTAATCTATATGTACACTCTGAAGTTGTGTGTTGTTGTTGTTGTTTTTTACACACAGGTATATAATCTATGAGTAATACTAGGTTTTTTTCCTCTTTCTTATCAATTCTTGTACCTTTTATTTCCTTTTCTTGCCTTTCTGCACTGGCTGAGACCTATGATTCAGTGTTACTGTATTAAAGAAGTAATAACTAACAATCTTTTTGCTAGTCTTAATAGGAATGCCTTCAAAGTTACATCATTTAATGTTAGCTGTCTGGTTTTTGTAGTTATCTTTTATCATATTATGACTGTTCCTTTCTGTTTTGGGTTAGAACAGTTTTTAATCATGAATGGTGATTCTGTATATTTGTTGAGATGATTTTCTGTATCTTGAGATGATTTCATTTTTCTTTTTCCATATGTTAATAAATTATATTTATCTGTTTTCCAAAGCTAAACCAACCATATATGTCTAGTATAAACCCATCTTAGTCATTATGTATTGTATTTTGTATTTTTAGCTGGGTTTGATTGGCTAGTTTTTGTTCAGGAGTTTTGCATTGTTTCAGTGACTTTAGTTTGTTATTTTTCCTTCCTGTATTGTCCTAGCCTAATTTTGATATCAAGGCCTGTAAAACCTTTATATTTATAAAATATATAGTGGAGTATTCCACTTTTTCTCTTTTCTAGAATAACTTCTGTAAGATTGGAATTAAATTGAATATTTAGCGAACTCACATATAAAGCTATCTGGACACATGGTTTTCTATATGAGGATTTTCAACAACTGATTAGATTACTTAAGTGAATTTCATATATTATTCTAATGTTTTATTTTTTATTCTGTTGGTAAATTATACTTTTTAAGGAACTTGTCCATTTCTTCTGAGTTTTCAAAATAGGCATCATGAAGTTGTTAATATCATCTTAATCTCTGGATCATCTACAGTGATGATACCTTTGATGTTTCTAATAATTTTGGAACATTTTCTTGTTTTTCCTCAATGTTTCTAGAAATTTGTCAGTAAGGTATTTCAAATAACTAACTTTGACTTTGCATGCTTTCTGTTGTATTTATTTCCTATTTCCTTAATTCCATAATTTCTGCTGGCTACTTTCTTATTTCTACTTTCTTTTGGTTTAAAAATGTTCAGGTTGCTCATTAATTTTCAGCTTTTCCTTTCTAATATTTCAAAGTCATTAATTTTCTTATAATTTACCACTCAAACTGCATCTTGCAAATTTATTAAGGAGTTTTATGGTTATTATTAGGTTTTAAATATCTTCTAAGATGTGTTTTTCTTAGTATCTAAACAGTTGATAGTTTACTAGTTATCTTTTTTGCTGTCAGTTTCTCATTTAACTGCAATGTTGTGAGAGGGTAAATAATAGTATGTGATAACCATCTTTTGAAGTTTGTTAAGCCTAATATATGATCAGTTTTTAGGTGGGCCAGAGAAGTATGAGTATTCTTCAACCACTGGGTACAATATTCTATATATGTCCATTAATGCAACATACTTATTCAACACAGTGTTAATTTTATATGTCCTTAGTGCTGAAAAAAAACTATTTTAAGATGAGAGATAGTAAAATAATGGCAAACTATTTGTCTTCCTTTGTATAGAGTGGTGAGGTGGAACGGCAATATAAAGGAACTTTAGACTGCTTTGTGAAGATATACCAACATGAGGGAATCAGTGCATTTTTTCGTGGTGCCTTCTCCAATATCCTTCGTGGTACAGGGGGTGCTTTGGTGTTGGTACTATATGATAAAATTAAAGAATTCCTTAATATTGATATTGGAGGTAGTTCATCAGGAGATTAAGAAACACATGTATTTAACTTGTTAAACATACAAATTATATAGCTGCCATTTGTGTACGATTTGATAGAGTGTTATTACTGTCAGTATTTTTTAGAATAATTCTACAATAAAGCATATGCTTTTTCAGGGATTTTAGATACTAAAAATCAGATAAATGTGGGTTTCCTTCCTACTTAGACTCAAACCTTAAGGAGACATTTGACTTTAAGTAGTATGTTATTTCTATTAGTTTAAAATCCTTTTCTTTTGTAATGAAAATTAAAATATATACTAAAATCTAAGAAATGAAAGTATATTCTTTTTAAATGTTCTTCTCTTAATATAACTGCCTTCTCATCTTTTAAAATCATATGATATGACAAATATTTCTTAAAAGCTTATCAGGAGATGTCATCATATTTATGGGCAGAAGTAAACTTTCTTCTACAACATCTCTATTAAGACAGCTCAGGTATTACTATGCATAGTTTATGTTACCATATACCTGTTATAAGATAGATTCTAGATCTGATCATAAAAAATTAATGACTTTATGGCACTATAAGCATGTTGGTGGAAAAGAAAAGATATAAAATGGTGTGTCTGCTTTTATCTTTAAAATAAAAAAATCTGACTAATGTGAATATATCTTGGAACAAAAAATATACCTTTGAAAATTAGTGTGCTGTGTATTGATAATAAAGTTTAAAACTGTTATAGATGAGCTTTTTTCCTTGATTCTAGCTTCATTAATAAGCAGAGAGTAACAAAATTTTTGCCAGAATTCGGAATTGACTTAAAGACAGAAAACAGAGCTTCCAAGGCTTTATACAAGAGTCTGTCTTGTTTTTTCAGAAATGTTGTAGAAGATAGTACATTTGAAATCCCCAAGATTTTAACATTTTAGCGGGTAAAGGAATGTTAAACTAGAGGGGATAAACTATAGAGAGAGATTTTTGGAGGCTGTGAATGAACAGAAATGGAGCCAGCTGAACTTCTGGTGCACAGTGGCAAAAGTATAAATATTCATCTGTTTTGGTGAGTTTAACATTGTGTTCTCACAGCAAGGTTTGCTAGGGGGGTGGAAAAAGACAAAACAAAAATAATATTTATCCAATAATTATAATGTGGTATGAAAATATCTGATTTCTATTGGTGGGAAAAATCACATACTATTTTTTTTTTATAATTTTATTTTTTATAAACATATATATATATTTTTTTTTCCCCCCCAGGGGTACAGGTCTGTGAATTTCCACGTTTACAAACTTCACAGCACTCACCATAGCACATACCCTACCCAATGTCCATAACCTCCCCCCCGCCAACCCCCCTCTGCCCAGCAACCCTCCGTTTGTTTTGTGAGATTAAGAGTCACTTATGGTTTGTCTCCCTCCCAATCCCAACTTGTTTCATTTACTCTTCTCCTACCACATTAACCCCCCATGTTGCATCTCCTCTCCCTCAAAAATCACATACTATTAATACTACTGTAATTTGTGGGGTGCCTGGGTGGCTTAGTCAGTTAAGTGTACAACTCTTGATTTTGGCACAGGTCATGATCTCGGTTCTGGGATTGAGCCTAGTGTTGGGCTTCAGACTTCAGACTTCAGAGTCTGCTTGAGATTGTCTCTCTCCCTCTGCTCCTCCCCCCACTCACACTGTCTCTCAAAATAAAATCTTTTAAAAAATACAACTGTGTTTATTTGTGTTTATATTCAAAATTGAAAAAAATGTTAAATTTTAGTTAAAGGTTAGTTCAAAACAATCCCTGTTTAATTCTACCTATGGATCCTTTGAGGATATGGGGACCCCCTCCCCAAGGTAAAGAACACTTGTCCTAGAACATTGTACTCATTTGTATAATCAAAGTTGGGTCTCTGGCTAATCTGTGTTCCCACTGACAGGAAAAGGGAAAAATAAATCACAGGAGGTGGAAGAAATTTTAACCAGGAAAGGTGTGGAAGTTGCACATGTTGAATATACATATTAGTGACTTCAGTCACATGGCCATACTTAGTTATAAAGAGGGTGGGAAATATAGTCTGCAGTTCAGCAGCCATGTGTACAAGACAAAATATTAGATTTTGAAAGACTGCTAGTAGTCTTCCACAGTCTCTTAAGTAACATTTTTGTATCCATTCTCACCATCCTCTAATCCATTCTTAACACTGCCACCAGAGTATTTTTTAAACTCTCAATCTGATCATGTCAGTCTCCATATATTTCAATGTTTCTGAGTAAGTTACAGTACTACTTCCGGGCTTGCAGGTCATCAGCATTGGGCAAGGTTGGGGGGCAGTTTTTGCAAGTAACTTAGGAGTCCATATGCCAATTAAAAATGAAAATAGAATTTTAAAGTGGGATTTTATGTATATGTAGCAATTTTGTTTACATATGTACAAGTTTAGGGGATTAGCAAAATACAAGATTGCATTGAAATATTCTTGAACTCATGGTAGTACATGGACATCCTATTTCAATAAAAGCTTTTAAAAAGTTACTTTGAGAGGCATAGTTTTTGTTACATTAAAAACGTGTCTTCATTCTTGAAAAGGTAAATGGCTAGCCTGCAGGATAAATGAAAGACTTCTTATTCTTACTGTGGAATACAGGATCCTTTGTGCTCTAGCTCTAGACTTCAGCTGTGTATCACATCTGTCCTCCTAGGCATTATAGGCTTACCAGTAATTTCTGATCCCCAAACACAACATGCTTTTTGATGCCTCTGCCATTGGACCTTATTTTTCAATGTCATTTATCTTTTTTGTACTTTTTTTTCCTCTTTGCTCATTAGCTCGCTCCTTTTCATTATCTACCTTGAAAGTTACTTATTTTTTAAGGCGTAATTCTAAAGTTGCCTCCTTTGAGCTCTTCCTGCTTCAAAGGATCCCTCCCTTGACAGACAGTCCCATTTCTAGCCCTTCAAACACAGAAGTTTCTAGACTTCAATGCAAATCTCTACCATAGCATTTATTATAGCATTTATTATTAGGGTGAATTTCCTACTTATCTCACAAGAATTTATTGTACACTATTTAGTTCAATGCCTTGGCTAGTTTTGAAGTATACAAAAACAAATACATCCTATACCCTCATAATCTTGTAAAGGTCATAATTTAGAGTTTATAATCTAGTAAAATGGACAAAAATAACTGGTGGAGAACAGAATGTGGAAAATATCATAAAGAAAGGTACAAAATGGTAGCAAAGGAAAGAAACAGTTAACTTGAGGCACTCTTGGGAGGCCTTATGATACCCTTAAACAATATTGAAGGTAAGGTTTTAATAAGGGTGTAAAATTTGAGCTATGTCCCAGAGAAAGACAGTGGTCCAGAAACTTGGTGGAGAAATTTGTCATCTTTGAGCAACAGTAAGAGGTCAAGAGGTCAAGCTGGCTAGGATAAAACAGTTAATGTAGAAAAATGATAGGAAATAGAGTTGGAAAAGTAAGTTGTGGGTCAAACTGTGAGAGGCTTTGAATGCCAGAGTGAAGAATTTACACAGTGGAAGAACCATCGCTAATTTTCTGAACAAGTGAATAACAAAGCCAAAGCAATGCTTTAGGAAGACAACGTTGGCACAGTAAATAGGGAAAAGACTGAATGTGGAGAGACCAGGAAGCAAATTACAGCAATAATCCAGTTGAAGTAGAGATTCTGGATCAAATATTTATCGCAAGTATATGAGCTAAATATCTGGCAATGTGGCAGATTGAATTTACACAGATACCCTTTCCCACAAACATAATGAACATATTGGATATGTTGGATATTGGATAAAATATATCTAAAAGAATTTTTTTTAACAAAAATGTCAGCAACAAAAATACTCAAGGCTAGGAATGTTGCTGGGAGCTAATATTGTATAACATCTCAGAGGAGTCAGAAACATCTACAGACCTTAAGAGTAGTTTCAACACCCTCATGTGGATAGGATTATGAACTTGGGCCCTGGTAAGGTAAGGGAACTGAAACTGAATACATCATGTGTACTAAAAGCTTGGAAGGAGTGTTTTTTCTTTTTTTTTTTTTTTTAAGATTTTATTTATTTACTTGACAGAGACATAGCAAGAGAGGGAACACAACCAGAGAGAGTGGGAGAGGGAGAAGCAGGCTTCCTGCTGAGCAGGGAGTCCAGCCCGATGCAGGGCTTGATCCCAGGACCCTGGTATCATGATCTGAGTCAAAGGCAGACGGTTAATGACTGAGCCACCCAGGTGTCCCTTTTAAAAAAATTTTTTAAGAGTTAGCATATGGCTATTCCCATATGCTTTCTTTTTTGTTTGTTTCAATTTTTATTTAAATTCTAGTTAGTTAAAATATAATGTAATATTAGTTTCAAGAGTAGAATTTAGGGATTCATCACTTACGTATAACAGCCAGTACTTATCACAAGTGCCCTCCTTAATACCCATCACTTATTTAACCTATCTCTCTTCCCACCTCCCCTCCAGCAATCCTGTTTTTTTCTCCGTTTTAAGGAGTCTTTTTAATGGTTTACTTCTCTGTTTAAACCCCCTATGTTCATCTGTTTTGTTTCTTAAATTCCACACATGAGTGAGAGACTCTTTATTTTAAGAAGAGAGACTAGAAAAGTAGGCACCAAACCATAGTAGACAAGTGGATTGACAACCATCTCAAAGCAGTGAATAGGGAAAAAGTCATCTATGAGAAATCAAAACAACTAGGCTTCTGCCAGGACATAGTAGAGTTGACCCTTGAACAAACATGGGAGCTAGTGGGGCCAAGACCCTGCATAGTTAAAAATCCATGTATAATTTTTGATTTCCCAAAAACTTAAGAGACTGCTGTTGACTAGAATCATTACCGATAACACACTTTTCATATTATATGCTGTAATCTTACAATAAAGCTAGAGAAAAAGTACTGAGAAAATCATAAGGAACAGAAAATTCACTTATAGTACTGTACTATAGTTAATAAAAAAAATCCAGATAAAAGTGGACCTGTGCAGTTCAAATCCATGTTCAAGGGTCAACCGTATATACACATAAGCACTATATGCATGGTATATGAACTCTAAACTGAGAAATTAAAACTGATCTAGGACCAGTAAGACTCCTCAGGTTTCTGACAAATACAAAACATCTCTGGGACACTTCTATGACCCAGGGTACACAAAAACCCTACAGTAAAATTTGCCTTAGTGAAGATGAATTTATGGTCAAATATTTAAATCTTATGAGGAAATGAGAAAGTACATTGTGGCAGAGTTGGTAGATAAGACCATCAGAATTAGCCCTCAAGAACTAAAAAGGTGATAAAATAAGAGACTATAAAATTAGAACATTTAAAACAATAGATCTTTTTAAAGGAGGAGAAATAAGACAGTACAGTCTGAAAGAACAGACAAGTTTGAAAACAAACATCTAAAAATAGCAGAGTGCTTGAAATTAAAAATAGATAACAAAAAGAGGCTAAGAGTCATAGAGGTTAGAATAAAGAGACCTATATATTCTAACAGGAGATCCAAAAAAAACTGAAAAGAAGGGGTGAGAAGCAATAATCAAAGGAATATCTGAGACTTCTGCAGTACCAACCGTCCCAAAAACCAAAAAACAAAAACAAAAAACCATTCATCCTTAGGTTAACAAAAATCTCAGAATAAATTTTTAGAAATCCACACCTAGACACAACATAATAAAGCTACAAAATATCAAAGAAAAAAGAAAGACAAACTCATGACTTTCAAAGGAACAATATTTAGTCTCAATAGTAATGGAAGCCCAAAGATAAGGGAAGGTAACTAATTTTTTTAATAATTTTTTTATTTTTATTTTTATTTTTTTACGGTTTTTTTTTAAGATTTTATTTATTTGTTTGACAGAGATCACAAGTAGGCAGAGAGGCAGGCAGAGAGAGAGAGAGGAGGAAGCAGAGCTTCTCTGCTGAGCAGAGAGCCCAATGCGGGGCTCGATCCGAGGACCCTGGGATCATGACCCAAGCTGAAGGCAGAGGCTTTAACCCACTGAGCCACCCAGGCACCCCCTATAATTTTTTATTTTTTTATTCACATATAATGTATTATTAGCGCCAGCGGTATAGGTCTGTGAATCGCCAGGTTTACACACCTTACAGCATTCACCATAGCACATACCTTCCCCAATGTCCATAACCCCACCACCACCCTCTCCCTACCCCCCTAACGCCCCCAGCAACCCTCAGTTTGTTTTATGAGATTGAATGTCTTATAGTTTGTCTCCCTCCTGATCCCATCTTGTTTCATTTATTCTTTTCCTACCTCCCAAACCCCCCACGTTGCCTCTCAACTTCCTCATATCAGAGAGATTATATGATAATTATCTTTCTCTGATTAACTTATTTCACTAAGCATAATACCCTCCTCTAGTTCCATCCATGTCATCGCAAATGGCAAGATTTCATTTATTTTGATGGCTGCATAGTATTTCTTTGTATGTATGTACCACATCTTCTTTATCCATTCATCTGTTGATGGACATCTAGGTTCTTTCCATAGTTTGGCTATTGTGGACATTGCTGCTTTAAACATTGGGGTGCACGTGCCCCTTCGGATCACCACGTTTGTATCTTTAGGGTAAATACCTAGTAGTGCAATTGCTGGGTCATAGGGTAGCTCTATTTTCAACTCTTTGAGGAAGCTCCATGCTGTTTTCCAGAGTGGTTGCACCAGCTTGCATTCCCACTAACGGTGTAGGAGGGTTCCCCTTTCTCTGCATCCTCACCAGCATCTGTCATTTCCTGACTTGTTAATTTTAGCCACTGTGACTGGTGAGAGGTGGTATCTCATTGTGGTTTTGATTTGTATTCCCCTGATGCCGAGTGATGTGGAGCACTTTTTCATGTGTCTGTTGGTCATCTGGATGTCTTCTTAGCAGAAATGTCTGTTCATATCCTCTGCCCATTTCTTGATTGAATTATTTGTTCTTTGGGTGTTGAGTTTGCTAAGTTCTTTATAGATTTTGGATACTAGCCCTTTATCTGATACGTCGTTTGCAAATATCTTCTTCCATTCTGTCAGTTGTCTTTTGGTTTTGTTAACTGTTTTGGGAAAGTAACTAACTATCAAGAATTCTACACATGGCTAAATTATTATTCAAAAATTAGGGAAAAGAAATTTTTTCTTTTCAGAGAACAACAAACCAGTTCACCACTTAGAGGACTTTATTTAAATAATTACTCAGGGGTACCTGGGTGGCTCAGCTCGTTGGGAGTCTACCTTCTGTTTGGGGTATGATCCCGGGATCCTGGGATTTCATCCCACATTGGGCACCCTGCTCAGTGGGGAGCCTGCTTATCCCTCTCCCTGTGTTCTTTCTCTCTCTCACTCTCTCTTTCTCTCTCAAATAAATGAATATTATCTTTTAAAAAATTACCGAAATTAAAAACCCAGAAGGAAGGAATGGGATGCAGTAAGCAAAGAACAAATTGGCAAACCTAAATAAGCACTGGCTAAAACACTTTTTAGTGGGGAAAGTGACTTAACTTGATGAGTTTGGGAATAATTAAGCCTCGTTCTCACTTCTCTTGAGAGCCTACATACATTCTGATCCAATTTTTCTTGGATTTTTTCAGGGACAGGCCTCAGTGTGGAGCTATGTGTTTTATTATAACTAGGTAAGTCTGCTTAATTCTGGGGTAGAGTAATTATAAGCCTATAAGACACATTATTATTTCTGTAATACCAGTTTTATCAGTAATAATATTGATTTTTTAAAATCTCCATTGCCTACTCTTCTCAGTTGTTCGAAAATTCAGACAGAGATTCAGCCAAAGTGGTATCTAGAAGGAAATTTATGGCTACAAATATACCTATTAGAAAACAAGGAGGACTGAAAACTAATGCTGTAAGTGTTAAACTCATGACATCAGAAAAATCAAAGTAAACTTAAAAAATATAGAAGGAGATAATAAAGAGCAGATGAAAGATGAAAGAGCAGAAAAAAGAACCAAGAAGAAAAGATTCAAATAAACAATATTAAGAATGGAAAAGTGGATATATAACTACAGAAGAAAGTTTCAAAACTCACAAGTGAATAATCAACTTTATGCCGACAAATGTGAAAACTTAGATGAAATGGTAAATTATCAATAAAAATATAAATATTGATTCAAGAAATAATAGAAAACATAGACTACCACTAAAGAAACTTAACTGGTGGCCATAAATCTCCTAAATTCCAGGTCAAGATGTTTACAGCCTATTTTACCAAAACTTTGCCAGAGAAAAGAAAAAAGAGAGGAAACCTCTCAAGTTCTATGAGGCAAATATAATCCTGATATCCACAAGATGAGTAAAGAAAGGAAAACTTAATCTTACTTATAAATGTAAACATTCTAAATAAAATAATCATAACCCAAATCCAATATATCTAAAAATAATCAGAATGTCATGGTCTAACTGGTTTGTCCCAGGAACACAAGGATATTAGAAAAATCTATTAATATTCACCACATTAACAAATTAAGGGAGAAGAAAAATGTCATACCAATAGATAAATAACATTTGTTGTTTCAATGTCCACAGATGAGAAAAAGTTAGCAACTAGGAAAAGAGGATAATTTTAATTTCTTTCATCATAAGTACAAGTACTTAACATTAGTCACAAGACAAAGATGCTCATCATTACTGCTCATATTCAACATCAGAGAGTTTAGGCAACATAAAAAACAAGAAGGATTAAAAATGAAGAAAAAATAGTTGTTTCCTGTGTTTCTATACACAGGAAATTAAAGAAACTCTACAAATGTTAGAATTTATGAGAGTACAGCATGGCTGCTGTATACATGGATCAGTGTAACTAAATCAGTATAATCCCCATATTCTAGTGACAGGCATAATTACCATTTTTTTTTTTTTTTTGCATTTTCAGTGCCAGCAAGGTACTATTGTTACACTTACATTATTTAATAATAAAAAGAGCATAGTAGGTATATTTGTCATCATTTTAACAGATTTTGAACCTAGGACTTGGTGAATTAGGTAATTTGGCAAAGGTCCTAATGCTGTTAAGTGAGCCTGGGACTACAACCCAGGTCTATGTGACCCCAAAGCTTGTCATGCTTTTAGCCACTAGATTCTGTGATTTCCTCTCCAGTTATGTAAAGAATGTGGTGCTATCCCCTTGCTCCTGACCTCAACTGTTTCTTTTTACTCTAATGTTTTAAGTGTTCTTTAACAGATGAATCATCCTCATGCCCTCAAATTCTACAGACAGAAAGCATGATTAAATAAATGGTCGTAGGAGAGTTTCAGGATAATTCTGGAAAAAATCTAGATGGTGGCGGGTTCAAAAGGATGCTAGCTGAAGAGGCATCTGGGGAGGAAAGCGAGAGGCCATGAGATGCCCAGTAGGACTGGGGGCCCAGGTTCTGTTGGGGGCAGCAGTACCCAATCCCTGCTCTGCTCACGCACTGCCTGCTGGGAGGCCCCCCACCCAGTCTAGCCACATCCAAGAGGACCGGCCAGCGTCAGTCAGGAGCTTCCTGTCTTCCTGTGTGCTCCTGACACGGGAGAGAGATGGGATTCTTTAATATAGAAAGACTGGAGTCAAAACAATGCCATACATTCCAGTCTCCTTAGTATTACCCTTGAAAATGGATTTCATGTTACTCATGGCAACAGCTGCAGGAGCTGTAGCCACACTTGCTGCTGCTGCTGCTGTTACCGCATTGATAGTAGTAAAAAGTCTAAGTTTTTTAAAGAAGAGAACAAGTAGGAACGATGAGAGTAGTAAAAAAATCAATTTCAAGACGGAAACAAATAGGAAACACGGAACACATAAAGAATTGGGTGAGAAGGAACAGGAAACACAGGAAGAAGTGAACGAGGAGAAACAAGACAGCCAAACTTTGTAAGTGTAAACTATAATTTGATTAAATTTTGGCTAGACAATGATGCAGATCAAATGAAGGCAGACAGTGGGACGACACTAGGCTCCTTTTCTACGGAACAAAGGGCAGAGTCTGGATGCAATGCACTGTCTTGCCTGGTATCACAGTGTCAGACTTATTTTAAGGTCAGCTTTCTGTGAAACTGTTTTTCAGAGGTTAAGTGTTAGTGGAGACTGCATCTTTATAATGGTTTAAAGGAAGATACAGGAAGATCAAGTTGTTAGTGTGCTCTTGTCTCCTGGTAGAAGTTTGGTTTTTGCCATTTCAGGCCCTGATAAGGAAAAACAAACCCCTAAAATTTGTTCAGCTGGCTTTCACACAAGACACTGCGGGAACTGAAATGAAAAGGACTCCTTTCCCTGCGAGCGGCGGCGCCCCTGCAGAAGAGGCGAGGCTGCCGCCATGCGGCACAATGGGCGCCACCTCACAGAGCTGGGCGCGGCGGGCGGGCGGCAGGACCGCGCGGTCAGACTGCGAGCGCTCCGGCTGCCAGCACATGGGCCCCTCGGGGCGGCGAGGCCGGCCGGTGGGTTCCCTGGCTGCGGGTGGCACTTCGTCGGGAAAGAGAGGCGGTGGCCTGCGCGTCCCACTTCGAGCAAGCCTAGGCAGTATCCAGCTGCTGTAAAAGGCGTGCCTGTGGTTGCCACAAACAACTCAAAAGGGGTGCTTCAGTGCTTCAAAACACGCTGGCAACGCGCGGGGTCGGCCGGCTGCCTCTCACCCAACCCAGTCGCAGCTCTCCGAGCTGCCGCGCGATGGCGAGCAAACTCCCTTTGCTTTGCGTCCTCTCCTCCCTGATCCTCCCCGCTCCGCCTTCTCCCTCCCACCCTACGCTGGCTCGGCCGCCTCCATTTTCCAGATCTTTCTCGAACCCTCGGCTTCTCGGGCAGCCGTTGCCCGAGTACTGACGGAAGCGGCCGAAGTGGAGGCGAGGAGCAGCCTCGGGTGCAGAGCGGCCGCTCGCGCACCTCCCCGGCGACCGAGCGCGCAGGCGCAGACCTCTGTAACTGCCGGTTGGAGGCGGTCGAACCGCAGTGGAGAGAGATAGAGGCGGCGGAGCCTGCGGCGCGGGAGGCCTCTATCTCCTCCTCTGGTCCCGGACGCGCTGCCCTAGATTTAATGCGTAGCGACTTCGGGTCATTTCTCCTCTGCTTCTCGTAGGAGTCCCAATTCTTGGAGCAACAGCTCAGAAAAGGACGCGGTTCCCAGACGGGAGGCTTCAGCACCAGCTCCCCGACGATTCGGCGGCGGGATGTCTGTGGTTGGCATTGACCTCGGCTTTCTCAACTGCTACATCGCTGTAGCAAGGAGTGGCGGCATCGAGACCATCGCCAATGAGTACAGCGACAGGTGTACCCCGTAAGTGCCTTGGCTTGATCGTAACCCCGACCCTAACAAACGTTTCCTCCCGACCCTGCGTGGGTCCCGCCTGCTGGCTGCTGCTGCTGCGCGCCGAACCTTGTGATGACAGGTGCAGTCCATCAACTGCAATCCCTGGAGACCGCTGGTTGGCGGGCCCAGGTGGGAGTCGGACTTCGTCGCACTGCAAAGCTGCTTTTCCTTAAAGGACAAGGGACTTCACTCTAATAGTTGGCGCATCTCCTTTCTGTACCCTCTCACGCCCACATCCCCACCCTGCCTCTGTTCCCCAGCGGGCCTGCTTTAGTTTTCCGGGGGTGGGGGGGGTGGGGGGGGTGCAGAACCTCCTCGATATCCTGAACAAATCTGTGAAAAGATGTCTGGTTACCTCTAGCGGGGCTTGCTGGGGATTACCGGCCGCGGGCGCGTATCTCCCATTAGCTGAGCAAAGAATTCTTCATTCTGCCCTTCCTCCTTTCCCCATCTCTCTGCGTGACGGCTTTTCAGAAAAGTAAGAAAAAGAAAGCTTAGGCTGCACACATCAGAATATGAGTTGCAGGTTCATCTGGCCCAGAAAGCCCCCCCCCCCTTTTTTTTTTTTTTGCTAAGTTGTTGAGGTGTTCAGGGTTTTACCCCGTGTCCTTGAAAATTCGTGGGAATTGGACTGGTTTCCAGTGGCGTATATTGATGATTCATTAATAGGGAATCGGGGATGGGAGTTGTTGGCCTCCTGAATTGTATTGGTAATGTATGTCCATGAATGGAAAGCGATGCAGCCAGAACCTATCAAAAGCGAATTTCTACAGAGTGAATTATAGAAGAATCAGAGGTGGGTGTCCTGTATAAACAGGATCGTAGAGTGATTCGTTTATGAACACTTAATGAAAGACTTAGGAGTGGCATTATGTCACGGAAACATGTTTCTACACGTTCCATTGTTTCTCTGGTTTGCGAATGTTTGTTGGCAAAGAATAATTAGACAAAGAGTAATTAAGACAGGTCTATGAAAAATTAGCCTTTTATTGTCAGTTCCTGTTACTGGTAATTTTGTGAACAAACCCAACTGTTCATGTCTTCCTTTCTGTGGAAAAGTAACTAAACATCTTGATTTGATGCTTTAAGATGACCCAAAATATATAAATATGAGACTAATTTTAAGATCCGTGTTAAGCTAAATGATAAAATTACTATGATTGTATGAATAATTTAAAAATATATCAAGATGTTGAAGAGTAGCTGACTTGAAGCAGTCTGTGCTTTGGTTTCTTTCAAAGAATATTCTGGAAGGTTTTATACCACTTTTTTCTAGATATATACATTATATTCTGTTGAAATTTTACATGTTTAAATTCTCAGGTATGAGCATAGATCAGTTAATCCTCATAGTACTGTTACAACTTTTGCTTCCTTTTATGTCTTTTTCCAGCCTTTATGCACAATGAGAGGTTCAAGCAGAAATTGTGAACTGTTTCATGACTTTATGTCTGCAAGATCTTGTTTTAAGCCACAACAGATAGAGGCTGCCAGAAAAGAAGCAGTAAATTCCATTGTCCTCTTTCAGCAGAGTAGAAGTTAATGGGAGCAGTCTCTGGCTTCAGGGACTTAAGACCATGGAGAAAAAGTGAGGGGTAGCATGGATATTCCTCTAATCGTTAAAGTCTTATCCTAAAAGATCACAAACCAGAACCGTAAGACAGATGCTGCATTTCCGGCTCAGAAGTCTTATTAGCGAGTCCATTGACTCTTTAAAGAACCAGGCCAGACTTAATTCTTTAAAAATTAGACTGCTCATTTTCATGTTTCTTAGACACATTGGCTAATTCTGCATGGCTGAGATCTAATATATTTCTGATCTGTGTGTAAGAGTCACTAATACCTAGATTTAGTGAACCTAGTCCAAACTAGAAAATTACTAAGGTGGAAGTATTCTTAGCTTGTGTTAGCAACTCTGCCCCTCTTTTCATGGCTGTGTACGGTTATTTACCTCAGGATCTTTTATTGTTACTGAACTAATACTTCACTGTAGTCTATTCCTACACTATATTTGCTCTGTGGAACTTAAATTATTGAGTGAAAACATATCTTTTCCAGGTCCCTGGACCTTTGTTTATTGAATATGTTATCTTGCAAAAAGCATAACTATTGGAGAACCTGTAAATTTTCTAATATATCACAGTATTTAATGATATAAACTAGCTTTCAAAAACTTTTTTCCCCTGTTCCAGTCACTGACACCAAGGTAGTAAGACATAGGTGTTTCCAAGTACATTACAAAAGGACCTTGTGGAAAGAAGAAGGAAATGTTCCATTTAGTTCGTTTTGGCATTTATGCTTTTTAACATTTTTTTCATTCTTCAACATACTTGATTATACATGGGAAGGTCTGGTGAATAAACCAAGGACAGTTTTTTGTTTTTGTTTTTGTTTGTTTTTATTAAAAAAATTTTTTTAATGATTTTATTTATTTATTTATTTGAGAGAGAGAGAGAGCATGAGAGGAGAGAGATCAGCGGGAAAAGCAGACTCCCTGCCGAGCAGGGAGTCCGATGCGGGACTTGATGCCAGGACTCCAGGACCATGACCTGAGCCGAAGGCAGTCGCTCAACCAACTGAGCCACCCAGGTGCTCCAACCAAGGGCAGTTTAATGGAAAAGATAATTGCTTAAGTTTTGGCCTTGTGTAAAGTTGGAGGGCCTGTACTAGCTGCTCTTCTCCCATGCATAAATTGAAGAGGGGGAAGGAAATTAACATGCATAAGTTGAAGGGGAAAATTAATTTCAGAACATTTTCTTATTTAAAGCAATTGTTTCACAAATAGTACATGTTCATTGTAGAGAGGTAGACATATTAAAAGATTAAAAGAAAAATTTAATTCCTCCGCCCAGAAATAAAACTTCCAGATGGTTTTCTCTGTGTTTCAAGGATCGATTATACTTTTTGCACTTATATCCTGTTTGGTAACTTTTATGTAATACATACTTCTATACCATTAGTTTCAATGTTTTTGTATAATCCTTTCTTTAATTCCATCCCTTTTTGGACAGTGAAGTTGTTTATACATGTTCATTGTAGAGAGGTAGACATATTAAAAGATTAAAAGAAAAATTTAATTTGCCCAGAAATAAAACTTCCAGATGGTTTTCTCTGTGTTTCAAGGATTGATTATACTTTTTGCACTTATATCCTGTTTGGTAACTTTTATGTAATACATACTTCTATACCATTAGTTTCAGTGTTTTTGTATAATCCTTTCTTTAATTCCATCCCTTTTTGGACAGTGAAGTTGTTTATATTTTTTTTTAATAAGCCATACTGCAATAACTATCTTTGTGACTGAATTTTTGACCCTTATAATTCTTTCAAATTAATTCTTAGAAGTAGAATAACTGAATATGCACATTTTGGGATGTTTGTATTCAATTAAGCATAGATGTGGGGGATTGGAATTTCCATCCCAGACTTAATTATATCAAAGTGATTAGTTTCATGGGAAAAGAAAACTGTAGCCAAGAACCTTCATTCAATATTAGACTAAAGCATGTGATCAGCTAAAACAAAACTTTTGTTGATAATAGTGATTGGTATGTGACAAGTGTTGTGCTTCTATTGTCATATGCATTATATCAATTCTGTGAGTTTGGTAATACTAGCTTTTTTCATAAGCCTAAAGCAAACTTAACTGTTTTGGCCAAGAACTTGTAAGCAATGAAACTGATTCAGTTTCAGGCCTCTTTTACCCCCAGAACTCCAAAGTCCTTCCATTATCCATTGGTATAAGGATAGTATATCCATATTAGGTTAATGGGGACATAACAATCAAAGGAACAAATTATCTGGCTGAGAAGCATCTTTGCTCTAGTATCAATAAATTCACCTGTTTTTGACTAGTTTCTAAGAACTGTTTTAAAATGCTTTTAAGTTATTTTAAGAACATGTAAAAAATCTTATTTTGTTTAACAAATTCATTAAAATGCATAGCAACACAATAGGTTATTATAAGTATATGGAGGAAAGCAGTGTGGAAGATTGTAAACTACAAACTGCGTATTTCTTGTGGGTAGAATTATGGAGGACATGCTTTTACCACATAATGTGTAAGGTTTTGAATTTTTATGAACATAATTTACAATAAGGAAAATGAGTTTTTTAAAATGAAAGTATTTCAAGACATTTTTGTTAGGTGTATTTTTCAAAATTCTGTATGATCAGACTGAATTTTCAGTTCTCTGGTTTTCTGTCCTCATTTTTCCCTGTTTCTTTACCAGTGTATGAATAATTTGGGAATATACTGTTTTTACCTTACTTTGAGCTGTCCTCTTCAGTGCATACAAGTAGAAATCACTTACTTTGGGTTATTAAAAATAAACATTTTTATACATAGGAAATGCCAAACTCCAGAAGTTAATAGTAGCTATAGTTGGGTAGGAGGAGAACTTTTCTTGGTGATAGCAGTTGGGGAGGTGGGGGGAAGGGGAGGCTTTAACATTTAAATATTCTTTGTATCATATGAATTGGCTTTGTATATCTTAGTATGAGCTTATGTTAACTTTGATTTAAAATATTTTAAATACATCCGAGAAAGTAAATCTCCAGCCCTTCCCAGCCACCTAATAAACTTTAGTATGTATGCTTTTAGTTTTATACAAGTGTATGTGTATATAACTGGTATGTTTTTCTGTGTGTTTTTTAACGAAAGTAGAATTACATGGTATGTATTTTGCAACTTTTTCTCAAAATACATTTTGAACATCTCAAACTCGTGTGTATAGTTCTAATTTACCTCATTTTTAATTTTTTTTTTTAAGTTTTAAAATTTCAGTTAACAGTGTAATATTAATTTCAGGTGTACAATTTAGTGATTCAGCACTTCATACAGCACTCAGTGCTCATCACAAGTGCATTCCTTAATCCCCATCACCTGTTTCACCCATCCCCCCACCCACCTCACCTCTGGTAACCATCAGTTCTCTGTCATTCAGAATCTGTTTCTTGGTGTGCCTCTCTCTTTTTTAGCCTATGCTGGTTTGTTTTGTTTCTTAAATTACATATGAGTGAAATCATACAGTACTTATCTTCCTCTGACTTACTTCACTTAGCATAATACTCTCAAGCTCCTTTGGGTAAATACCTTGTAGTGCAATTGCTGGATCATAGGGTAGTTCTATTTTTAACTTTTAGAGGAACCTCTCTACTGTTTTCCACGATGACTGCACCAGTTTGCATTCCCACCAGCAGTGCAGGAAGGTTCCCCTTTTCCACATCCTTGCCAGCACCTCTTGGTTGATTTGTTGATTTTAGCCATTCTGACCTAATTTACCTTGTTTATTTAAATGGCTGTACGCGGCGCCTGGGTGGCTCAGTGGGTTAAAGCCTCTGCTTTTGGCTCAGGTCATGATCTCAGGGTCCTGGGATCGAGCCCCGAGTCGGGCTCTCTGCTCGGCGGGGAGCTTGCTTCCCTTCTCTCTCTCTCTGCCTGCCTCTCTGCCTGTTTGTGATCTCTGTCAAATAAATAAAATCTTTAAAAAAATAAAAAATAAATGGCTGTACATCCATTGATAAGTGCACTATTAGTGAATGTTTCAAATTATTATTTTGCCATCGACAAAAACAAAAATTCAGTGAGTATCTTTGGTTTTTTTTGTTTGTTTTTTTAATTGTGCTAAGTAGAATGTAAAGACAGATGGCTCACTCATTAGCAAGGCCAAAGCTAGGACTATAAAATCTTTTAGTGTGAATATTTTCTATGATAAAACAAAATCTTTATTGCCTTGAATTTGTGGATGAGGAATTCTGAAAAGTTTCTAGAAGGCGAGGAACTGTAAGTACAAATGACATACCATTGTGAATTTAAGTTATTTAGCATGCTATGGTAGTCTTTCGTATATAGTCACTACAATACAAATTAATCAGCATAGCTGTGTTCCGATAAAGCTTTATTTACAAAAATAGGTGGCAAATGGTAATTTGCAAACCCCTTGTCTAGTTAGTCATAATCAAAAGAGCTTTAAAATTATGGTGCATTGCTATTGGAATTTGACCTGTCGATTTTAAGGTAATCAGCTTTTAAAATAATGTATCTAATAGTTAAATACATCTAATTTAATGTAACTAATCAGCTTTTATAAAATATGTCTATGTAATTATAGTTGACCCTTGAACAATATGGGTTTGAACTGTGGAGGTCTGTTTATAGGTGGACTTTTTGTTCTGTTTTGATAAATACAGTACACTACTGTGAATATATTTTCTCTTATAATTTTCTTAATGTTTCTTTTTCTCTAGCTTAATATAAGAACACAGTGTATAATACAACACAAAATATGTGTTAACTGTTAGCATTAAGGCTTCTGGTCAGCAGTAGACTATTTTTTTTTTTTTTTAAGATTTTATTTATTGATTTGACAGAGAGAGATCACAAGTAGACAGAGAGAGAGGGAAGCAGGCTCCCCGCTGAGCAGAGAGCCCGATGCGGGACTCGATCCCAGGACCCTGAGATCATGACCTGAGCCGAAGGCAGCGGCTTAACCCACTGAGCCACCCAGGCGCCCAGCAGTAGACTATTAGTAGTTGTGTGTGAGTTAAAAATTATACATGGATTTTCTACTGTGTAGGGATTCAGCACCCCTAACTCCCTCATTGTTCAGGGTTCAACTGTGTGTGATTTCTGTTAATAGCTTCAAGTTGTGAACCAGTTTGTTTATGAATTAGGCACATTTATTAAAAGCATTTAGAAACTCATAAAAGAAATTTTTATTTTTTATATGTTAAAAAGTTTTATCCATTGTCCATACTGAAAGACCGGAAAGTTTTTGTTATTACTAAAATCATGTATGCCTAAAAGAAGTCTTTCTTTTGGGGACACCTGGGTGGCTCAGTAGGTTAAGTGGCCAACTCTTGATTTCAGCTTAGGTCATGACCTCAGGGTCCTGGGACAGAATACCCCTGCCCCAGTCAACTCCACTCTCAGCTGGGAGTCTGCTTGAGGATTCCCTCTCTGCCCCACCCCTCCGTGCGTAGGCATGCATGCTTGCGTTCTCTCTCCCTCTCTCAGATCTTAAAAAAAAAAAAAAAAAAAGGTTATTTTTCTACGTGGCAAGCTAGAAAGCAAATGGCAATCAGAAGTCTTTTGGCGAACATTCCTCCCCCACTTCCTTCTGGGGCAATTTTTTCGAGATAGTTAACCTTGAAAAATAACCATATGTTTTCTTTACTGCAGAGCTTCTCAAATCCGCTCATTTGTTTATAGGCATTGAAACACTCCCAGGAAAGAATGTTTTTCCCAACTTATTTGAATCTCCAAAGAATTATATTCCATAGAACAGTATTTGGAAAATGATGCTAAAAGGCAGTGGTCTCAGGTGGAAATTTTGCACCTTAGGGCACATTTGACAATATCTGAAGGTACATTTTTGGTTGACACTCTGGGGGTGAGGAATGGGGGGAATGCTTCTGGAATCTCAGGAGATGACCCCCTGACTTAAATCAGTTGATTGCCCTTTCATATCATTATTCATCCTGCCATTGTTTTCTTAGTATGTACTTGATAACATAAGAAGCTATAAATAGTAATTTTGATTTTATGGAAACTGGCAAGGGAAAGCTGACAATTTTTAAAATGGGGTTATTTTTAAAATGAAAGTGGTACAGTCAAGAGGCTTTGAATCCTTCGTAGAGACTGACAAAGTGAACAAATTTAAAGAGTACTGACCTCTTAGGTGAGAAATCTCATAGTCTTTTGACAGTATGTGTTTTCTCCAGCCTGATCATGCTTGGCTTTATAAAAAATAGGCTCTATAAGAGAGAAAGAAAATTAATCTTAAATTTTAAGGGAAAATACAAATACAGTTTTGTTTTTTAAAGATTTATTTGAGATAGCATGCCTGTGGGGGTGGTCAGAGGTAGAGAGGGAGAATCTCAAGCAGACTCTCCAGTGAGGGTGGAGCCCAAGTGGTGCTTGATCTCACAACCCTGAGATTATGACCTGAGCCAGAATCAAGAGTTGGATGCTTCACTGAGCCACCCAGACGCCGCAAAATACAACTTTCTTAAATTAACACTTACCATTTGATTTTTACGCCCCTCATCTACCAAAAGTGACATAGGACATTTAGAAGTTTTGTTTGTTTAGAAGTTTGTGGCATTTTCTGAGAATCTGGGATTACCACTGTGGTGGCAATATCAGATTAGAAATTAGAGATTTAAGCTGCATTGTAAATTTGTTTTTAGGTATAAGATGGAATTTCTAAATAGCAGTTGAAATAAAGTATAGAAAGTATGATATAAATGGATTATACAATATATATTTGGGTAAAGTATTGAATATCCTTTCTATTAAAACTTTTATGTCAGCCTCTGAGGTATGGTATAATGTGTTTATTTTCCTCGTGTTAGTAAAGTCAGGTAAAAGTTTTGAGAGATGCTAGGTATTTTGATTCCAGAATCTTTTTGAAAGAAAATCAAGGAAGGAGTGTTAAACCCTTTTTTAGCTATGTAAGGAAGGTTTTCTGTATATTGAAACTAGGTATTTCCAAGCTGTAACACTAAATTGTTTAAACTTTAAAAGTTGTGTACTTTTAACTTCAGAGAATAATGTAACTATATAGATTTCTCTGTGAAGTGATGTGTGTGTGCAGCATGTTTCAAAGAATTTAGCACTTAATAATAGATCGTTGAATCTATTATTTGGCTTCAGTGTTCTAAGAAAAGTTAACTTCTTGAGAATCAATCTTAAGAATAAGATTTTCTATATACTCAAGTGATGGTCGCCTAGTGTTAAAAAATTAAAAGTATTATTAAGTGTGTCCAAATAATGGACTAGAGAGAAGGACAGATTATAATAAAGTAAGCTAAAAGAAGGCAAATCCATATTTTCTCTGATGAACTTTAGGACAGAATGCCAGCCATCCACATAAATAACCATATTAGGTATGCAAATACCTACTCTAGCAGTGACTATGTTGATCAAGGAGTTATTTGGAAGAGATGATCTACTTGGGTGTCTCAAACATATCTCAATCTCAGCATGTCCAATGAGCACTGCGATGGTCCATCTCAAACCCATCCATTTTACAGTGTTTTCTGTCTCATTAAATGACACCACTCTACTCTCTTCTACAAATGGGAAACCTAGATATTAGTCACGATACTTGCCTCTTCCCCTTATATATTCCAGCTCTGTTCAGTAAAAATGTTAGCAATATCCATAAATGTTTTAGTAGTTACACCAAAAAGATAAGAAACAGGTGAAATTAATTTTGATATTTTTGATTTAGCTCAATATGTCCAAAATCTTATTTCCATATTTTAAAATCAGATATTTTATATTTCTTTTTAAATATTAAATTTTCAAAGTCCAGATTATGTTTCACACTTAAAATGAATACATCTCAATTCCTACTTGCCACATTTCATGTGCTTAATCATCACATATGGCTGGTGGCTACCATATTGGACAGTGAAGATCTAGTCTGTCACTAAGTCTTCTGAATTGTACCTCCTAAATAACTCTTAATTCCTTCTCTCTCTCTCAGCTGGCATCATCCTGATACAGATTACTGATAACTTCTAGCCTTCCTCCCATCAGTACACAGTGGTCAAAATGATCTCTCCCAAATCTTTTAATTCCACCCCCATCATCATTTACTCTTTAAAATCTCATCGCTTCTTTGGGTTAGCCTTTCCTGATACTCCTCCTCTAAATCAATTTTATTATCTACTCATCGAGCATCATGTACACCCTCTCTTGTAGCATCTAGTTTACTTTCATTTGTGTGAGCACTGTAAGTTCCAAAAGAGCCAAAACCATGTCTTTTTCCCCTTGCTATATCTTTAGTAACTGAGTGCCAGACGTAAAGTAATTATTCAACCAAAATCTGTTAACTGATGAATTTAACTGCTTGCCCTCCTTGAAAATGCTGTGGCTCCCAGTGTAACAGTATCCTGTTCAACCCTTAAAAAGCACTGTTTTGGGGGCACCTGGGTGGCTCAGTGGATTAAAGCCTCTGCCTTCAGCTCAGGTCATGATATCAGGGTCCTGGGATCGAGCCCCACATCAGGCTCAGCAGGGAGCCTGCTTTCTACCCCCTCTCTCTCTGCCTGCCTCTCTGCCTACTTGTGATCTGTCAAATAAATAAATAAAAATCTTAAAAAAAAAAAATGTTCTTAAGACTCTTGATCTCAGCTCAGGTCTTGATCTCTAGTTTTTGAATTTAGGCCCCATGTTAGGCTCCACACTGGGTATGGAGCCTACTAAAAGAAAGGCATTGTTCTTGGATCTTTCCTCTTCAGTTCATCTTCTGTATAAGCAGGGATTGTTCTTTATTCAGAAGCCTTTAATTCACTTTACCTACTGAGATAAATTTCAAATTTATAACTTGCCATTTGAGGCTCTGTGTAATCTGACCCCAAGATCATAAAAAATGAAACTAGCTGAGTTGTATTCTTCCTACTCTCCAAATAAACATTACCCTTAGGAGCCATCTTTCTATTCATTCAATAAGTACTTTTACTATATTACCAGATAATGATCAAGGCCAGTACTATCAAGTAGAACTTTCTATTCTACTGTATATCTCTTCTGTTGTATTGTATAATCTGTTCTCTCTATACTCACTGGTCGCATATGGCTGTTAAGTCCTTGAAAGTTGACTGTTGAGCACTTGAAATGTGAATAATGCTGAGGAACTAAGTTTTTTTATTTTGGTTAAATCTTATTAGCCATGTCTGGCTAGTGGCTACCATATTGGATAGTGCAGATCAAAGGAATGGAGCACATGCTATCTGCCCTCATGGAGTTCATACCCTGGTATGGAGATAGTCAGTAAATAAACTGTATCAGATGGTGATACATTATGCAGGAAAATAAAATTAGGAGATGTATATGTTGGGAAGGAGCAGAAAATGTTTATGTAAGATAGAAAAGGTACTAACTGACATTTGAGCAGAGATATGAAAAAAGTGAGTGTAAGCCATGTGGATGGGTATATTTAGAAGTGTTCCAGAGTAGAGAATAGCATGTACAAAGGTCCTGAGGAAGGAGTGTGCTTACCTTATTCTAGAAATAGCAAGGAGACTGGTGTGTCTATATTGAAGTTACAGAGTAGAGCAGACCAGGAAGGATTTTATTGGCTGTTAGGGAGACTTAAGCTTTGGCTTTGTGAGACAAGATGCCATTGGAGGGTTTCAGCAGCTGAAATTCATGACCCTAGTCTTGGAAGAGAATCACTCTGATTATTATATTGAGAATAAGTATATACCTACATACTGGGAATGTCCTTTTGGACAAAGGACATTTTACATATTAAAATTTTTTCTCTTCTTTCAGATCTTAATTCAGAAATTACATCTTCCACTTGCTTTTCCTAAGCTTTATCATATAGAAGTGATTATTCTTTTTCACTAGTATTCATGTCCATATGTTCATAGTCCTATATGTTGATTTTTTTCTGTAGACTATAAATTCTCCAACAACGGTGATTGTAGCTAGTATACACATAGTGCTCCTAGTTATTGGTTGAATGAATGGTACCTCTAGTTACAACTAAAGTCATGGAAACAGTTTCTTAAATTATAACGCGAAATGATACTTGGATGAAAATGTTGCTCTATAATTGCTTTTATAAGCAGATTTATATCTAAATGCAGTAATAAAAAAATAGCATGGTGTCCAAACCATTTACCCATATTCACTCATTTAATCCTCTTACAAACCTGTAAGTAGGTATTATCAGCACTATCTTCTGGATGGGAAACTGAGACAAATAATGGTTAAGTAATTTCTACAAGATTACAGAGCTTGGATTTAGATCCATGCAACCTGGATGGTTAATTTTTTTAGTAGGTCATAGACCTACTAAACAATTTTGGGAGCAGCAGAGCATTGCCAGCTATTAGCAACATTTATTCTAAAAGTTCTAACGTTCTGACTTTATCTACTGTTCTATTACTTATGAAACAAAACTATGTAAAATTCTGATGTTCATTAACCTATTTTTAGAATATACATCATTATGTTAATCCATTTAATTCATTTTTTTCATAACAAGAGATAGAGTAATGGCATATCAATATAAACATACCATGGGAACAAACTTTGTGTTTTTCCCTTGTTTAGGGCCTGTATATCTTTGGGATCAAGAACTCGAGCCATTGGAAATGCAGCTAAGAGCCAGGTAAATTGTTAATGTAGATGTTTTGACTTACAGGAAGAATTTATTGGAATCTTGGTAACCAAGCTACCACTTTGTTAGTGAGAAAAGAGAAGGCGAGAAATTTGACAGACTCGAATATCTTTGTATTTTAATAGATATATTTTGCTTTGGGGTTGTAAAATATTTCTTATCTTTTATTTTTTAAAAAGTCTTATTTAGTTGTGAAGTTAGGGTGTATAACATCACTTTTTCGCCTGTATGGTTACTTTTCTATGAGGTATCCTGTCTAGAATATACACTTCAACAAGTAAGCAATGTCTTTGTAAAAGAAGGTGGGAAATATGGAAGAACTAATTTCCAGAGTAACCCAGTGTGGCTACTTTTGCATGGAATCTGCTTAAGTATTCATATTTCTAAGCTTCCAAATTGCTTATAAGTAGAACATTTACTTTTAATGTTTTTTGTTAGAGGTTCATTTTCCTCAGACTTTATTTCCCTGAACCAAAAGCCCTTAACAATTACTTCTTATATTTTAATGTGTACCTGGGTCTTCTTTTTGTCATAAAATAACTTTAATAGGTCTTTTTTCCCCTCCTGATTTTATGGGAATAATTGACTCATTTATCTAGGAATTTTTGCTTAAGACTTTCCTCAAGGTTGTCTTCTAATTGGCCTATATATGAAAATGTTATCTTCTACACTTTCATATTGTACATTAACACATGTTGAGTTTGTGCCAAAAAGACTTCTTCACTAAAGTTTACATCTTATATTCTGTGTGATCTTCTAAGCGTATCATGGATAACAGAGTCTCTATAAAGAATGCAAACTAAAGTTACTCCTCCTAAAGAGACCAATGTGGTAATTCAGCGTCCCTGTAGCTTTCATCTTGTAACTTGTAACTGAAGAGCACGATCTGTTTGACTTTAACTAAGAGGGCAGCAACTAGATCTCAATATTAGTGTATAGTTTGAGCTAGATGTTCTAGTTAAAAAATTACTTTGCTAAAATACAAGCCATTTGCAAATTCAGACACTTTAACTTTGCGTCATGCTACATGGAAGGAGTTTAAATTTACCAGCCTAGAAGACTTCTCAACTGTAAGAAATTTCATTCTCACTACATGGGAAGTTTCACAAAGAACTAGATATTAAGAGGAAAAGAAAAGGGGGGCAATGTGGAAGAGTGTTTCAATAAAAACTTAGGAATGAAAGTGGAAGAAAGAGAAGTCAAACATACTAATTCACTAAAGCAAAAGGTGAGGAAAACCAAACAGATGAGCTGTAGATAGATTTTCACTGTATTACTCGAAAAGTTTTACATTTTTGTTCTTTCTTTTTTGAAAACATTAATTTTGAGTCTACATTCCTAGGATAGGAAGAGAATTTGTGGAGCAATATATAAGATGCATACATTCTTACTGTATAATTTTACTGTCAGCTGGAAGCCAGACAAATGATTGTGTATAATTCTAAACTTAAATGTGTAGGATAAGGAGACTTGGTGGTCTTAAATATTAGCATAATGTTGATTTTGCATTCATTAAATATCAATAAATAAAAGTGTTTACTGCCAACAGATAGTCACAAATGTAAGAAATACAATTCATGGCTTCAAAAAGCTTCATGGGCGATCATTTGATGATCCCATTGTGCAAACGGAAAGGATCAGGCTTCCTTATGAACTGCAGAAGATGCCTAATGGAAGTGCAGGAGTTAAGGTAAGCTTCTCAGAGTACAAACATATTTAAATTCAAGAAACCAAATATAATATTGCCTGTTTATAGTTTTTTTCCACTAGACCTAGTACATATGTACCAAGATTCAGTTTTTGTAGTAAGCTTTAGTGAGTGCAGAACAATTACAATTCGATAATTCTTATTTTTATTTTCTCATTTTTTTAAAGGTTTTATTTATCTGAGAGAGAGAATGAGCAGTGGGAGGGGCAAAGAGGGAGAGAGATTGAGTGAGAAGCGGACTGTTTGCTGAGCTGGCAGCCCAATGCAGGGCTGGATCCCAGGACCGGGAGACCAGGACCTAAGCTGAAGGCAGATACTCAAGCAACTAAGCCACCCAGGTGCCCCTAGATAATTTTTAAAATCCAGACAATACTTTTATTGTCAAGAAAAAATTATTTGAGGGGCGCCTGGGTGGCTCAGTGGGTTAAAGCCTCTGCCTTCGGCTCGGGTCATGATCTCAGGGTCCTGGATCGAGCCCCGCATTGGGCTCTCTGCTCAGCGGGGAGCCTGCTTCCCTTCCTCTCTCTCTCTGCCTGCCTCTCTGCCTACTTGTGATCTCTGTCAAATAAATAAAATCTCAAAAAAAAAAAATTATTTGAAGAACTTTTAGAAGTGAACAGTATTTAAGCAATAAAGGCAGAGGCATAAGTGATTTAGAAAAATAGACTGCATAAGTATATTAATTGTTATATTAAAGCAAACTCTACTTCCAAATGGATGGATTTCACGATAGCATTGTTCATAATAGCCATAAAGTGGAACAGTCCAAGTATTCATCATCTGATGAGTGGTTAAATGAATTGTGGTACCTATACAATGGAATATTTAGCCATAAACTGGAGTGACTTCATAGAGATGAACATGGCCACATAAATATACATATATACACTTACACACACGTATGTTGTGCTGCTTGAGAAAAGCTCTTCCAGAGTTTAGTGTTACAGAATAAAATTTGGTTTACTTAGGACACAGAAGTAAGACATAACTTTTTCTTCAGTAAACTAAATGTAGTTATTATATGGGTTCCAAGGTAACTTTATATTGCTCATAAATTTATTGGTTATTATAAAAGGGCTTAATTATCTAAAGCACGCATCTTCCAGTATTCCTTCATCAAGAAGCATTGTAAAGTTCCCTTTTGTGTGCTTAAATGCAACCTACTCTTAAACCTGTGTATAAGATGAAGTGGTTATTTGGTCTAAAAAACAATTTTGAAATTTCATGTATACATCTCTAATATTTAACTTATGATTATTCCTAGAAACCTTGGAATAATAGATAAAATATCTTTTTTTAATAAGAAATTTTCTTTCCTGATATTCTAATTTCCTCTTCCTAAAACTGTATGATTAAATCTTTCATTTTAAACCCAGAAGAGTTCTAACTTTCAAAAGAAGGATTATTTGATCTTTTTCTCGTTCAATATATGCCTGGAAAGTGAATGTTAAAAATTGCTTTTTTGAGAGGCATGTGGGTGTCTCAGTCCGTTAAGCGTCTGCCTTCAACTCAGGTCATGATCTCAGAGTCCTGGGATTGAGCCCTTCATCAGGCTTCCTGCTCAGTGGGGAGCCTGCTTCTGCCCCTCTCCCCCTGCTTATGTGTACACTAGCACACACACTCTCTTAAAATCTTTTTGAAAAATTGCTTTTGTGAAAAGGAGAGATTTAAGGCAGGAAGACATTTTTGAGAACAATTTGGTTATATTACTATGTGTAAGTCACTTGAGTTTTAGAAATGAAAGGTGGTAATAGTAGAATAATCTTTTTCAGAATATAACTTCCTTGAGCAAAGACTGTCTTTTTTGCTGTTGTTTGTCTATCATGTATAGAGTAGATCCTCACAGAATGTATATTGGATGAATAAAAGACTCTTAATAAATATCTCAACTTCTGGTTTTAGGTGCGGTACCTAGAAGAAGAGAGACCTTTTGCAATTGAGCAAGTTACTGGAATGCTGCTGGCTAAACTTAAAGAGACTTCAGAAAATGCTTTGAAGAAACCAGTGGCAGACTGTGTGATTTCAGTAAGTTTACTTCACTACTTTCAAATCGCACCTTCCAGTTTATTAACATTCTATTGAAATATTTTTCTTCACTTTTCTTTACTCTTTCTGATCTTTTTTAGTAAAAAAAAAAAAAAAAAAAAAACACCATTTTTATGTTTAAAAAAACACCTTATTTGGTAAAGTTTTGGATTGAGTTAGTTTCCTAAAAAGTCAGTTATGATAATCTGTGAATCTTAAAACAGTGTATATGATTAGTGACTGCTGTACCTGCCAGTAATTCCTAAGAATCTTTCCTGGTCACTCTTAACTTCCCACCTGTAGGGACCTTAACATTTCATGGCAAAGCTGAAAATTCTCAGTTGGGAATTTGAGATTATATATATTTGTATATTTTGTATCAGAAAGAAAAAAATATTTTTTAAATGAAAAATTGGATATATTTAACATGTTAAAGTTTCAGAAATTTTGACATATGCTTACACAAAACCATCATCAATCATTATCAGTATTATAAACATATTTATCAACCCCCCCTCAGAATCCCATTGTATCTCCTTTAAAGTAAAAGTTGTTTAGGTATAAGGTTGTGTAGCATGATCCTTTGACATACATATACATAGTGAAACAATAATGATGACTGCAATTGAGCAAATTAACATACCCATCTCAAGTACTATTTTTGTGTGTGTGGCAAGAACAACCTGAGATCTACTTTCTTGGCAAATTTCCAGTATATAATACACTATAACTAACTCTAGATACCATATGCTATACATTAGATTTCTAGAATTTATTCATCCTACATAACTGAAACTTTGTAATCTTTGGCCAGTATCTCCCCATTTTCCCCACCTCCTTGCCCCTGGTAACCACCACTCTACTCTATCGCTTCTATGAATTTAGCTTTTGTACATTCCACATATAAGAGAGAATGCAATATTTTTCAGAAAGAAAAGGTCTTTCTTTAAGGATTCATAGAACATTTCATCATTTATCTTTTGAGATCCCATTATATACTGATAACTTTTTAAATTTACATGTTGTCACTTAAATGTGAGTATATTTCTAATACTATTAAACTTCTCTACCTAATTTCAACAGTCTCCTATCCTCAGAAAAATAGAATTGAAATATAAACTCCCCTGGAATTTAGTAATTAGATTATTATAGGTATTTAGAATTTTTTGAATGAGAGAAAAATAATAGAGCTTTAATATTTTCTATTCTGACCATTTAATAATAGCAAATACTAGAGTGTACCTTTGGCCAGGCAATGTTGCAGGCATTTCATAAGTACTAACTCATTTAATCCTCAGAACCCACCCTATGAAGGTAGGATATTTTTAACTCCAGTTTTATAGATTAGAAAGCAGACACAGAGAAGTTAAATAACTTGCCCCAAATCAACAGAGCTAATGAGTTTTAAGCCAGAATTCACGCACCCTGTATTTCATTCCCAAGCCTCTGCCTATAACTCTACCCTTGTACTACCAGTTGAAAGTATACATCATAGCGGGTTTGGTTTTAAAGTCCATCTTAAATTCAAGTTCATTGACTATACTTGATAATAATTTCACATCAGAAGTTAATGTCAGGAATGGATAAGGAAGATATGGCCCATATACACTATGGAGTATTATGTCTCCATCAGAAAGGATGAATACCCAACTTTTGTAGCAACATGGACCGAACTGGAAGAGATTATGCTGAGTGAAATAAGTCAAGCAGAGAGAGTCAATTATCATATAGTTTCACTTATTTGTGGAGCATAACAAATAGCATGGAGGACATGGGGAGATGGAGAGGAGAAGGGAGTTGAGGGAAATTGGAAAGGGAGGTGAACCATGAAAGACTATGGACTCTGAAAAACAACCTGAGGGTTTTGAAGGGGTGGGGGGGTGGGAGGTTGGGGGAACCAGGTGGTGGGTATTAGGGAGGGCACGTATTGCATGGAGCACTGGCTGAAAAGAAAAAAAACAAAACAAAAAAAAAAAAAACACCTTTACACCAGTTTAAAAAAAAAAAGAAGTTAATGTCAGAAGAGAGCATGATGAACATTTTGGCCATTATTTACTTTGTAGTTAGTGTGATAGACACATTGTGAGCTATATAAGGGGAAGTATTTTCTCTGTTTTATGCACTGTTATATCCCTAAGTGGTTAGAAAAGTACCTGGTACATAATTGCTCAATGAGTATTAAATGAAATCTATATTAGAATTTGGATTTTTGTCAGAAGGATAATAGCAAAATCAGGATAAACAGTTTATCAAAATTCAAGTTCTTTTCCTGTTGTTAGTATCTGTTAAATGAAATTTCTGACTTTAGAAAGCAATAAAATTGGAGACAACTTACTTAAAATTGGAAGAGCTTCAAGTCATTTTGTACATGAATGTACTTAATTAGCTTTTTTTTTTAAAGATTTATTTATTTGAGAGAGCATTCAGTACACATGCACACATGCAGGGGGAGGGGGAAGGGAAGAGCTGACTCCCTGCTGAGTGTGGAGCCCACCTCAGAGCTCTGTCCCAGGACCCTGAGATCATGACTTGAGCCTAAGTCAGATGCTTAACCAACTGGGCCACCCAGGTATTCCTACTTAATTAGCTTCTCAGAAATCTGTCTGTAGACACAAATCAAAGTTTGACAGAACTAAATATATGTAAATCTTAAAAGTCTCAGTTATCTTTTAATAAAATCTTTGTTTAATTAACATTAATTAAACATATAGTGGTTTTTGGTGATTTTAAAAGAAGTACGTGCTCTTCGTAAGTCCCCTGCAATATAGGTACCCCTTCCCTTTGAGATGATAGGCACTGCAAACCTTTGGGTTTTATATTCTCCTAGGTAACATATACCTACACAAAAATCATGCTACACATGTCCTTTTTTCTAATCAGTATAGATACTCTTCCATGACCATTCAGATCTGCCTGATTCTAACAGCCACATAGTATTCCATTATATGGAAATACCAAGATATATTTATTCTCATTTTAACAGTCTTGGGCTTTCAATTTTTCATTATTAAAGATGAACAAACTTTTTTTTTTTCCATAGAGCAGAACCAACACAAGAAGGATTTAGATGAACATATTTTGGAAATCTTGAAGTATAATGTCATCTTATTAATTGCTTTAAATTTGTGTTCAAACTTAGGTCAACACTTTATGGTAAAGAAATTGCCAAAAAGAAAAAAACTAGTATTTTTTTTTTTTTTATTTAATTAGAACACCATTCTTTGCCTTAAGCCCTACACAAGTTTTAGAGCAGTTATTTTACATTTTTAGCTGACGAAATGTTTAAAATCTATTACATCAAACTAATATATTTTAATTACTGTTTTAAAATACCAGATTCCTAGCTTTTTCACTGATGCTGAGAGAAGATCTGTGATGGCTGCAGCCCAGGTTGCAGGTTTAAATTGTTTAAGGTTGATGAATGAAACTACTGCAGGTGAGCACTTTGTAGTTTGAAAATCACTGTCAGAAAAATACTGTTCCGGTTATTTTTGTTTTAATATAAAGCATTTATCTTTTTAAAACTTAATGTGTACTAGCTCTTTTAACCTTTAGTTTTGTAGTACAGTATTTTGCTAAAAGTTAAATATGTCTTATATTTGCTGTAAGAATTAACTATAACAAATGATTCTAAAGGAAAAATAAAAACAGTAACCAAATTATAAAAAGTTAATTTACTTTGAAATGAATATAATTTATATTACTCTCTATTAAAGTGCAGTATTAAAAGGACTTATCTTTTGTTTTCCAAGTGATTCCTATCCTGATACTAATGTAATTTCTTTGTTCTTACACAGTTGCACTAGCATATGGAATTTATAAACAGGATCTTCCCCCACTGGATGAGAAACCAAGAAATGTAGTATTTATTGATATGGGACATTCTGCCTACCAGGTCTCCGTTTGTGCTTTTAACAAAGGAAAACTTAAAGTAAGTAAATAAATGATTTGCTATATGTAACTTTAATGGTTAAGAGAGCATGTAAGACGATATAGAGAACCTTGGTGCCTGGGTTTAAATCCTGGCTCGGCCACTTAAAAACTGTGACCTTGAGCAAGTTACATACTCTCCTTAAATCTCAGGTTTGCCACCTGAAGATAGTATCAGTAATTACCTCATAATTTTTGAGGAAAAATTAGTTTTAATGTATGATAAATGCTTGGAATGCCTATAATAGATACTGTAATATGTATTAGCTATTTTTATTGTCAAGGTGTTAAGTCACCTACAGGGAGCATTAAGTACATTACTATCCATAAATATATTTAGGAAACATTTTCTAAAATGATTCCCTTTGTTTGATAAACTTTCCTTATCCAGGAGTTCTAATTATAGTTTTCTAAAATGTGGCATCGTTTAGTTCTGTGTGCTTATCTTATAGTTTGTATTTGATTTTACATTCATTTTTACATTGGTCATCTTATCATCTTGTCTTTCATCATCAGTCACATATGTAGAAGTTACTTAGAAGATGAAATACTATCCAACAGACCTTTTAGAGCCTTTTGTCTCTCAGTTTATAGTAACATCCTTGTAATCAGAAAACACAAGGGTAATGACTTACAATGAATATAGGATAGTTTTCTGTAAATTGGTTTAATCTGTTGTTTAGTCTTGAATTTTAACTTAAGAATATTTTCCTCCCTTCCTTTTTAGTAGATATCTTTGAGTAGCCGTATCTGTGGCCCTTCTATCCAGAAGGATGCATGTTTGCACTAATCACATACCAACATAGTTTTGCAGTTAATTTTGTGTGGTACTGGTCCTAGCAAGAAGTTGATCCATGAATTCTCCGTACTAGTCTGTGGGCTGATAACCCAGTCACATTATGTTTACAACTTTCTGTGGGGTTTACTATTGTTCCATCACACATTCTTGTGAAAAAAACCTGAGGAGCCACACCAACGGTGGGGTTTCTCTTTTTTAAGTGACTAGTGTAAGTAGTCATTTGTGTCCTCTAGTTTGGAGAGAGAGACTAGATATCTTGCTCCTGCATTTTCAAGAGGTATGGTGTTCGAGTTCTGTGACTTTTATACTCCTCTTTGATCCATCCACTAGCTGGGGCTCATTGGTCGACAAGTTTATTATATTATTAATTTTTGTTTCTTCTCTTCACTTTCTTCTGTTTTATTTTTTGGTTTTTCATGTATTCTTTTGTTCTGTGTTTTTATAAAAATGGTATAAAAATGGCTTGGCTTTTTTTTTTTTTTTCATGGTAGTTGGAAGGCCTAATTCCTGACCTGAAAATTGACCAATTGTGCTGTTTTAGATTTAATCTTTGAATTGGCTTTTCTTGGCTGTTTTGTTTTGATTTCATGCTTTAGGACTGTTCCTTTGCTCTCTTAAACTTGGTTTTTGGCCTGTCTGTTCAGTGTTGTTATAGAATCAACGGATATGAGATAGTGAAGTTTTAATTATAACTAAATTATTCAGAAATAGAATTAATTATAATTATGGCATATGGATCTGCAACCCAAAATAGATAATTCAGAATGGGTAAGTATGTTGACTAAATATAAGTGATAATTAGTATAAGTGATAGCAAGTTTGACACCCCTTTTTGTCAAGTTTTTTGCCTTTAACTTTATTTTAAAAGTTGGTTTTTATCTTTTTGAAAGCATTTATATTTCTGAAAATTCAGTTCTGGTTTTTTGGTTAAACAGGTCTTGGCTACTACCTTTGATCCATATTTGGGTGGCAGGAACTTTGATGAGGCTTTAGTAGACTACTTCTGTGAGGAGTTCAAGACCAAATATAAGATAAATGTGAAAGAAAATTCTCGGGCTTTGTTGCGTTTATATCAGGAATGTGAAAAACTGAAGAAGCTAATGAGTGCAAATGCATCAGATCTTCCACTGAACATTGAGTGTTTCATGAATGACCTTGATGTTTCTAGTAAAATGAACAGGTACCGTGTATGTTTTCAATTTAAGAAGTGTTGGCTTATTTTATGTTTAGATCATGTCTGATATTTTTCATCCTGTTTAGAAGATCTACTTGAATTTTATATCCCAAAATGATGAATTTTATTTACTTTTCCCACAGGGCTCAATTTGAACAGTTATGTGCTTCCCTCTTCACCAGGGTTGAGCCACCATTAAAAGCAGTAATGGAACAATCTAGTAAGTGTAAATTACTAGACTAACCATCAAAATTGTATTATGGCATTAACTCACTTGAATGGGGTAGGAAATGGTAAAAGTGATGAAAACTTTCATTTGTTTTTTGAGATTTCTATCTCTCATTTTAAGATTTTTTATTTTATTTACTTGACAGAGAGAGATCACAAGTAGATAGAGAGGCAGGCAGAGAGAGTCGGGGAAGCAGGCTCCCTCCTGAGCAGAAAGCCTGATGTGTGGGGCTCGATCCTGGGATGCCGGGATCATGACCTGAGCCAAAGGCAGAGGCTTAACCCACTGAGCCACCCAGGAGCCCCTTTATCTCTCGTTTTAGAGAGGGAGATTTTAGCTACATTCATAAGAGTAAAGGCACTATGAATCTGGGTTTATGAGACTAATTCCTGACTTATGTTATTGTTTACATCATAAAACTAACATTAGTTATATTTGGAGGTGTTTATATGTAAGTATCCTGTAAAGTCTAAGATGAGAAAAAAGTAGAAATGGGACATGATTGCATTTTGTTAAGGTTTTTGGTAACCATTACTTTCTATGGGTATTTGTGAGGTGAAAATTAGAAAATTGAAGGACTCTGGAGAGCCCATGAGGTACTTGTCTGTTCTTATTGTCACTCTGTCATCTCGACCAAGTGCAGTGCTTGATGCATGGATAGTTAATATTTATTAAGTTTTGACTTTTTCTAAAATTTGTTTTTATCTTTTTTCTATTTAGTCTTGTTTTTAGCAAAAACGAAATCATTTTTTTTTTTTTTTAAGTACCTTTAAAGTACCTTCCAAGGTCTTTTGGTCACATTTTAATAAAGACTATCTTATTTTTCGCAATTAAAAACATTTTGTTTTCCAGACTTGCAACGTGAAGACATAAGTAGTATAGAAATTGTAGGGGGAGCAACTCGAATTCCTGCAGTGAAAGAACAAATCACTAAATTCTTTCTTAAAGACATAAGTACCACATTAAATGCTGATGAAGCTGTTGCAAGAGGATGTGCATTACAGGTATGATTATTTAATAATCTCCCTCTTTTTTACAGTATATTTTTTGCCAGAAATATGGTGATAAGCCTAAAGGGACCTTTTAATATTATTTGTTCGAACCACTTGTCAATAGGCTAAAAATAAATTTAAATTTTTCCTGATAAGTAAGTCTTGCATTTTTCCAATTTATGTTTTTAAACTGTCATAGGACAATGTCTATACTGTAGTGAAAGAACATTTACTTTATGAATTTTTATATTTATTCCCATTTAAAATTATTTTTTCAGATTTAAAAATATTTTAAATTTTTGTAAGGTCATAGAGTACTCTTGGCATTTTAAAGTAGCTCTTACCAAAAGACTGTAATTTTTAGGACGTAACGATTTTATTACAAGGACTTTATCAAGCAGTTCAGTCAGGGTAACCTATGGTATGTTTTGTGTCTGTTGATTTAAATATGGTATACATCTTATTTTCAGTGTGCGATTCTCTCACCAGCATTTAAAGTGCGTGAATTTTCTATAACAGACCTTGTTCCCTATTCAATCACATTAAGATGGAAGACCTCTTTTGAAGATGGAACTGGGTAAGTTACTTTTAAAGCCTTGGTTAGTTAGAGCTTGTTGTAAATAACTAATTGAAAGAACTTTCTGAACTAGAGGAATTTACTCTTCTAAAACTCTCAAATACTTTTTTTTTTAAAGATTTTATTTATGAAAACTCAAATACTTTTGAATAAAATGTTAGCGAAAAGGAACTATAAAATATTATATAACATGTAAACCATGATGGCATATTTTTGATTAATATTTTAGTATAAAGTAAATCATTTTTATTTTCGAATAAAATCACAATATGGAAATATAAAAATTTTAAAAACCTGCATCTGCCCTACCCCAAGTCCTACTTAGCCCATTTTACAAAGGTAGCCATTGTTAATAGCTACACTTACGTTTACATTTATCCATTTTCTTGAATATCCAAAAATAAAAGTTGCACTTTTTAAATACATACATCATCTGAATGTTTTCCAGTGCAACTTCCTTTTTAATATGTTACATACTACCTTTCCATGTCAATAGACAGTGACTGTTTTCTCAGCAGTTGTGTGTGCCATAATTAATTTAACGAATACACCCTAAAGTCTTATTTTTTCTGATTCAGTTAGTGCTATTAGGAACATCCTTGTACACATTTCCTTGTTTAGTTGGGTTTAGTATATCTGTAAGATAACTATATAGGACCGAAATTGACTCAAAGGATATGAGCATTATTATAACCAGTATTGCCGCACTATTCACCAAAAGGATTATACCAATTTATATTCCTTTTAACATTGCTGAATTATCTGTTGTAGCTCATTTTCTTCTATGCTTTTTTTTTTTTTAAAGATTTTATTTATTTATTTGACAGAGATCACAGGCAGAGAGGCAGGCAGAGAGAGAGAGGGAAGCAGGCTCCCTGCTGAGCAGAGAGCCGGATTCGGGGCTCGATCCCAGGACCCTGGGATCAGGACCTTGGGATCATGACCTGAGCCAATGGCAGAGGCTTTAACCCACTGAGCCACCCAGGCGCCCCTTCTTCTATGCTTTTAAAGATAACATTCTGGGGGCGCCTGGGTGGCTCAGTGGGTTAAAGCCTCTGCCTTCGGCCTCAGGTCATGATCTCAGGGTCCTGGGATGGAGCCCCACATCGGGCTCTCTGCTCAGCAGGGAGCCTGCTTCCCTCTCTCTCTGCCTGCCTCTCTGCCTACTTGTGATCTCTCTCTCTCTGTCAAATAAAATCTTAAAAAAAAAAAAAAAGATAACATTCTGAAAGTGAAAATAAGTACTTTGTTAATAGATTTGCATTTCTGACTTTCATGAGCCACAGTCTTTTCATGCTTTTATTGACGTTTACATTTCCTTTTCCATGAACTGCTTAAGATTGAAATAGCTTGCTTCCCTACCAAAATAAAAATTTGTGTTTCCAATAATATATCTGACTAGATTTCAGAGCTTAAAATGTGTACAAAAAGATAAACCTGTATTTAGATTTTAAAGTTACTTTTAAAATTTTGTTCTGTGCTCTTTACATCCACACCCCCAAGAAACTAAAAGTTTTACACAAATTCTGAAACTATGGATCATCAGTCTGATCTGAATGTTTTGCAGAACATTTAAATGGCATGTCCTAATGTCAATTTTGAGGCAAGAAATGCTGTTCTTTAAAGTTAACTTCAGGGGCACCTGGCTGGCTCAGTTGGAAGAGCATGTGACTCTTGATGTTAGGGTTGTAAGTTTGAGCTCCATGTTGGGTGTAGAGATTAACTTAAATAAACGTTATTTTTTTTAAAGATTGTATTTATTCGAGAGAGTGAGTGAGAGAGAGGTCATGAGCAGAGTGAGGGGCAGAGGAAGAAGCAGACTCCCTGCTAAACAAGGAGCCCATTGCAGCATTCCATCCTAGGACCTTGGGATCATGACCTGAGCTGAAGGCAGATGCCTAATCCACTGAGCCACCCAGGAGCCCCTAAATAAACTTTAAAGTAGATAATTAAAGTTAAGTTGAAGATACAGTGATCCAGAAAAGTATTTTAAGAAACATATGGGGAGTTAAATTGAAAAATAAATCTATCCTAGTAATTACTATAAGAAAGTAAAAGATAATGTAGGTTTTTGAAAGCTGGGATAGAGGGCAAGGTCCACGAATATGAGATTTGCAAACCTTGCATAATGAATAGGGTAATGGTATAGTATTATAGAGTAAGATTCTGGGCCACTATAAACAATAGTTTAAGCTATTTCTGTTAAACTGTTTAAAGAGTGGGACTTCTTATGTAGATTTTAAAACTTCCTGTACTAGAGAGGAAGAAATACTATGACATTATTATATCAGTTGAAAAAGTTGGAATATGGAAGTATCAGTGCAAATTTATAAAGTTGACAGCTGTACTGTGGTTATAGTAGAAAATATCCCTGTTAGGAAATACACACTGAAGTACTTAGATGTAAAGGGCTGTAATGGATGTAACATCCTCCACTGGTTCTGAAAAAAATACACATGTACATAGAGTGTGCACTTAAGTGATTAGAAAAGTGGAATAAAATGCTGGCAGTAAATCTAGTTAAAAGATATATAGGTGTTCCTTGTTCCTTTAGTTTCTTGTGCTATTATTTTTGCTCCTTTCTGTAAGTTTGAAATTAGTTTCAAATTAAAGTATTTTAAAGGGAGCTAGAATTAAAAGGGTTACATATGACAAGTATTTTGGAAACTGATAGGAGTTTGTCCACAGATGTGAGCAAAAAACTACTTCCTGTATTTTGGCCTCAAAATATACCTTGTCTCAGTTCATTTTTCTTTTTTTTTGGTAGGATAAAATTGTCTCATGACAGACATTCTAAAAACTTTGAGCCATAAACCTATCAAATTGTATGTTCATAGCAAAACCAGTAATTCTTTATCTTTTACATTTGTGATAGAGGTCTTTACAGTTGCTGCTTTTGAATTAGGAATCACATGGATTCTGTAATTAGATTCATAGACAACTTCCTGTTTATTTTGAACTATTTTCCCACTTCATTTTAGGGAATGTGAAGTATTCTGTAAGAACCATCCTGCCCCATTTTCAAAAGTCATTACTTTCCACAAGAAGGAACCATTTGAACTAGAAGCATTTTATACTAATTTACATGAAGTGCCTTATCCTGATCCAAGAATTGGTAAGAGAACTCAAGAAAAAAATTTCACAAACTTTTGCTTTATAAATATATTAACATTTGAATCAAGTAATTAATAAATTGATGTTTGAGCTAAGCTAGCACTGAAAGCTATTCATACTTTTTCTAAGCATGCGCTTTTAGTACTCACAGTTTATCCTGGAATAACAGCAGATCTGAATATTTTTAATTCATTTTGACTTCTCCATTTAAAATGCCCTGTAGGGGCGCCTGGGTGGCTCAGTGGGTTAAAGCCTCTGCCTTCGGCTCAGGTCATGATCCCAGGGTCCTGGGATCGAGCCCCACATCGGGCTCTCTGCTCAGCGGGGAGCCTGCTTCCTCCTCTCTATCTGCCTGCCTCTCTGCCTCCTTGTGATTTCTGTCTGTCAAATAAATAAATAAATCTTTAAAAAAAAAAAAAAATAAAAAAAAATAAAATAAAATAAAATGCCCTGTAATTTGCCTGAAAGGTTTGGGTAAGGGTCATTTTTTTATGGAAAAACTCCTTCAACAGTAAGTTGAAATTGTGCTGTTAGACTATGTATTCTGACTTTAAACTTAAGTTCCCTGGCAACAACTAGAATGCATATCTTTGGATCAATACAAAAGTGAAAATTGGGGACTATAATAACTATATAATATTATAATAACTATAATAATAACTGTTTTAGCTGAGTAATTTTTTTTAGAGATATAAAACAAAAGTGTGATTTTTATAACATTAAAGAGAAGGAATAATTTATAATTCTTTAACTTTTCTGTTTGTATCGCTTTTATTAATAGACTAAAAAGGGAACAATCTGAATATCTCAAATACGTTATTTAAAGCAGTAGAAATAAGTTAGGGAAGGTGGAATTCATTTGCCCTTGCTTCTGTAACTGAGTGGCTTAAACAGAATTTGTTGTCTCCAGTTCTAGAAGCTAGGAGTATGAAATCAAAGTGTTGACAGGATTCCTTCTGAGGGTTTTGAGGAAAGGATCTGCTCCAGGCTTCTGTCCTTGGTTGGTAGATGGCCATCTTCATGTTCAGAAGACATTTGCCCTATATGTGTATCTGTCTCCATATAAGGACATCAGTCACTGGATTAAAGCCTAGCCTGATAACCTCATTTTAACCTGATTACCTCTGCTAAGACCTTGTCTTCCAAATAAGGTCATCTTCTGAGGTACTTGAGAATAGGACTTTATATTAATTTGAGGGTAAGGGTCTCAATTCAACCTGTAACAAAGGTCAACCAAATTTTTTACTTCAGTTTTTCTGCCTAGTGTCCTTTCTGTACTATAGATATCATTAAATATTATGGATTTTTAAAAATAGCAGAAGGGCACCTGTCTGGCTCAGTTGGAAGAGTTGTGTGAATCTTAATCTTGGGGTTGTGAGTTCATGTTGGGTGTAGAGATTACCTAAAAATAAGGTATTTTAAAAGATAAAATAGTTTCTTAAAGTGAAAAGTTAATATCTTTGTAGGTATTAGTGACTGAATAACTTAGCAATTTTGTAACAGGGTAAAGTTTTTAAAAATTGCTTTATTTGCAAATTACCGAGATGGTTATGATTTGCAAAACTTGGAGCAAAAGGATAATGTCCATTTTTATCAAGCTCATAAATTTTGTTATTTTGGTTTTAAAATAACAATTTATAAAATACTTAAAAGCTCTATTGCCTTGAGTCAAATTGTCCTTTGTCCTAGCATTGATGATTTGGGGCAGGCTGCTTAACCCTTCTAAATCTTAATATTAGGTCCATTAAGATATAAAAAAGAGGTGATCTAGGGTCAGTGCATTTTCCACAGTAGTTATTCTGGATATAATTTATGATTATTTGCCTTCATCTAAAAGAATGAATGAATAAATTAATTGGAGGCTCATGTTCTGATGGAAGCTCTTTTTTCCTTAAGGGAGCTTCACTATTCAGAATGTTTTTCCTCAGTCTGATGGTGATAGTTCCAAAGTGAAGGTTAAAGTTCGTGTTAACATCCATGGAATCTTCAGTGTGGCCAGTGCATCAGTAATTGAGAAGCAAAATGTGGAAGGGGATCACAGTGATGCTCCTATGGAGACAGAAACTTCATTTAAGAATGAAAGCAAAGACGATGTGGTATGTAGAAAACGTATTGCAAGGTTCCTCTAATAATTATTTAGTTTTTTATTTATAACTGATAGCTTAAAAGTTGAAAATATTAATCTCTGAGGCTTTACTGTAAAAATTGATATAAACTTTTTAAATAAAAGCATCAAAGAATGATTTTTTAAGTATAATTTTAAATGCTATACATCTTTCACATTTTTAAACTCTTTAGAGGTTTTGCATCTTTAATAGCCTTAGATGAAACACATGTGTTTGGAGTCATCTTTCCTAAATTCTTCTTTATTTCCATTAAAAATATGTATTATGGCTAGCTTTTTAGCTTAGAGATAAATCCATTCAGATTGATACATTTTGAACTATACATGTACCTTTTTTTTAGATAAAGTACATGCTTAATGCTATTTTTCTGGGCTTAGGGGATATCTGTGGTATTTGAACATAAGAGTGTGCTATATATTCAGTAATGTCAATACAGATTTTAGACTGTTTATTTCCTTAGGAAAGAGTTACATGACCCTAAGACTATATTACTCTTCGTATACTTTAGATGCAGGAATCGTAGGAGAACGTGATATTTTCCATTACACAAAGGTTTCATCTTTTTATATATGTACTATTTATAAGTTATTTTTAATGGGATATTAGATTTTGTTTTGGTAATAATTGGAAATATGTCCTAGATTTTTTGTGTTTTGTGTATATTAGGAATGGATTTTTTTTTTTTTTAAGATTTTATTTATTTATTTGACAGAGATCACAAGTAGACGGAGAGGCAGGCAGAGAGATAGAGAGGGAAGCAGGCTCCCTCCTGAGCAGAGAGCCCAGTGCAGAACTCGATCACAGGACCCTGAGATCATGACCTGAGCCGAAGGCAGCGGCTTAACCCACTGAGCCACCCAGGCGCCCCTATTAGGAATGGATTTTGAGGGTGCCTGGGTGATGTGGCTCATGGGGCATCCAACTCTTGATTTCAGCTCAGGCTGTGATCTCAGGGTTGTGAGATCAAGCTCTGCGTTGGGGAGTCTGCTTGAGATTCTCTCTCCCTTTGCCATTCCTGCTTATGTGCCCTCTCTCTCTCAAATAGAAGAATAAATTAAAAAAAAATGGATTTTGTTTTATTAAATTTCAAGACTATTTCTCCCTTTTGTGAAGTTTGTCTCTTTGTTTTTATTAATACTTACACTAAAATCTTCCACATTGATCAGAATTCTACTGCTGTTTAAAGTACCCATTTAAGAAGGATCATGGCATTTTCTTTCATTCTTCTTCCCATGTATTATTTTGCTATTATATCTTTCCTTGAACTGAGGAGAAAAGAAGTGTCTTAATCTGTTAGTAAAGAGTATAAATTTTTTATAATTAATGTAAGGCTAGTTTTTTTTTTTTAAAGTTAGTTTTCTTAGTTGTAGTTCATAATAATTTGTCAGGCATGTACATTTAATCCATTAAGATTTATTTTTACTAATATTGAGAGACTATGCCATTAGGATGAGTTTTTCATAACTATTTCAGTTTTCTTCACTTCTTTTTCTTAAAAATCTCTGCTGAGACCTTTATTTCGTTTTCTGTATATAGCAGGTCCTAGGCACTAAAAACAATAATATAGCATCCATTTTTCTGCCACCTCTAGCATTTCTTATTTGCTGCTTTTATTTTGTCTGTGGGCTTAAAAGATGATCTGGATGTGGACTTAAAAGATTGCACCTGTGAATAAAGGGTATGAAGTTATGACAGCTGCTTTGGCCATTCAAGAGACTTACTTGCCTACCCAAGAGTGTTTTGGCTTATAGGAACATTTCCAGGTAGTTGATGTCGCCATATAAGGCATTTCTTCTAGATAAGTAAGATGTTCCTAAATATTCTTTCTACAACATACATAACCAAGAGAAAAAGAAAGGTTAATATTGTGGATCATATTCTTGGCATATTTAGCAGGCATGTACCATACATATTATCTCCTTTTAAATCCCTACCATAGCTGGATATAGTAAGTGTTGAATAAATTGTAGTTTATTTCCAAAGCATTGCTAACAAGGAGTGATGTTTGAGTATCCTCTGTAGAAAGCATCCTGTATGCTGTATTTACTTTTTAATGTTTTTCTCTAGGATTTTTTAAATTCTGTATCCAGAAGTTTAAGAGCTAAGTCTTACATACCATTATAAAGTCGTTTCTTCCTTCTTCCCAAAAAATGTGAACCAAATCAGAGTAGACTTTGGAATTTAATTGTTTCAGTTTTAGAGGGAAACTAAGAGGGTAGTAAGTTCTTTTTACTTTTCCCTGCTTGCTGACACTAGTAGCTTTGATGTAAACCCAGTATACAGCAGGAATATTTTGGGGGGGGGGGTTTCCATGAGTTGATTTATGAAAGATTATTTTATGGGCCTCTTTTTTTTTTTTTTTTTTTAATTAGGATAGCTTTGGTTTTCCCAAAAAAATCATAACAGATTGCTGACTTTTCTTCAATATAAAGATACCTCAAAATTAATATTTCTAGGTATATATATATATGTGTATATATATATGTACACATATATGTATTAATATATGGTCATACTAAGAAGTTATCACATCTTAGGCTTTGTCACAAAACCAGAGATCAGAAAGACTATATGCCATTTATTATACTAACATACTTTGATTTTACTATTCCCCAGTTGGCCATTTTTTCAAAATATCTGATTACTTATATGTACAAGGCACTGTTTTAGGCACTGAGAATACAGTGGTAAGCAAGAAAGAAAAGGTCTCCATCTGTCTTTAACTTACATTCTAATGGGAAAGGACAAGCTGGAAACAACAAGATACCATTTAAAGGAAATTAATGGGGGGGGGGGAGATGCATAGTGGAAATTAACTGGTAGTGATAAGGAAAGCCTCTTTGAAGAAGGAACAGGTAAGCCAGCCTGAAAGATGAGAAAGCAGTTTGAAGGTAAGGTGTGGGTAGATGTCTGGGCAGAGAGAGTAACAAGTATAAAGCCACTGAAGCAGAAAGCCCTTTTTTGTTGTAACAAATGCGCAAGGGTAGCTGATACATGAGATACAGGAGTGGAGAAGGTGGGGAGAGTGGCAAGAAAAACAATTGAGAAGGTAGATCAAGGGACAAATCCAGTAAAGCCTTTATATAGTTCATGATAATGATTCTGGATGTTATTCTTTTTTTTTTTTTTAAGATTTACTTACTTATTTTAGAGAGCACAAGCTAGAGGGGCAGTGGGAGAGAGAATCTCAAGCAGACTCTGAACTGAGCATGGAGCCTGATGGCAGGGTTCAGTCTCATGACCCTCAGATCATGATCTGAGCTGAAACCAAGAGTTGGATGCTTAACTAACTGTACCACCCAGGCGCCCCTGGATTTTATTCCTAAGTACTTTTTATTAAGCAAATAACTAAAAGCACAAGAATATGTATATGGATATAGCAGGAAACAGAATAACAATCTGGACCCTCATGCAATTTTAAAATCTGTTAGAGAAGCCAAAGTCTAGAAGCACTTCTTTTAATTTCCCCACCATGGATAATATTTGTATGAACCTTCTCAAATCATTTCAAAAGGTTAACATATTACTCTCAAATCAATTGTAAGCTATACAATTTTCTACTTTTTTTAATATATCTGAAATTGGGGTAGGTTTTGCAAATGATCATATCTTTTATGTATTGTTGCCAGTGGCAGTACTCATGATACAGTTCTCATCACCTGTACAAGTGTGAATTTGGTTGTTATTCCCAATGGCATGACTAGGCAATTGCATCCCCTTGACACTTCCATCAATAAATTGTTTTCAAGACCCTCCATGGAAGGAATTCAAGTCCTGGTTGCTGTCTGAAAACCGACTCCTTTTGGTGTGATAAAACACCATCATAGGGGTGCCCGGGTGGCTTAGTGGGTTAAAGCCTCTGCCTTTGGCTCAGGTCATGATCCCAGGGTCCTGGGATCGAGCCCCACATTGGACTCTCTGCTCAGCAGGGAGCCTTCTTCATCCCGCTCTCTCTCTCTCTCTGCCTGCCTCTCTGCCTACTTGTGATCTCTGTCAAATAAATAAAATCTTAAAAAAAATACCATCATAAACTTGTAGAATAGGTATCAGGGGCTTATAAGAAAATATTAAGAGACCATACTGGAACAATTTTTAAACAAATGCTGGGTCACTGATGCTTTTGATGGCAGAGAGGACAATATTTTGTAGAAAAATACTTAACAACTGAATTAACTGATTCAGAAGAGTTGAAAATTTGAATGTGAAGTTTTAGAAATACCTTAACCACTTCATATGATTTATCTTTTAGAGATAAATATATACATGTTAGAAGAGCTCTTTCAATAAGTATCATAAAAATGCTAACTGATCAAGCATTTTGGCCACTTAATTGAAAGTATTTTTTTCTTAGTATTTCATGAAGTAGAGTTAAATGTATTTGTGTCTTCCTACATTGTACCAACTCACCACTATATCATTTTTTTTCACCTTTTTTCAATCAGGATCAGGGAAATTCTACAGTTGGAAGTTGGCGGGGGGTGGGGTGTGGGTGGAATATCAGAAATACTTGGCTTTTTAAAAAAACTTTTTAAAAGATTTATTAGAGAGCAAGGGGAGGGGCAGAGACAGCATCCACAAGCAGACTTCCTTACATGGGGCTCGATCCCAGGACTCTGAGATCATGACCCCAGCCAAAACCAAGAGTCAGCCACTTTCTCCACTGAGCCACCCAGGCACCCCAGAGATAATTGACCTTTTAACTACAAAGAACACTGGCTAAATGATCTTCTAACTTATTCTCTTTGCCACAAGTAAGCATTTCTTCATGATAGCCTTCTGAGTATTTTATATTTGCTTAACTCCAAATATATAAGATTTAAATTATACTGATTCCTGAATTCCAGGCTTCTTTTTAGTAGATGACCATATAAGGTTAAGAAAGACCAGAAAAATCTATTACTTGTGATTGTTTACCAAGTAGAGTTTATTTTAACTGGTTGAAAGCTTGTCTTTTAGACATTAAAAAATCTTTGAAGTTTACTTTGTAATAATTTGGAGACATCTACTTTGACAGTTCTGATGTATTGGGTATTTTACTACATTTAAAAAAATGAACTTATGTAATACACGTATTTTGTATCTCATTTTCCCACATTTAGTTCTTTAAAAATATTTTTCAAGTCAAATTTAATGTTCTTTTTTTGGTAAGCTTATATTTGTGAATTTTGATTGGTGACTTTAACTTGAAAACCGTTTTCTGTTTCTTTTGTAGTTACTTGACCACAGCTGAATGAAACTGTTTATTCACTTATCATCAAATAGATCTTTTTCTTTTGTGTGTTAATCTATTTATTTGTAGTTATTCTCCATTGGAAAACAGCATTCTACTTTACAATGTTCACACATTACAATTTTGAACACTTAACATGCTGTTTATTTTTAAAAAAATAGAATAAGGAGGACACTTATGTTATCAATTACATTTTTCTATCCAGGATAAAATGCAAGTTGACCAAGAAGAAGGAGGGCATCAAAAATGTCATGCTGAACACACCCCAGAAGAGGAAATTGATCATACAGGAACCAAAACAAAGGTGTGTTTTACTGTTTTTGTGGTTGTGTCTTTTTGAGATTGGTATTTTGAGTAACGTATTTACTTTATACTGCATGCTTTTAATACACTTGATATTTTAAATCTTAGTATAGAGGCATATAACCAGAATAAATACAATTCTATGAGTTTATTATAGAGGATTTTTAAAAGAATGAACACTAACAATGTAAGTAAAATTATCCCTTTGGTGAGAAAAAGAAGATGCATTTTTCAGTAATTTTTTTGTGTCGTTAAAAACCATATAATCCCAGAAAAATAGGAAATATAATAAGCTAAATGAAGAAAACTTACATTGTCAGTAACCTCACATCTCAAAATTAACCACTCTTAGCATTTTGCTGCATATTATACAATATTTCCCTTTGTGCAAAAAAATATATATATACATATATTTTTGAAGGTAAAACTTTAAAGGAGAATTCTTTTATTGAAAGTCATCATTTTACTAAGACAGTTGTTGCCAAAAAAAGGGAGAGACCCCGATCTAATCACCCAGATGAATGGGGCTGCAGTTCTAAATAAACATCTTCAACAGGTCTGTCTAACCTGAACAGAATTTAATCTACATTGGTTAGTTGTAGGTTAGTTGTAGATCTTTCCCAGAGGTTATAAAGATCCTGTTTCAAGCCCTAGGCTCTCAAAACAAAACAAAAAAAAAAACAACAAAACAGTTCTAGGCTCTCTGTAATTTAAAAATTAAAGCCTATTTTTCTAGATTTTCAATTTTTCTTGGTATTTTTTGCTTTAATTGTTTAACAGCTTAAGATATAGTTTATATACCATATAGTCCACCCATTTAAAGTGTACAATTCAATGGTTTTTAATATACTCCATTTTATAAATGTAATAGTGCAGAGTTTTGCAACTATTACTATAGTCATTTTTATAGTGTTATCATCACTCAGGAACTGCCCAACTGTTTTTCCAGAGTGGTTTCAGTATTTTATAATCTTGTTAGCAGTATATCAGAGTTCCAGTTTCTCCACATCCTCACCAATTCTTGTTATTTTCCTTTTTTTCATTATAGCTGTTCCTAGTGAGTGTGAAGTGGCATCTCATTTTGGCTTTAATTTGCATTTCCATCCTGGTGTCTTTTATGTAGAAAGATGTAGTGTATGCAGTGTATAAAATACTATCCATATTAAAGTAGTATTAAGTACAGTAGATGGTAAAAGTTTTGATTTTACTTTTTTGTTTCATCTGAAATCACTTTAAATCTTTTTTTAAGCTGGTTTTATTTTACTTCTCTTGCATTTCTCTTTGCAGTCAGCTCCCTCAGACAAACAAGATCGATTAAACCAGACTATTAAAAAAGGAAAAGTCAAGAGTATTGATCTGCCTATTCAGAGTAGCCTGTGTAGACAATTGGGCCAAGATCTTCTCAACAGCTACATTGAAAATGAGGTATATAAATTTGAGTTGATATTGAAATAAGTGGTAGTGTAGGCTGAAATTTTTGTAAAAGTCAATGATTATGACCCCCCACACACAGTTTGGGTACCTAGTCTATAACCCCTAAGGAATTATTAAGTCATTGAACTACTTTATTTTAGACAAAATACTGAGCTATGTTAATGTCATGTACGGTGTAACTTTCATCAGAGGCAGACATTGTACGGGGAAGTATTAGCAGCTCCCCTCTTCTAATGTGTTCTTAAAGATAAGGCTCTATTCAGAATATTTTCTGACTTAAGATCTATTGTCATTCTTGAAATTTTCTTTACATGTCTAATTACATGTATCTAATTTTATAGTCTCTCGAGGAAAAGAGTTCTGTTTCTTGACTAGCAGTTGTGTAAGAAATTATTTTTAAAACGTCTAAGTAGTGGTAATTTCTACAGCTTGGCTAGTGTTAGAAAAAATCAGTTTTCTTTGAAGCACCAATATTCTCCTCTTGGTGCACATTATTCTGGGAATTTCTTCAAGAGAATTTGACTTATAATGATTGCCCTGTTTAGTACCTATCTATATTGCCTGTTCATTAACTATTAAGGTGAAGCAAGCATTCTTGGAGACCATGAGTAATTAAGAATTTGTTTTGAGACAAATTAATTTTCCCAAAGGAATAAACTGTAGGCAAGTGCTGCTGTGGCAAATTTTGTGTATACGATTTTTTTTAAGGTTTTAAAAGAATGAACACTAACAATGTAAATTCCAAAGGTCTGTACACTGTAGTCTTCTGTTTAAAATACTGTGTTTCTGTTAAAGTGAAAATTTTGTTTAGGTATTAACAATTCTCAGATTCTCTATTTCTTTGCATTAGTTATAACAATCATATTTGCTAAACCTCTTAAAACACATTGATATTGTATTTAATACTCAAACCTGTGAAGTATAAGTACTGTTAGAGATTTATATTTTACAGATGAAGTGACAGGAACAGGTAGTCTAATCATACAAGGTCAGAGAGTAACCTTTGAGTTGCACCTGGGTAATCTGTCTCCAAAGCTCAAGATCACAACCGCTATACTATATCCCCTTCCAGAGCTAACATTTATTCAGCATGAGTTAGGTGCTAGGCACTATACTAAAATTTTATGTGAATTATATCAATTTTACTAACAGCCCTAACAGACAGATAGTTGTATTCTATCTGTTTTAGGATAAGAAAACTGAGGCTTAGAGAGGTTCAGTGAACTTGCTGTGATCTCAAAGCTAGTAAACGGAGAGCCAAGGTATTGAACCCGACTATGTACAATGACATAGTCTATGTGGGGTTTTTTAAATAGCTTTATTGAGATATAATTCACATACCATACAGTTAACCCATTCAAAGTGTAGTTTGGTGGCTTTTGGAATATTACACTTTACTAATCTTTTAAATTGTAGTAAAATGTATATAACATAAAATTTGCCATTTGACTAAATGTACAGCAATTCAGTGGCATTGTTAAATTCAAAGTTTCGTGAATTGTCACCACTGCCTATTTCTTTTTCATAACTTTTTCATAATCCCAGAAAGTCTGTAATCATTAATAACTCACCATTCTTCTCTCCCCCCAACCCCCAGTAAACTCTAGCCACTTTCTGCTCTGGATTTGCCTATTCTAGATAAATCATTTGACTGTAATCATACAATAGTTGTCCTTTTGTGTTTGGTTTCATATACTTTGCATAATGTTTTCAGAGTTCATGTTGTAACATGTATCAGAACGTAACACCTTTTTTAGAATAGAGTAATATTTCATTGGATATATATGTACATTTTATTTATCCATTCATCTGTTAATGGACAACTGAGTTGTCCACCTTTTGGCTATTGTGAATAATATAATATAATATAATACAATATAAATAATACAATATAATAATAATATATAATAATAATTCACAATAATAATATTGTGAATAATATCTGTTTTGAGTTCCTGTTTTCAGTTCCTTTGGTTATATACCTAGGAGTGAAATTGCTGTCATACGGTAAATCTTTGTTTAGCTTTTTGAGGAACCACCAAACTGTTTTACATAATAGATGCAGGATTTTACATTCCCAATAGCAATATGCAAGGGTTAAAAATTCTCTACATCCTCACCAGTGTTGTCCATTTCTTACAATCCATTTCTTTTGATTATAGTCATTCTAATAGGTATGAACAGGTTTTGGTTTGCATTTTCCTGATGCATATTCTTTATCTTTTTTTAATTGAAGTCTAGTTGATATGCAGTGTTACTTTAGTTTCAGATATATAGCATAGTGATAAACTATACATCTTGCTCACCACAAGTATGGCTATCATCCCTCACTATACACTATTATTCTACTATTGACTGTATTCCCTATGCTGTACCTTTTATCCCCATGACTTACTCATTCCTTAGCTCTAAGCCTGTATCTCCACTCCCTTTCACCCATTTTGCCCATCCCCCCACCTATCTCCCCTCTGGCAACCATCAGTTCTGTTTCTATTCTTTGTTTATTCATTTGTTTCATTTTTTAGATTCCACTAAGTGAAATCATATGGCATTTGTTTTTGTCTGACTTGTTTCACTTAACATAGGTCCATTTATGTTGTTGCAAATAGCAAGATTTCATCCTTTTTAATGGCTGAGTAATACTCCATTACACCCTCCACACACACACACACCCAACCCATACCTTCTTCATTCATCTATCAATGGACATGGGTTTCTTCTCTATCTTGGTATTGTAAATAATGCTGCAATAAACAGAGGTGCATACCTCTAATTATTTTTGTTTTCTTTGGGCAGATACCCAGTAGTGGAATTATTGGATCATATGGCACTTCTATTTTTAATTTTTTGAGGAACCTCCTTACTGTTTTCCACAGTTGCTGCACCAATTTATATTCCTACCAACACTGCACGAGGATTCCTTTTTCTCTATGCCTTTAGCACCACTTTTTTCTTGTCTTTTTGATTCTAGCTATTCTGACAGGTATTAGGTGATAGCTCATTGTGGTTTTTATATGCATTTCCCTGATGATTCTCCTGCATATTCTTAATAGCAGCTAATCTAAACGTTTTGAATATAGGGGAAGATGATAATGCAAGATAAATTAGAGAAAGAAAGAAACGATGCTAAGAATGCTGTTGAAGAGTATGTGTATGATTTTAGAGACAAGCTGGGCACGGTCTATGAAAAATTCATCACTCAAGAAGTAAGTCTAAATTTTAAAATTTTTTATTAGAATTCTTTGAGGGGCACCCTGGGTGGCTCAGTTGGTTAAGCATCTGACTCTTGATTTCAGCTCAGGTTGTGATCTCAGGTTCATGAGATCAAGCCCCATATTGGGCTCTGTGCTCAGTGTGGAGTCTGCTCTCTCCCTCTCTCTTCCTCCTTTCTACTTGCGCTCCCATGCACTCTTGCCCATTCACACTGTCTTCCTAAAGTAAATCTTTAAAAAAATGATTTGTTTGACAATGCTGATATGAATTATATAAATAAGCATACCAAATGTGTTACTGTTGTTCTTCTCCTTGAGCCACGTTTAAGAATGGTTCTTAGTTATTTCTCCCAACAGCAGAACTATAGTGAAAAACATGTTTATGAATAAAAAGCCAGAGAAGTTGAAATTTAATCTTTTATACTTGAAAAACGTTCTGTCCTTCTTTGATAACTTTTATTTCTAAGGAATTTTCAGTTAGTGTCTTTTAAATGTATAATTAGGACTTGAATAAACTGTCTGCGATATTGGAAGACACAGAAAATTGGCTTTATGAAGAAGGAGAAGACCAACCTAAACAAATTTATGTGGATAAGCTTCAAGAACTAAAGGTAAATTTTTTAAAGTCCATGTTAGTTTTCAATAGAACATGAAGTTTTCCTAAAAATTATGCTGTAAAAGCAAAGTCTATTTTTAATAAATATATTAGAAAATAATAAAGCAAGATACATGTAGGAAGAAATGTTCTCTAATCTTAAAAGCATTTTTGGAGGGTAATAATGCTACATAATTGAAATCAAATAATGTATAATCATATTTGTTAAGATTTTCAGATATAAATATGTAGCAGATAATTGGAGTGTTACCAGTTTTACACTAGCCATATATTTCTGAGATGTCATTAAGAACAGATTTGTGAACCTAATCCCTTCTTACCCATTAGAGATTACACCCTTTCTCTACTTCTCTCTCCTTCACTGTCATGATTTTGAGGAGTAATATACTGCCCTATTGTATTTTCACATTGCAACTGAGGGGGACACCTGGCCAGTGAAGAAATTAGAAAGTAGCACTCCTGCTCTTGAATGTCCTTCCACAAAGAAATAAGGAGATGTGGCCACCAGGTCTCCCTTTTCTAGGTCCAATGATATAAGAAAAGACCACTATTACTGCTTTCTGCTTATCTGCCCTACCCTGAAAAAAGAAGTTTTAAGTTCACATTACAAGGATGATAGGAAATTTGTCTTTTCTTCTTCTTCTGTGTGGATCATAGCAATACTTGAATGTTCACATAATTACCAGGGGCTCTTACTAAATGTAGACTGTGATTCAGTATATATCTGAATGATGGGCGGTGATTATCTATTTTTAACAAGCTTCCAAGAAATTCTGATGCTGCTGGTCACTGAGCCATTCTGAGTAGCAAGGAAAAAAACGTAGATGACATCGATAATGATTCCTAGGCTATGGGAAAAGACAGCCCTTTAAGGACTGGGAGAGGTGGGGAGTATAAGAGAAGTTACTTAAGAGCAAAAGTTAATATCTTGAAAAAGAACTGTCTTCATGCCAGTAAATTACTTCCATATGGAATAATTAAAAATCAACTAGAAAACCTAAACTTAAAAAAAACTTAAAACCAAAACTAGTCTTTATCACATTTTATCTTGATAGTGTTACTCCCTATCTCCCTAGAAGAATGTATATATTTTGGGTGGTAGGAGCAGCCAGGCAGCTGAGGCCAGTAGAAGAAACTGAAAAGCCCAGCAGCTCTCAAAAAGGATTATTTTACCCCAAATATATAAGTAACCATAGAAATGAATGTTGTAGAAGGCTTCACAGGCCTTAGTATTTTTTTTTTTGAGATGGTTCAAAAATACAGTACTTGGTCCATTTTTCAAAAACATTTACAGTAAGGGGCACAAGGTGGCTCAGTTGGTTAAGCATCTGTCTTTGGCTCAGGTCATGATCCCAAGGACTCCTTGCTCAGTGGGGAGTGTAGTTCTCCCTCTGCTCCTCACCCTCGTGTGTGTGTGTGTGTGTGTGTGTGTGTGTGCGCGCGCACGCGCGCGCACGCTTGCACCCTCTCCCTCTCTCTCTCCCCTCCCCCTGCTCATGGTCAAACATGCTCCACGCTCCTGTGAGCTCTCTCTGTTCCTCCCCCTGCTCATGCACACTCTCACACTCCTGCATGTGTGCATCCTCTTGCTCAAATAAATAAAATCTTAAAAAATTTTTTTCAATAAAAATATGATGTAAGTAGACTAAAGGCAATATGGTATCCTGGAACGGAAAATTATGAAATGAGGTCTGGAGTTCAGTTAATAGTAATGCTCCAGTGTTGGTTTCTTAGTTTTGGCAAGTGTATGTTCTATGGTGGTACAGGATGTTAAAACATCAGAGGAAAAGTAGTGAGAGGTACTCAATGCTCTATTATTTCCTTTATAACTTCTCTGAAAATCTAAAATTAGTCTAAAATATGTTGATTTTTTTAAGTATATAAAGAATAGAAAAGAAAATAGGTATTCATTCTTCTAATGCATCCCCCTCCTCAAAGTTACAGGGGCTGTTAAAACATTTAGAAATTACTCATTCCAAGCATTTGGGGTAAGAGCCAGAGGTTTATTTTTTTGGTTTTGTTTTTTTAAGTGCTATACTCATAGATCCAGAATTTCCACCTAATTAATAAACATAAATAATATTCAGTAGATACTGAATATCCAGAAATTCTAGTAATCATGTTGTTTACAGAGTTATACACAGAAACTTGGTTTCAAATACATGAATTCTGCATGGAGTATTGTCTTTATGGTCTTCTTATTTAATAGTTCTGTAAACTTTTAACACCTAACTTTGAAGGAATTAAAAGTATTGTCTTAAAAATTGTTTTCTGTTAATAACTTTTTCTTTTAAAAAATTTAATAGAAATATGGCCAGCCTATTCAGATGAGGTACATGGAACATGAAGAGAGACCAAAAGCTTTAAACGACTTGGGAAAAAAGATTCAACTTGTTATGAAAGTGATAGAAGCATACAGAAACAAGGTATGAAAACCACAAAGCCAGCTAATGATGATGGCATGTGGGTAGTACATCGTGGCAGTGGGGTAAATCTGTAAGTTCTCAGCTACAAAGCAATAGCAGTTGTTGCCACCAAATTCTGGAGACCTTGTGCACCAAACTTAAAACCTTTTTTTTTTATTGGAGGGGCTCCTGGGTGTCTTGGTCATTTGAGCATCTGACTCTTGATTTTGGCACAGGTCATGATCTCAGGTCTTAGGATCGAGGTCTGTGTTGGGCTCCATGCTGAACATGGACCCTGCTTGGGATTCTCTCTCTCCCTCTCTCTCCACCCCCATCCCTGCCCCATGCATGTACTCTCTCACCAAACAAAACAAAACAAAACAAAAAGTTTTATTTATTGGAAAGTTACATAAAGGGTACTTACACTCCTAAAATACAGTGCAGGTATATGACTTTAATCTCTTAAAATTCCGTAGGTGTCTGTGGTTTTAAAACACATTATCACTATTCTCCCAGTTTTTTGGCTTTGGAGTACTCTTTCATTCCATTTCCCTTTATTTTCCATGTCTAATCTGTAATCCACATTGCATTGCCATTTCTTTCTGGTCTTATGACTACCATCTTAAACCATGAATTCTTAGATTGTTTCCTATATGGGGTGGCTGCAGTTGTGTTTTTCAGACAGAATGTCATTATGTAATTCTCCTTATCAACAACTTACCATGCTGTTCTGCTGTATTTTGAGAATTTTCTGTCTAGCTTGCAGTATGCCTTCTTCTCTTATTTCTCTTTATTCCCTAACAAATTCAGTTCCGAACAGCTTCTTTGTTGGCTAAGTATTGTTCCCTTGAATATTCTCCACTAGGCATTTTTTGGCAAAAATGACTTCTTCAGAAAGCCTTTTCTTTTAAAAATGCACACAGAGGGCTGCCTGGATGGCTCAGTGGGTTGAGCCTCTGCCTTCGGCTTAGGTCATGATCTCAGGGTCCTGGGATTGAACCCTACATCGCATCGGGTTTTGTGCTCAGCGGGGAGCCTGCTTCCCCCCTCTCTCTCTCTCTGCCTGCCTCTCTGCTTACTTGTGATCTCTGTCTGTCAAATAAATAAAATCTTAAAAAAAATAAGAAAAATAAAAGGCAATACCTCAAAACTAAAGTTTAAAAAAAAAATGCACACTGATCTTTTTTCTTTCTCCCAGTCTCTTCAATTCTATATATTTGTATATGGCTTCTTCGCATGGATATGTGTGAGGTATACATTCAATAAGAATCTAAATCTTTTAAATAGAAATTATTAATTGATGTATTAATTGATATAAAAATCTGTTACATTAAGTAAAAAATTTTTAATAGGATGAAAGATACGATCACCTGGATCCTACTGAAGTGGAAAAAGTTGAAAAATATATCAGCGACGCCATGAGTTGGCTGAACAGTAAGATGAATGCACAGAACAAACTAAGTCTCACTCAAGATCCTGTGGTGAAAGTTTCAGAAATAGTTGCAAAGTCAAAGGTAAGTTACCTACAAAATTCTTTTTTTAATGGGTTCAAGCATTAAATATTTTTAATGGGAGCCGTACTTTGAGAAATCATCAACTTGCAAAAGAACTTAGAGAAATAAGTTTAAGGCTAATTTTTAATTTTGAAAAAAAAAAAAAAAAATTTTAGGTGGGACATCCCTGTCCCTTGATTTAGTCACATACACAAGGCTGTTTTTTACATTTTAAGTGTAATGCAGAAAGAAAGAAAGCAATGTGATAATTTACTGTTAAATACTTCAGACTTTTCTAGATTAGATAAGACTTCTAAATCTCCATAGTAAAACTTTGCAGCATTGGTCTTTGACATCATTTGAAACCTGTAAAATTCTGTGGTAAATCTTATTTCTGAGATAAATTTCCCAGTCTAAAAAACATTACCCATGAAAATACAAAAGATTATCATAGAAAAGAACACCATGAAAAACATAGAGACAAATTTTATAATAAAGATAAGCATCTTAGTAGAAAAATGAGAAAAAACATTGGATAGCAATTGACAAAAGAAGGTATACATGTCCAATAAATATATATGAAAAGGTGTTCATCTTCATCACATTCTTCTCCTCCCATCTCTTTTCATCTGATTCATGGTTTTGTGTTTACATTCATAATCTTTGTCATAAGTTGTCAAGGGTGCAAAGAATTGGATGTTCTCCCTTAGCAACTTGAATTTGTTAAAACATTTTGTATCAGTATATGTTTAGAAATTTAAAGGACATATAGGTACCCTTTAACCCAGAAATCACAATTGTAGGAATTCATCCTAAACTGATCATTGCACAGGGATAGGCACATAAATACCCTTGCTTATTAATTAGCAAAAAATTGGAAGAAACACATACCTGGCAGTAAGAAATTAGATAAATTGAAGCATCCATTCAACACTTTGCAATCATTACGTAATTTTAGATACAGAGATCTATTTAGATAGAAAGATGTGTACAACATACTGCATGAAAAAGGAAAGATTACAGAACCTAAATGACATTATTTCACTGTATAAATTAGCAAGCCTCTTCACAGATCTGTAGGCTTGCAGGTATGTGTATGCATGGACATACACCTAGAAGGATATTCACTAAAATGTTCACGTTAATCTGTAGAAGATGGAATTTCAGGTGCTCTTTTTATTTTTTTGCCTTACCTAGTTCAATGTGTTTTCAAGGTTTTTGTTTTTGCTTTTTTTTAAACAATAAACAGGTATTTTTTAAATCAAAGCAAAGTATTTTCCTTTTGAGAGAGTTTTGCAAAGAAGACATAATAATTTACTCCTAATCAGATGTAGGTGGTAAGAGCAGTTTCCCCCAGGTTGTTAACTCCCTTTCTGTCCCTATCCCGATCTCTGTGACACTGGTCTTGGGGATTTTAATGGTCTTTTATTTCTGTGTTAAAAAGAAATAAGCAAAGATAAATTACATTGTACTTACTTTAAATTATTAAGTTGCATTTACATTCATGACTTAATTTTCTTTCAGCACAGTTCTACAGTTCCACTTATGAAAGCTGTTTTCATGTAAATACCAATTTATGAAATGTGTTATTTGATATAATTCTCAGAGCACTAGGTATAATTTAAAGGAATGAATTAAAAATTATTTCTGTCCAAGAAAACTATATCTCAATTATGAGGAACCAGTTTTTAGGAAGATTAGATACAAAGAATTTGTTAAAGATTGAAGAGTTCCTTGTCAGCATTAATATGCACTAACCCAGAAATAAATGCTTTATTGATGTATTTGAAGAAACTTGGTTATCTAACTGAGCTAACATAAATTTAGGAATATCTTATTAATGTGGAAATTTAGAAAATTAATGGTAATCTGTTCTGTAGTATTTTTACTATCATTTTTCTTCATGTCTTTAGGAACTGGATAATTTCTGTAACCCCATCATTCACAAGCCCAAACCGAAAGTAGAGGTTGCTGAAGACAAAGCAAAAGCTAATAGTGAACACAATGGACCAATGGATGGACAGAGTGGGACTGAAACTAAACCAGATACAACAAAAGACAGCTCCCAGCATACTAAATCTTCTGGAGAGATGGAAGTGGACTAAGTCTTAATTTTACCTTCACATAATTCAAACAGTGCAAGCAACCATAAGGTCCATTCTTCCTTTTACATGTGGTACACACAACATATGTTCCGTTGTTCTTAACCACTTTTTGTCATTTGTTTTTTGGAGTAGTTTTGAAAAGTGTTCTGTATTGAGTGCACCTCTGTTCATTTCCATTGCTGCTTATGTGAAGCTTTAGCTGAGTATAGATTTACAAGTCAGTTTTAGCTTTCTTAATACATGTTCTATCAAACATGCGAGACTGATATGTATTTGGCAACAATCTACCTTATTTAAAGCTTCTCCTTGGATAAACCTCAGCTCCTGTATTCAGGAGAGGATACTGTATTGCACTATTGTTGCAGAAGCGTAGATTTAATTGCATCATCATTTTGAAAAACATTGAAATGGATGTGGTTTAAAGCCACTGAGGCACTGACTTTTTTTCTAGTTATTGTAGTTATAATTTAAATATTAAAACAGATGATCTCATTGGTATGCAATGAGAACTCCAAAGTATTGTCATCACATAAATGAAATAAATCACATGAAAGGGAAACACAATTTTTATGTTACAGTGACACCAGCAGTTTGCATCTTTTATTAGTAATGTGGATTGATGTTTTCTGAGAGTAATTCAGTGTCATTTTCACTTGAAACTTCTGATCTACTTGTCCTGAAGACCAGCTGCTGCTAAAGTAATACTAGCCTAAAGATAAGAAGCATTATTGATGAAAATACCTTCATGTTAAGGGGGAAATTCTGTTGACCTACTCAGACATGCATCTGTGATGTTGATAGCCTTGTTTCAGTTTTAATAGTTGTTTTGGTTTTCTTAATTGATTTTGTTAATAACACAGGGTAGGGAGAAATGGGCACAATGTGTATCGCATTATATACATTTATCACTGATTTACTTAATGTTAAGAAGTAGATAAACACTATTAAATAAGCGGTAATACTTGAAAAGAAGTACTTTTACCGTTAAGTCTTAGGAAATAATGCTTGTAATAAACTTAACTATGTTACATATCAACAGGCAAAATATAGAATGTTACATAAGTGTAATATGATATGATGTGATTAAATTATAGTTCCTGCTGTTACATTACCTGTTCAGATGTTGGCTCCAGTTTTGGTGCTTCTTAAATATATTACATGGGACAAAGGACTGTGAAATTAAGATATTTTAAGCACTTAAATCTGTGCTCCATCACCAGACTTGTTCACATTGTTCAGTTCCTTCCAGAAGCTTGAAACTAAATTTTAAGTATGGGAGCAGACTGAAATGACTTTGCAAACCTACAAGAAGCATAGACAATGCCATGGGCACTGGTGTTTCATGCCAATCAACTAGATTAACCTAAGTTAAAATTTTGAAAGGCTCACTTTTCCCCCAAAGCTAACCCTTTATATTAATACTGACTTTTCTTAAGTAGTAAAAATTGAGAGTTGAATATCTTTAGGGATAGTCATTATTTCTCAGAGATAGTTCTCGTAAGAGAGATTTTGTTTCTACAATGTAGTCTGCACTGAAAGGGAGAGTATGGAGCAGTGCATTTTGCAGGGATTTTTATTCATCCTTTTTGAGGGAGATGTCCCTTTTTTGCATTAAAAAAATCATATAGACCCAACATATTTTTAATGTCTTCTAGTCTTCAAACTTGTCTTAATACTCTAAAGGTGAACTAATTATACCCATTAATAATGAAGTACTTTTTTTTTCTTTAAAGCAGTTATTTTTCCTTTATAGATTAAATATGTAGGTTCATTTCAGGAAGAGCATCAAAGATAGAAAGGAATATTTCAACAGTAGACATTAGGGAGGTTATAGCTTTTACTGGAGTTACAAGAAAATCTCCAGGAACTTCATTAGGAGCTATATGGCCCCATAAATTCTTGTAGACAAATGAGGAAATAGCCCTTTCTGCACCTGAATTGCCTAATTATACTTGATATTTTCTGTTCCTTCTTTTCAGTTCATGTAGCTCTGTTTTAGTCAAAGATATTTAACATTCTAATTCTTGCAGTTATATAACACTTAACAAAGATGATATGTATAACTTTTCCTACTCATTCAACTTAAATATTTTCAAAAGCCCTTTAACCTTATGATGTGGTTATTTATCAAGTATATTAATAAAGGAAAATATGTTCTCCTTAATACAGTTTTGGGTAGAAGGCATGGATCAGTTTAATTTTAATCACTGAAATATGTTCAGTACTAAACATAATTTTTTTCAGAATAAAAGGCCACTATTTTAGAAGTTATTTTAAAAGACATAAAAAATTAGAATGTTTTCCTATAATCAAATATGAACTAAGTATGTAGAAAATACCTAGGATGATTAATAAATATAGATTAGTACACTCTGGAAAAGTATAAATTGGTTTCAGAATCCAACTCCTGATAGTCAATAATACTGTGATTTTGCTTAAATAAGAAAGTTTGTGATGTTTCAGTTCCTTAGCAGTATACAGAATTCTTAAGTTTTAAACAACTAGAAACAGCACACCAAAGAATTGGGCTTTTGGAATAAACAGATCATCTGTGTTTAAGAGTATAATTAATTAGACTTTTATTAAGGAATAAAGATCTTGGCCAATTTTTAGTATATTTATGATTATTTCCTAGATAGAAGTCTATATTAAAGTGAATTTGGGGGCTCAATTTTCAATATAATAAGTGTTAAAGCATTTTATCCAAATTAGCACATCTTGAACTGTTTTGAGAAATTATCAACTTTTAAAGACAATAGGCATTCAGATACAGTAAACCAGTTAGCTGACTTCATTTTGACCTGAAATAGAACCATTCCTCCATTTTCAAAAATTTGATTTTTAATAATAAACCTATAAACCTTCCCATTAGGATTTTTTAAAAATAGCTGATATTTGGTAGTTTACAGCAAATGAAACCCTGGCATTGATCTTACATACAGAAGTGATTCTTAAATGACAAGAAAAATATAACTTTACCTAACATTTTAGAGTTTTATAACCAATAACTGCAGTTCTAAGGTAAATGTTATTTTGTGGTTAAACTTTGGAAGTTTTAGGTGGAATTTGCCTTTGTGATATTTGATCCTACAAAATTAATGATAAGCATAACTTAATCAGTATTTAAAGTCTGGTGGCACTGATTAAAGTGAGCCACTGAGAACTTTCCAAATGACATAGGTAGTAGCAATGCTTATAAAGTGTGATTCTAGTATTTTATTATCCTCTTACTCTACAGTGGTTTGTAACTATCGTTTAGCAAACTAATCTTGAAGTAGTCAATTTCAGAAGACACTTTTTTTGATCAAAAAAGAAAAAGGTTTATAGTTACCTTTTGTTTTTTGTCAAGGTCTTATTTAATCTAAGGTCTTACCATTTTAAAGTTCCCAGGAAGCATATAATTTTTTCTTCCAATAATGTAACAAAACTTTAATGCAGATGTAAAAGACCAAATGAAACTTAACCAAAACAAACAAAAAACTTCAGCTGTTTTGCTTCCAATCTCTAATTTAAAAAAGTACTAAAATTAATGGTCTTCCATATAGTCCTTTGTTTCCCAAGAAAACAGCAGCTTTGAGTTTATAAAACAGGCGTCTAAATTCTTTTCTTGCTAAATTCAAGGGTATTTGTTTCACACAAAAAAGGGCACCTGGAATTCTTAGAATATTAAACTGAAACTGCTTAGAAGACAACTTAAATCTCTCTGGCAGTGGTAAAGTACCTATTAGGTGGTAATTGTTCTTTCATCTTCCAGATCCCTAAGGACACGTCCTCTAGCATATTATCAGAGTGGGTACCAAAAGAAAATGCAGATCTATTAAAGTATATTATTAAATGACTAGGAACATTCAAATCAAAGAAGAAAATAATTGAATCATGAACATTTGACTCTGTCAAGCAGGTCAAAATCCATAACTGTAATAAAAATTAACAGTATCATCTTTGCTTTGGAATCTATTACTGTCATGTTCTAAGTTACAGGATTAATTTATTAAGGAAGTAAATTGATAAACCTAAAAAAAATAACCCATCCTGTATAGAGATAAGTGAAATTCAGTATGTTTTACTTTTATAGTGTATAAACTTATAGATGGAAATGATCTTATTCCTGGTTAATCTTGTTTATCTTTTCATTCAGTTCTAAGCTCTGAAATAATCTATTTTTCTCAAGCACATTTTGTTTTTTTTATCTTAGATTCATTAGGTGCTTTATTTCATGATTTTTAAAAATAGTTTCACTGCTATCCTATCACTTCGATAGCTAATTTTATTACCTTTGTCCCATTTAAATACCAAATCTTACTGTGAAGCATGCTTTGACTCTTAAATTCATACTTGAGCCGTGTTGTAAGTTTCCATATATAAATATCTCTAAAATTTAATAATGGCTTCTAGATTTTTCATGTTTTGGCCTTAGAATGCTTTTAAGTAGAATACTTTTTAAAGTACTTCTGGATCAAAAGAGATCAATTTTGTGAATTATTGTGTATTAAGAAACCCAGCATTCCTTATTTTTAATACAAATATCAATGTGAAAAAATAACAAAGTTCAGAAATTCAAAATAGTTGTTAAAGGGTTAGCCACCTTCCATTCTTTGTTGCTCTCTGATTTACATACATGTGCTGTGCATCTTTGTTTTCTTAGAATTTCCTAACTTTTTTACTTCCAAGACCTTGAGTAAAATCCTCTTGAAATCATATGGATCAAACCAAAATAAGATGTTAAAATGTCATTAGAGATAGGGAAATCAAGGTAATGCAAGGTTCTGCTTTAAAGTATTGTATTTTTGTCCCTGAAATAAAATTTTATGGCTTAGTGTTTTAGAAAGAGACTCAAATTAAAAGTGGTTACCTTTTATACTTGGTAGGATGAAGTCATTGTTTAATACTACAGTATATAGAAGCAGTTTTTTAAATGATATTATCATTGTTTTAGTTCTAACAATATGGCATCCAAGTCATTTTTCTTTTCTTCAACCGTTATTAAAATAATTTCTGTACATGGTGACTCTGACTCTAGTCATTAGTGTAAAAAAATTTCTGGCAGTTTAGTTCCTACTAGCTAATTTTTTTTAAGGAAACTACATTTGATTTCTTCATTTCCCAGTTTGTTTTCAATACAAAGAGTAACCAGTGCAATGCATAAAATCATTGCCAAGTATGTGTCTATAAAAATAATCAACTGATTTTTCCATGTTACAGACCCTCAGCTTTAGTGAGCCAACATGAGAATAGGTTGTGATGTTGCGTTGTAACATTCTAGGAATATATATTTGGCATACAGTTTTGGTTCATAAACCTCCTAAAAAATGTTTACATATGGCAGGATCAAAGAATATAAAACAATTTATGTATGTAAACTGACATCTTAGTACTGGTGAACAAATAGAAATTGATAATACAATTAATTTTTGGATGACAGTGCACACTGACAAGTCATGTAATCAGAATAAATCTATATCTACTTCTTGAACCATGCATTTTGCATACCTGAGGTTTAATTTTCACATATTGAACTTCACTGACTGGATGGTAGTTTGCGGACAAGTCCTAAGAAACATTTACAAAAATTTGCTTGTTGATGAGGGTTTTTTAACTGGGCAAATTTTTGAAACCTTCTAATGCTATTGATTCTTAAAACTAAAATAGTTTTCTAATGTTGGATGTGTTGTCAGAGAATAAATTTAGCTTTATATACTGGAAGAGAAAACAGGAATAAATGAATTTGAAGACTTTAGGCACTTTCAGTAGGCATAGAGGAGCTCCATGCCCCAGTGAGTCTCATAATAGCTCCTGCTTGAGAACTGCTGTTGACAAAAATGTATCAAGTAGTTTAGGGTGTTGGGATAAGAAAATGATTAAGGTCCCCTAGTATAGATTAGAGCATTCGGTGCTTAATATTCTAGGGACCAAAAAACACGAAAGAATTAAAGGCTAATGGATCCTCTGTCTAGAAAAATGTTTATATGGACTGTAGACTGTCCAATGAAATGCAAATAAATACTTGTTAAGTCTAGAAGGCTTAACAATTGGCATTTGATTCCTCTTCATCCTGAACTGGGGAGAACTGGATAGGATTTAGGTTTGTTTTGCTTACTTGTTGTAAAACCCAAGTCATTAGTTAAACAGGAAAGACAGAACCTTCCAGGGCTGGAGAAGGAATGTCCGTTGATTATAAGTACCTTCCAATACTTTGTCCTTAAAAATTCTCCCTTTTTAACTATAAGGAACAAAAGGTTCAAAATGGTTTACATAGCCTGGAAATGCCGGAAGGCAGTTTGAACTAATATCCAGCAGCTGCATTGCCAAATGACTGCATTTGGTTTCCTATTTAAGTTCACTGTGATGGTGAAAATCAGTGTAAACCTGAAAGGCTTAGTGTACTGTTTTAGAGCTAGCAAAGGTTAGGTTAAATTAAAAGTTAAATTCATAGGAAAGAAATAATTTGTAGTTAAGAGAACCCTGTTGAAGGCAAAGAGAAGCAAAGAACAAATCACAAAAAATAATAGAAATCCAAATGTCAGTAGTTACAGTAAATATAAATACTGTAAACTTGCCAATTTAAAAACTATGTGGTTTTTATAAAAATAATTCTTAAACACAATGATGTAATAGTTTAAATTGGTGGAATAAAAAAATGCCAATTAAATGAAATTGTGAAACTATTAATCAGATAAAGTTGATTTTAAGGTGAAAAAAATTGGGATAAAAAGTGAGCTTTAATAATGATAAATGGAGCAATTCACTGGGAATTAAAAACTCAAGCTTTGAAATCTATAAAGCAATTGACAGCTACAAAGAGAAATTTAGGTCCAAGGTATCTGTGATAACTGATAGGTAATAGTAATTAAAAAAATTGAATTTTAAAAGCTAGATCTAATAGACTTACATAAATTATCACTCAGCTATTAGGTAAAACTTTAAGTACACATAGAATATTTATAAAAATATCAGTAAACCACAAAGCAAATCTCAACAAACACCAAAAGCCATTATACAGATTTTCAGACAACAGCACAATAAGACGATGAGTAACCCATGAAGAGAGCCCAAAAGAAATTCCTATTCCTATATGCTTGAACTGAAAAAATTAACTTCATGAAACATCAAAGCACATTAAAAATTAGAAAATACTTCAAATGGAATGACATTATAATCATTTTATATATTTTTAAAATATTTTTTAAATTGCAAATGCACCTCTTTGAGATTTAAGATCTATTTTTCTCATTGCAATACACAAGAACGCACGTAAGTGTTCAGCAATATTTAAATAAATGAAAGCTGCATGTAAGACTTGATAATGGGACACCTGGGTGAAAAACTTAAGTGTCTGCCTTCAGCTTGAGTCATGATCCCAGAGTCCCAGGATAAAGCCCGCTGAGCAGGGAGCCTGCTTCTCCCTCTGCCTGCAGCTCCCCCTGCTGGTGCTCGCTCTGACAAAATCTTAACAAAACAAAACAAAACAAAACTTGGTAACATGCAACTAGAGTACTATTTTGTAAGTTCTTATGCCTCGGGGTACCTGGGTGGCTCAGTCAGTTGAGCATCCGACTCTAAATTATAGCTCAGGTCATGATATCAGAGTTGTGAGGTTAGCCCCAGGTCAGGATCCATGCTGGGTGTGGAGCCGGCTTGGGATTTTCTACCTATTGCTCTGCCCAACCCCCAAATAAATAAAATCTTTTTTTTTTTTTTTAAGTTTCTGTGTTTCAATGCATATACTGAAAATGAAAATTAAAAATCTAATGACCCTGGGGCATCTAGGTGTCTCAGTCATTAACTGTCTTCAGCTCAGGTCATGATACCACGGGTCCTAGGATCAAGCCCTGTGTTGGGTTCCCTGCTCTGCAGGAAACCTGCTTCTCCCTCTCCCACTCCCCCTGCTTGTGTTTCCTCTCTTAATGCCCCTCTCTCTCTGTCAAATAAATATATATTTTTTAAATGTAATGACGCTAATCATCCCAGGAAGGGAGGAAGACAATAGCAAAATAAACCTAAAGAAATGAGAATGAATAAGAGGAAAAATTAATAGCAAGTGGAAAAGGGGCAACTAGGTAGCTCAGTGGGTTGGGCCTCCACCTTCAGCTCAGGTCATGATCTCGGAGTCCTGGGATCGAGCCCCAAGTCAAGCTCTCTGCTAAGCGGGGAACTTGCTTCCTACCCCTCTCTCTGCCTGCCTCTCTGCCTATGTGTGATCTCTGTCAAATAAATAAAATCTTTAAAAAAAAAAAAATAGCAAGTGGAATAAAGGATCAACGAAGTCAAAACCTCTATCTGAAAATAAGTTTCTTTTAAAAAGCCTCTAGCAGAATGGGTGAAGGAAAAAACATAATCATTAAATCAATTATGAGTTAAAAATTTACCCATAAAAGATAAACCAAGACCAGAATGTCTTACAAATATCCTAGAAATGACAACTTTAAACTTAAGAAATTAAGAAAACTTCCTAATTCTTTTTATAAAACCATTCTCACAGTGTATTCTTGATATGCCACACCAGAAAAGGATGGTATGAGGAACAAAATACTTTCCTAAACCCAATCATGCACATAAATGCAACAAATTACAAGTTTTCTAAATACTAGCAAACTAAATTTATAAGCATATTAAAAATATGTTATCAGGAGGAGGAGTCAAGATGGCAGAGAAGTAGCAGGCTGAGACTACTTCAGGTAACAGGAGATCAGCTAGATAGCTTATCTGAAGATTGCAAACACCTACAAATCCAACGGGAGATCGAAGAGAAGAAGAACAGCAATTCTAAAAACAGAAAATCAACCACTTTCTGAAAGGTAGGACGGGCAGAGAAGTGAATCCAAAGCGACAGGAAGATAGATCGCGGGGGGGAGGGGCCGGCTCCCATCAAGCGGCAGAGCAACGGAGCACAAAATCAGGACTTTTAAAAGTCTGTTCTGCTGAGGGACATCGCTCCAGAGGCTTAACCTGGGTGAAGCCCACGCGGAGTCAGTGTGGCCTCAGGTCCAGCAGGGTCACAGAAGGATCGGGGGTGTCTGAGTGTCGCAGAGCTTACAGGTATTAGGACGGGGAAGCCGGCTACAGAGACAGAGCCAAGGAGTGAGCTCTCAGCTCGGGATTACCTTGAACCGGTCTCAGGCTCGGTCAGCTCGGAGCGCGGCCGGAGGAAGGGTGACGGGAGTAATTGGGCGCTGTTCTCTGAGGGCGCACTGAGGAGTGGGGCCCCAGACTCTAGGCTCTTCCGGGCGGAGACTGGGAGGCCGCCATCTTCATTCCTGTCCTCTGAACTCTACGGAAAGCGCTCAGGGAACAAAAGCTCCCAAAAGCAAACCGAAGCGGTGCAATTGGTAAGGGCGGTGCAATTCCGCCTGGGGCAAAGACACTTGAGAATCACTACAATAAGCCCCTCCCCCAGAAGATCAACAAGAAACCCAACCAGGACCAAGTTCACCTACCAAGGAGTGCAGTTTCAATACCAAGGAGAGCAGCGGAATTCAAGAGGAGGAGAAAGCAAAGCACGGAACTCATGTCTTTCTTCCCATGATTCTTTAGCCTTGCAGTTAATTTTTTTTTTCCTCTTTCAATTTTTTTTCTCTTCTTCCAAATTTTAACTTTTACCCTATTCTTTTTTAACGTTTTTTAACTAGTTTATCTAATGTATATATGTTTTTTCTTTTTAATATTTTTTCTTTATTCGTTTTCTTTTTTTTAATTTTCTTTTTTTCTTTCTTTTTTTTTTTCGTTCTGAACTTCTTTTTATCCCCTTTTTCCCCCCTAATGATTTGGGATCTCTTCTGATTTGGTTAAAGCATATTTTCCTGGGGTTGTTGCCACCCTTTTAGTATTTTACTTGCTCCTTCATATACTCTTATCTGGACAAAATGACAAGGCGGAAAAATCCACCACAAAAAAAAGAACAAGAGGCAGTACCGAAGGCTAGGGACCTAATCAATACAGACATTGGTAATATGTCAGATCTAGAGTTCAGAATGATGATTCTCAAGGTTGTAGCCAGGCTCGAAAAAGGCATGGAAGATTTTAGAGAAACCCTCTCGGGAGATATAAAAGCCCTTTCTGGAGAAATAAAAGAACTAAAATCTAACCAAGTTGAAATCAAAAAAGCTATTAATGAGGTGCAATAAAAAATGGAGGCTCTCACTGCTAGGATAAAAGAGACAGAAGAAAGAATTAGCGATATAGAAGACCAAATGACAGAGAATAAAGAAGCTGAGCAAAAGAGGGACAAATAGCGACGGGACCACAAGGGGAGAATTCGAGAGAGAAGTGACACCATAAGATGAAACAACATTAGAATAATTGGGATTCCAGAAGACGAAGAAAGAGAGAGGAGAGCAGAAGGTATATTGGAGAGAATTATTGGAGAGAATTTCCCCAATATGGCAAAGGGAACAAGCATCAAAATCCAGGAGGTTCAGAGAATCCCCCTCAAAATCAATAAGAATAGGTCCACACCCCGTCACCTAATAGTAAAATTTACAAGTCTTAGTGACAAAGAGAAAATGCTGAAAGCAGCCCAGGAAAAGAAGTCTGTAACATACAATGGTAAAAATATTAGATTGGCAGCAGACTTATCCACAGAGACCTGGCAGGCCAGAAAGAGCTGGCATGATATATTCAGAGCACTAAACGAGAAAAACATGCAGCCAAGAATACTATATCCAGCTAGGCTATCATTGAAAATAGAAGGAGAGATTAAAAGCTTCCAGGACAAACAAAAACTGAAAGAATTTGCAAACACCAAACCAGCTCTATAGGAAATATTGAAAGTATTTATTATATATATATTAAATATAATAAATATTTATCATATTTATTATATTTATAATATTGAAATAAAAGTAGTAGATCAGAAAGGAACAGAGACAATATACAATAACAGTCACCTTACAGGCAATTTAATGGCACTAAATTCATATCTCTCAATAGTTACCCTGAATATTAATGGGCTAAATGCCCCAATCAAAAGACACAGGGTATCAGAATGGATAAAAAAACAAAACCCATCTGTATGTTGCCTACAAGAAACTCATTTTAAACCCGAAGACACCTCCAGATTTAAAGTGAGGGTGTGGAAAAGAATTTACCATGCTAATGGACATCAGAAGAAAGCAGGAGTGGCAATCCTTATATCAGATCAATTAGATATTAAGCCAAAGACTATAATAAGAGATGAGGAAGGACACTATATCATACTCAAAGGATCTGTCCCACAAGAAGATCTAACAATTTTAAATATCTATGCCCCTAATGTGGGAGCAGCCAACTATATAAACCAATTAATAACAAAATCAAAGAAACATATCAACAATCATACAATAATCGTAGGGGACTTTAACACTCCCCTCACTGAAATGGACAGATCATCCAAGCAAAAGATCAACAAGGAAATAAAGGCCTTAAATGACACCCTGGACCAGATGGACATCACAGATATATTCAGAACATTTCATCCCAAAGCAACAGAATACACATTCTTCTCTAGTGCACATGGAACATTCTCCAGAATAGATCACATCCTCGGTCCTAAATCAGGTCTCAACCGGTATCAAAAGATTGGGATCATTCCCTGCATATTTTCAGACCACAATGCTCTGAAGCTAGAATTCAGTCACAAGAGGAAATTTGGAAAGAACCCAAATACATGGAGACTAAACAGCATCCTTCTAAAGAATGAATGGGTCAACCAGGAAATTAAAGAAGAATTGAAAAAATTCAAGGAAACAAATGATAATGAAAACACAATGGTTCAAAACCTGTGGGACACAACAAAGGCAGTCCTGAGAGGAAAATATATAGCGGTACAAGCCTTTCTCAAGAAACAAGAAAGGTCTCAGGTACACAACCTAACCCTACACCTAAAGGAGCTGGAGAAAGAACAAGAAAGAAACCCTAAACCCAGCAGGAGAAGAGAAATCATAAAGATCAGAGCAGAAATCAATGAAATAGAAACCAAAAAAACAATAGAACAAATCAACGAAACTAGGAGCTGGTTCTTTGAAAGAATTAATAAGATTGATAAACCCCTGGCCAGACTTATCAAAAAGAAAAGAGAAAGGACCCAAATAAATAAAATCATGAATGAAAGAGGAGAGATCACAACTAACACCAAAGAAATACAGACAATTATACGAACATACTATGAGCAACTCTACGCCAACAAATTTGACAATATGGAAGAAATGGATGCATTCCTAGAGACATATAAACTACCACAACTGAACCAGGAAGAAATAGAAAGCCTTAACAGACCCATAACCAGTAAGGAGATTGAAACAGTCATCAAGAATCTCCAAACAAACAAAAGCCCAGGGCCAGATGGCTTCCCGGGAGAATTCTACCAAACATTTAAAGAAGAACTAATTCCTATTCTCCTGAAACTGTTCCAAAATATAGAAATGGAAGGAAAACTTCCAAACTCATTTTATGAGGCCAGCCTCACCTTGATCCCAAAACCAGACAAGGATCCCATCAAAAAAGAGAACTACAGACCAATATCCTTGATGAACAGAGATGCAAAAATTCTCACCAAAATACTAGCCAGTAGGATTCAACAGTACGTTAAAAAGGATTATTCATCACGACCAAGTGGGATTTATTCCAGGGCTGCAAGATTGGTTCAACATCCGGAAATCAATCAATGTGATTGAACACATTAATAAAAGAAAGAACAAGAACGATATGATACTCTCAATAGATGCTGAAAAAGCATTTGACAAAGTACAGCATCCCTTCCTGATCAAAACTCTTCAAAGTGTAGGGATAGAGGGCACATACCTCAATATTATCAAAGCCATCTATGAAAAACCCACTGCAAATATCATTCTCAATGGAGAAAAACTGAAAGCTTTTCTGCTAAGGTCAGGAACATGGCAGGGATGTCCATTATCACCACTGCTATTCAACATAGTACTAGAAGTCCTAGCCTCAGCAATCAGACAACAAAAGGAAATTAAAGGCATCCAAATCAGCAAAGAAGAAGTCAAACTATCACTCTTCGCAGATGATATGATACTATATGTGGAAAACCCAAAAGACACCACTCCAAAACTGCTAGAACTTGTACAGGAATTCAGTAAAGTGTCAGGATATAAAATCAATGCACAGAAATCAGTTGCATTTGTCTACACCAACAACAAGACAGAAGAAAGAGAAATTAAGGAGTCCATCCCATTTACAATTGCACCCAAAACTATAAGATACCTAGGAATAAACCTAACCAAAGAGGCTAAGAATCTATACACAGAAAACTATAAAATACTCATGAAAGAAATTGAGGAAGACACAAAGAAATGGAAAAATGTTCCATGCTCCTGGATTGGAAGAATAAATATTGTGAAAATGTCTATGCTACCTAAAGCAATCTACACATTTCACGCAATTCCTATCAAAGTACCATCCATTTTTTTTCAAAGAAATGGAACAAATAATGCTAAAATTTATATGGAACCAGAAAAGACCTCGAATAGCCAAAGGAATATTGAAAAAGAAAGCCAAAGTTGGTGGCATCACAATTCCGGACTTTAAGCTCTATTACAAAGCTGTCATCATCAAGACAGCATGGTACTGGCACAAAAACAGACACATAGATCAATGGAACAGAATAGAGAGCCCAGAAATAGACCCTCAACTCTATGGTCAACTAATCTTCGACAAAGCAGGAAAGAATGTCCAATGGAAAAAAGACAGCCTCTTCAATAAATGGTGTTGGGAAAATTGGACAGCCACATGCAGAAAAATGAAATTGGATCATTTCCTTACACCACACACGATAATAGACTCAAAATGGATGAAGGACCTCAATGTGAGAAAGGAATCCATCAAAATCCTTGAGGAGAACACAGGCAGCAACCTCTTCGACCTCAGCCACAGCAACATCTTCCTAGGAACATCGCCAAAGGCAAGGGAAGCAATGGCAAAAATGAACTATTTGGATTTTATCAATATCAAAAGCTTTTGCACAGCAAAGGAAACAGTTAACAAAACCAAAGACAACTGACAGAATGGGAGAAGATATTTGCAAACGACACATCAGATAAAAGGCTAGTGTGCAAAATCTATAAAGAACTTAGCAAACTGAACACCCAAAGAACAAATAATCCAATCAAGAAATAGGCAGAAGACATGAACAGACATTTCTGCAAAGAAGACATCCAGATGGCCAACAGACACATGAAAAAGTGCTCCATATCACTCGGCATCAGGGTAATACAAATCAAAACCACAATGAGATATCACCTCACACCAGTCAGAATGGCTAAAATTAACAAGTCAGGAAATGACAGATGCTGGCGAGGATGCGGAGAAAGGGGAACCCTCCTACACCGTTGGTGGGAATGCAAGCTGGTGCAACCACTCTGGAAAACAGCATGGAGGTTCCTCAAAATGTTGAAAATAGAACTACCCTATGGCCCAGCAATTGCACTACTGGGTATTTACCCTAAAGATACAAACGTAGTGATCCGAAGGGGCACGTGCACCCAAATGTTTATAGCAGCAATGTCTACAATAGCCAAACTATGGAAAGAACCTAGATGTCCATCAACAGATGAATGGATAAAGAAGATGTGGTATATATACACAATGGAATACTATGCAGCCATCAAAAGAAATGAAATCTTGCCATTTGCGATGACGTGGATGGAACTAGAGGGTATCATGCTTATGAAATAAGTCAATCGGAGAAAGACAACTATCATATGATCTCCCTGATATGAGGGAGAGGAGATGCAACATGGGGGTTAAGGGGGTATGAGAAGAGTAAATGAAACAAGATGGGATTGGGAGGGAGATAAACCATAAGTGACTCTTAATCTCACAAAACAAACTGAGGGTTGATGGGGGGTGGGGGGTTGGAGGGAGGGGTTATGGACATTGGGGAAGGTATGTGCTATGGTGAGTGCTGTGAATTGTGTAAACCTGGCAATTCACAGACCTGTACCCCTGTGGATAAAAGTATATGTTTATAAAAAATAAAATTAAAAAAAATATGTTATCAGATTAGTTATATCCCAAGGATGCAAGAATAGTTTAATGTTAGGAAATCCCTTATTCGTCACTTTGACTAAGAGAAAATATTTTTAACAGTTGCTTGAGAGTACATTTCATTGCTCATTTATGATTTAAAAAAATAAAAGATTTTATTTATTTGAAAGAGAGCATGAGAGGGGAGAAAGATAAGGTCAGAGGGAGAAGCAGATTCCCTACTGAGCAGGAAGTCTGATGTGGGACTTGAGCCTGGGACTGCAGGATCATGACCTGAGCCGAAGGCAATTGCTTAACCAACTGAGACACATGGGTATCCCCATAAAAAAATAATCTTATACTTAGTCCAAGCCACCATCGTCCTTCATCTACATTATTACAGTAGTGTACTAAGGGGTCTTCCTGACATTCCCAACACAACTCAAATTTATCCTTTTAAAACTTGTATATCCGATCATAGGTCACTCTTCTGATTAAAACACTCCATAGATCTCCACAGCACTCAGTAAAACCTAAAGTCCTCACCATATCCTGTACAGCTGTACATGATCTGTACCATTAACTCTTACCTCATGTTTACTGCCTTCCTCCTCCATCACAGAGCTCCAACACAATGGTCATCTTCTGTTTTAAGAGCACTGTAAAACTGTTGAAAGATAAAGAGAAAAGTCTTAGAAGTTGCCAGAGAACAAAGACCATTTCCCCCTCTAAGGAGCAACAAGACTAGTTAATGACTGACTTTCCAAGAGAAATGATAGAATCTAGAAGATAAATTTTCACTACTGACACAGTAAAGTGAAACAAAAACCTACCAACCTAGGGTTCTATACCCATTGAAAATATCCTTCAAAAGGCACAATATTCTCTCATATAAAAGCTCTTAAATCTGCACCAAAAGTAATACTAATACAGAACTCTTCAGACAGAAGAAAAATGCAAGGAAAAGACAGAAAATAGAAATGTATGGGTAAATCTAAATCTTAAATGTGTTTTAGGGGCAACTGGTGGCTCAGTCATTAAGCGTCTGCCTTCAGCTCAGGTCATGATCCCAGGGTCCTGGGATTGAGCCCCACGTCAGGCTCCCTGCTTGGCACTTCCCTATCTTCCCACTTCCCCTGCTTGTATTTCCCTATCTCACTGTCTCTCTCTCAAATAAATAAATAAAATCTTTGGGAAAAAAAAAAGTCTTGGGGAGCTTGGGTGGCTCAGTCAGTTAAGAGGCTGCCTTCAGCTCGGATCATGATCTCAGCATCCTGGGATCAAGTCCCATGTTGGGCTCCTTGCTCAGCAAGGAGTCTGCTTCTCTGTCTGCCTGCCACTCCCTCTGCTTGTGCACACTCTCTCTCTGACAATAAATAAAATCTTAAAAAAAAAAAATACTGTCTCAGGGTGCCTGGCTTGTTCAGTGGGTAACATGTGACTCTTGATCTCAGCGTCACAAGTTCAACCCCACAGAGATTACTTAAAAAAACAAAACAAAACCAAAAAAACCTGTCTTGATCACAATACAAGCAAAAACGCATGACAAGAAATTAGTGCTCTAAAAAAACACAGAACCAAAACCAGCCTCAGAGTTTTGCAAATTTTGTCTTAGATGCACTTCTTCCTTAGCAACACAAATGAAATGCAACTGAAATAATTCATGAGTCATGAATTATGTGAACTGTTATGTGAACTTATATACACATGTGTGTGTATATGTGTATATATATATACACACACACACACACATATCTATTACAATTCAATGCCATTTCTAAATGTCACTGTTGTGATGCTATCTCCTGTAGGTACATATTTATTTTTAAGATGTTTTATTTATTTGACAGAGCACAAACAAAGGGGAATAGCAGAGGGAGAAAGGAGCTCCCTGCTGAGCTGGGAGCCTGATATGGGGCGTGATCCCAGGACCCTGAGATCAAGACCTGAGCTGAAGGCAGACATTAATGGACTGAGCCACCCAGGCTCCCCCTGTAGGTACCTTTTTAAAAATTTGGTTTCTAAATTTCTAATACTTTTGTGTATCCTTCCTTAGTGCAAAGGGGTTTATAACATCTTTTTAATTTGTTGTGACCTTATATACATCCTTCTTTATACCTGTTACCACTTTTAATATTAAATTCCACAGGAGTCTAGTTCCAGGCCAAAATCTTACACATGATCCTTCAGGTTCAAAGACAGGCAATTATACAGGTTTTACCAAGCTGGCCACAAGTGGGAAAACTGCCCTCCTCACAACAGACTTGGTGAATGGTTAGTGTATTGCAGTCTCTGAAAGGAGTTGCAATCAAGGACTCAGATCTTCATTCCACCCCTGAGCCAACACTGCTCATACACATTCAGCATTCCTAGCCCAACCGCCTCTATTCAGAGGCCTCCATACAGTAGAGCCTCTACCAAGACTTCCTCATCAGGGGACTTTGACTAAAACTTTTTTCCCTTCTGACTCAGTGATTGGAAGAACAAACAATAAGAATACAATCTTTTCTATTTTCAAGTATTTTTACGCATAGCCATTACCCCTTTTCCTTCTCCCAAGCCTGAAGTCCTTAAAATGGTAGAAGTGTTTTGTCCAACTCTTCAGCAGTGAGTCATTTTCCACCACCAGCACTGCCTATCATCAGACTGGCCCAAGCCTGGTACCATTCCATGATAAACGGAACATTGAAGAGCTAGCATTTTTCTTTGCTTCTTACCTGCAGTAGCTCAGGAAGCAAATAAAGCATTACTTTCAGTTTGGCTCACTGTCCTATTTAACAACATTGACATTTCACGGTTTGACAGATAATTCTTCCATTTCCTCTTTTTTCCACTGGCCTAGTATTTTAATCTTTGTTTCTTTGTATCATTTTTTATTTACATTGTGGTTAGTTAAAATATAGTGTAATATTGGTTTCAGGAGTAGAATTCAGTGGTTCATCGTTTACCTATCACACTCTGAGCTCATCCCAAGTGCCCTCCTTATTATCCGTCACCCATTTAGCCCATCCCCCTGCCCACCTCCCTCCATCAACCCTGTTTGTTCTATATAGTTGAGTGTCTTACTGTTTGCTTCTCTCTTTCTTTTCCTCTTTGTTCATCCATTTTATTTCTTAAATTCCACATATGAGTGAAGTGATATGGTATTTGTCTTTCTCTGACTTATTTCATTTAGCATAATTCACTCTAGGCTGCATCCACATTGCAAATGGTAAGATTTCATTTTTTCTTATGGATGAGTAATATTCCATTATATGTATATATATGCACCACCTCTTCTTTATCCGTTCATTAGTCAATGAATATTTGGGCTTTTTCCATAATCTGGCTATTGTTGATAATGCTGCTATAAACATCAGGGTGCATGTATCCCGTTGAATCAGCATTCATATCCTTCAGATAAATACTTAGTAAAGCAATTGCTGGATCATAGCATAGTTTTAGTTTTACATTTTGAGGAACCTCCATACTCTTTTCCAATTTTAGTATATGTGCTGCTGAAGCAAGCACGGTACTGTTTCCAGAGTCATTGCACCAATTTTCATTCCCACCAACAGTGCAAAAGGGTTCCCCTTTCTTAGCATCCTTGCCAACCTCTTATTTCCTGTGTTGTTAATTTTAGGCATTCTGGCAGGTGTGAGGTGGTCTCATTGTAGTTTTGATTTGTATTTCCCTGATGATGATGATGTTGAGCATCTTTTCATGGGTCTATTAGCCATCTTAATGTTTTCTTTAGAAAAATATCTATTCATGCCTTCTGCCCATTTCTTAACTGGATTGTTTTATGGGTATTGGGTTTGATAAGTTCTTTGTACATTTTGGACACTAACCCTTCATCAGATATATCATCTGCAAATATCTTCTCCCATTCCAAAGGTTGCCTTTTAGGTTTATTGATTGTTTCCTTTGCTGTGAAGCTTTGTATCTTGAAGTCTCAATAGTTCATTTTTGCTTTTGTTTTTCTTGCCTTTGATGACATATCTAGTAAGAAGTTGCTACAGCTAAGGTCAAAGAGGTTACTGCCTGTGTTCTCTTCTAAGATTTTGATGACTTCCTGTCTCACATTTAGGTCTTTCAACCATTTTGAGTTTATTTTTGTGTATGGTGTTAGAAAGTGGTCTAGTTCTTTCTTCTGCATGTGGCTGTCCAGTTTTCCCAACACCATCTATTGAAGAGACCGTTATTTTCCATTGGATTTTCTTTCCTGATTTGTTGAAAGATTAGTTGACCATATAGTTTTGGCTCCATTTCTGGGTTTTCTGTTCTGTTCCATTGATCTATGTGTCTGTTTTTCTGTTCATACCATACGGTCTTGATCACTGTAGCTTTGTAATATAGTTTGAAGTCTGGAATTGTGATGCCTCCAGCTTTTCTTTTTCCAGATTGTTTTGGCTATTTGGGGTCTTTTGGGTAATCTACAAATTTTAGGAGTGTTTGTTCTGGCTGTGTAAAAAATGCTGGTGGCATTTTGATAGGGGTTACATTAAATGTGTAGGTTGCTTTGGGTAGTAAAGACATTTTAACAATGTTCTTCCAATTACTGAGCATAGAATATTTTTCCATTTCTTTTTGTCCTCTTCAATTTCTTTCATAAGTGTTCTATAGTTTTCAGAATTCAGATCTTTTATCTCCTTGGTTAAGTTTATTCTTAGGTATATTATGGTTTTCGGTGCAATCATAAATGAGATCCAATCCTTGATTTCTCTTTTTTTGGCTTCATTATTGGCATACAGTAATGCAACAGATTTCTGTATGTTGATCTTGTATCCTACGACTTTACTGCATTTATATATCAGTTCCAGCAATTTTTTGGTGGAGTCTTGTGTTTTCTACAGAGAGGATCATGTTGTCTGCAAAGAATGAAAGTTTTGACTTCTTTGTCAATTTGGATGCCTTTTATTTCTTCTTGTTGTCTGATTGCTGAGGCTAGGACTTCTAGTACTACGATAAATAACAATGAGTAGATATTCCTGTCTTGTTCCTGACCATAAATAAAATCTCTGTTTTTTCCCCATTGAGGATGATATTAGCAGTAGGTTTTCATATATGACCTTTATGATATATTTTTAAAAATTGTTTTTTATTTTATTTTTTTAAATTTATTTGACAGACAGAGATCACAAGTAGGCAGAGAAGCAGGCAGAGAGAGAGAGAGAGGAGGAAGCAGGCTCCCTTCTAAGCAGAGAGCCTGATGTGGGGCTGGATCCTAGGATCCTGGGATCATGACCTGAGCCGAAGGCAGAGGCTTAACCCACTGAGCCACCCAGGCACCCTGACCTTTATGATGTTTAGGTATGTTCCCTTTATATCTATTTTGTTGAAGGTTTTTATCAAGAATGGATGCTATACTTAGTCAAATGTTTTTTCTGCATCTATTGAGAGGATCATATGGCTCTTACCTTTTTTTAACTGATGTGGTGTATGACCTTGATTGATTTGTGAATTTTGAGTTACGCTTGCAGCCCAGAAATAAATCCCACTTGATTGTGTTGAATGATTCTTTTAATGTACTGGTGGGTTCTATTTGCCAGTATCTTGTTGAGAATTTCTGTATCCATGTTCATCAGAGACATTGGCCTATAAATTCCCTTTTTTTAGTAGGGTCTTTGTCTGGTTCTGGAATTAAGGTAATACTGGCCTCATAGAAACAATTTGGGAGTTTTCTTTCCATTCCTCTTCCACCACCACCCCCACCATACAGTTTGAGAATAGGTATTAACTTTTCTTTAAATGTTTGGTAGAATTCCCTTGGGAAGCCATCTGACCCTGGAGTTTTGTTTGTTGGGAGATTTTTTATTACAGATTCAATTTCTTTGCTGGTTATGGGTCTGTTCAAATTTTCTATTTTTTTTTCTGTTTGTGTTTTGATAGTTATATGTTTTTAAGAATTTATGTTTATTCCGGATTGCCTAATTTGTTGGTATTTAATTGTTCATAATATTCTCTTATTGTTGTTTGTTTTTCTGTGGTGTTGGTTGTGATCGCTCCTCTTTCATTTGTGATTTGATTTATTTGAATCCTTTCTCTTTTGTTTTTGATAAGTCTGGCTAGAGGTTTAACAGTTTCATTAATTCTTTCAAAGAGCCAGCTTCTAATTTCATTGAAGTTTCATAGTTTTTTTCTTTTTCTATATCACTTATTTTGGCTCTAATCTTTATTATTTCTTCTGCTGGCTTTAGGTTTTATTTGCTATTCCTTTTCTAGCTCCTTTAAGTGTAAGGTTAGGTTAGGTTGTATATTTGAGACTTTTCTTGCTTCTTGCTAAGATTCTCTCTCTCCCTCTCCCCCACTCTTACCCCTTAAAAAAAAAAAAAAAGAACTTAGATCCTGTTTCCACTAGAACTGCAGCTTTGCAGCATTCTGTGGTGAGTAGAATTGGTGCATCCAGGGGGTTTTATGCTGGCTTCCTGGAGGAAGAGCCCATTACTGCTCTGGCTCACAGGCACACGTGCCCCAGTAAAAAAACAAAACAAAACAAAACAAAACAAACAACAAAAAAAGCACCTGCAGAGCATAGCAGGGATAGGGCTTGGTATGAGCAGCTTGAGCCTCCACTGTGGGTTTTGTGGGGCTCACTGAAGCCTGCCCATGCTGATGGGCAGAGTGAAAATGGTATTAGCCAGTTGTCTCATCCCCAGAGAGGGGAGTTCATACCTGCTGCTGTTCAGGAAGCCCTCACATAAGAGTGACCGATCCCCTTGTGATTGCCAGGCATTCCTCAAATCCCTGTCTTCACCCTTGTCTCTGAGTCATCTGTCCACCCAACAGCACAGCTCCTGTGTTTTATCTCAGGTGCACCTGCTGGGTTTCAAAACTCCACGTTTTAGGGACCCAGCAAAGGATGGACCCATGATGTGGGTCTCACCACACTGTGGCCAGTGCTGGTCTGTTCTGGAAGGGCACTTGCATGAACACACAGGGGGACTAGACTTTATAGTAAAGCACATCAAAAAGCCAGCATTCAGGTTAGCTGCCCTCAGCAGGTGTGTCTGCTCCTCTGCTAATGAATGGGGCAGCTCAATGGCACTCACCAGCTCTTGTGTCCCCTAAGAAGCAGTGGGCCTGTCCCAAATTCACTCCAGAAGGGAAACTGTCTCTCCCTATGTGACCCAGGAAACCCTCAAACCATACTGTCCGCTCCCAGACCTCTGCCCTCCTTCTCAACAGGAGCACTTCAGGCTCTACCCCAGCGATAGCATGGACTTCTAACCCTTCAGTCTTGAGCTCCACTGCTTGTAAAAACTTGCGGTAATCAGTCCCTCTCATTTACCCAGACAGTGATTTTAGGAAGTGTTTTTCTTGTGCAATCTCTGCACGCTGTTCTTACTCTCTCTCTTCTTTGTGAGAAGGCTTCCCCACCTCCGCAGCACCTGTGATTCTTTCTCCCCCAAATCATGTCTCTGCACCAGCTAGGTACCTTCCACGATGTGGCCTCTGTTCTCCCTCTAGATGTGTAGTTTGTTCCCTCAGTCCTTGGATTGATTTCTTGGGTGTTCAGAATGATTTGAAATAAAATATCAAACAAAAAAGTCACAGAACTGAAGAACCAAATAACCTCACTGGAAAATACACTAGTTCAACAGCAGGTTGCATGAAACAGAGAAAAGGATCAGTCAGTTCAAAAGCAAGGCAGTGGGACTCATCCAATCAGAGCACAAAAAGAAGAACGGGAAAAGGTAAAAGTATCTTAAGGGGGTTATAGGATAACATCAAGTGAACTAACATAAGGGTCCCAGAAAAAGAAGAAAGGGCCAAAATCTTATCTTAAGTAATAATGGCTGAAAACATCTCTAACCTAGGGAAGGAAACAGACATCCATATCTAAGATGCCCAGAGCATTTCAAAAAAGATGAATACAAACAGACCCATACTAAGATACAGTATAATTAAAATGTCAACATTTAAAGGCCAAAAAAATATTAAAAGTAGCAAGAGAAAAACAGTTTGTTACATAAAAGGGAAGCCTTAACTTTCCAATTATTTAATGAATAACTCATGGCGAGGAAAGCAACAGAATATGGAATGTAGTCAATGGCTATACTATATTTTAATAGTGTTGTAAGGTGAGACGGCAGCTACACTTGCTGTGAGCACAGCAGTCTGTATAGAGTTGTTGCATCACTACGGTGTGCATCTGAAATTAATGTAACATTCTATGTCAACTCCAATTTAAAAAAAAATTAAAGGAAAATCAAAAGACTATCAGTATATTTTTTAGTATATGTGCTGCCGAAGCGAGCACAAAAGACTATCAGTATATTTTTTAGCAGATACTTTGTAGGCCAAGAGGGAGCGGCACAGTATGTTTAAAGTGCTCAAGAAAAAAAAAAAAAAAACTTGTGATCTTTGGAAGACGCTGGATTAGGAGGATTCTAAACTCATTATGTTCCACAGACCAACCTGTGTAACAGCCACCTGGGTGCACTGAACACAGAAAATAACTCAAAGACAGGTGGAACAGACTTTCAGTAGTTAACCGACAAGAGGAGGACACATGGGAAAGGATAGAAGGGGGTAGAGATGCAGTCTGGAACCAGTCTCAGTGAGACTAACCACAGATGGGAGGGACACCACAAGCACAGAGAAGGGAAAGGAACACTCCCCACACCAGGCACCACACACATGGGCAAACAAATCCCTGTAACATTTGACTGTGAAAACCAGTAGGGCTTAATACCATGAATCTTTACAATCAGTGGAGCTTAACTCTGGGTAAAATTTGGCAGATTCAGTCCTGACAGAGCCAAAGGAAGATAGGAAAACTGAGGCTCCACCAAGATACAACAGAGAAGCAGCACTCTGCAAAGCATCTGGGGTACAAGTAAAAATTACTCATCCCTCAAAGTGTGCTGGAGGAGCAGGGATCTTTAGGAGACTTCAAGAACAAAAAGCTGATGGGCACCATTTCTCCCCTACCTCCAGGCTAAATAGTGGGATGCTTGCATGAAAAAGCATGAACACGTTGCACCTACCTTTCAAACACCACACGTCTCCTATTCTTCTGCAGATCCTCTGAATCCAAACTGCCCCACCTAGCAGGAGTCCCTCCAAAGCAACTCCTTCCACCTTCTGTCCTGTATGCAGCCCTGGCAAATACCAGCACCACTGCAAAGTGATTCCTGGGGAAAATGACCACACACACCAGTACCTCTGCAGTCCCAGCCACCAAACTGGCAGTGTGGAGAGAGTGTTCTGCTGATCAGTGTATCTGAAGCCCCAGCACAGGGTCTGGGGAAAACATATGGACCAACTATAGGCCATGCCTACCAAAAAAAGCCTCTCAGTGGACAAGACAAGGATTGCTGGCTGTAGTTGGTGGGACCACAGCCCAGACAAATGGGCTAAGCACAGGTGCCTGATCTGACTGCTGACCTTGCCCAATTACATGCCCACAACACCTCCAGACTAGCTTATTAACAGCACGGGACCAAACCAGCCCACAAGAGGCAAAATGGGCCATGGATGCTGACTGGAATGAAAGCAAATGAGGCTTAGCTACAATAGTGGAGTACACAAAACCTACATAGGAGACAACTCTCATGTGCTTGGTTTTGGTGAACAGGGGACATTGCATTACAGGGTACCAAAGGAACTCTTACTCACAAGGCTGCATCTTTCAAGATCAGGAGACAGAGCTAAGTTTCCTAACACATAGAAACAAACACAAAGAGATAAAATGAGGAGATGGGAATATGTCACAAATGAAAGAACAAGAACCACAACAAAAGAACTAAATGAAACGGAGATAAGGAATACACTTAATAAAAAATTCAAAGTGATGTCATAAAGATGCCCACTGGACTTGAAATGTGAGACCTTTGACAAAGAAATAGAAAATATAAGAAAGAACCAAAGAAGATGAACTCTATAACTAAAATTAAAAACACACTACAGGAAGTTAATAGTAGTTTAGAAGAGAGAGAAAAATAAAGATTAGTGAATCAGAAGACAAGAGTATTGGGAAAAAAACCAAGCTACACAGCAAAAAGAAAAAAGAGTAATAAAAAGTGCGAATAGGTAAAGGGAACTCAGTTACATCACCCAGTATAATAACATTCCCATTGTAGGGATCCCAGAAGTAAAAGGGAGAGAACATTTATTTAAGGAAATAATAGCTGAAACTTGTATAACATGGATGCAGGAAACAGACATCCAGTTCCAGGAAACCCAGAAAGTGTTGAACAAAAATAACCCAAGCAGATCCACATCAAGACACACAGTAATTAAAATGGCATAAAAATAGTGATAAACAGAGACTTTAAAAGCAGCAAGAGAAAAACCAGTTACATACAAGGGAAATCCTATAGGGTTAACAGCTTTTCCAGCAGAAAATTTAGAGGCCAGAAGAACGTGGATAGGGTGCCTGGGTGGCTCAGTTGGTTAAGCGATTGCCCTCTGCTCAGGTCATGATCCTGGAGTCCCAGGATCGAGTCCCACATCGGGCTTCCTGCTCAGCAGGGAATCTGCTTCTCCCGCTGACATCTCTCCTTTCATGCTCTCTCTCTCTCATTCTCTCTCTCTCTCAAATAAATAAATAAAATCTTAGGGAAAAAAAAAAACAGAAGAACGTGGATAAGGTGCTTTCAAAGTACTGAAAGAAAAACAACAACACTGCAAACAAAAACTCAGCAAAGATATCATTCAGAACACAAGGAGAGATAAAGTTTCCCAGAAAAACAGAAGTTAAAGGAGTTCGTCAATACTAAACCAGACTTACAAGATATATTAAAGGGAATTCCTTGAGTGTTAGAAAAGGCCATAATCAGAAGTAAGAAAATTATAAAAGAAAGAAAACTCACACGTAAATTCAAACATAATAAAAGTAGTAGATTAATCATTTATAAAGCCAGTATAGAGATTAAAGCACAAAAGCACTAAAGTCAATTATATTTATAAAAATCAGTCAAGGCATCCACAAAATAAAAGGATGTAAACTATAATATCATATACATAAAACATCAATGAGCAAAAAGTAAAAACGTAGTGCTTTTAAGTGGGCTAAAGCCCAAGGAACCAACAATTTAATATAGAGTACTACAGACACAAAATGTTATATATGAGCCTAATGGTAAGTACAAATCAAAAACCTGTATTATAGCTGGGGCACCCAGGTGGCTCAGTCAGTTAAGTATCTGATTTTGGTTCATGATCCCAGGATCAAGCCCACATGGGGCAACCTGCTCAGCTGGGAGCCTCCTTCTCCCTCTCCCTCTGCCCCTACCCTCTGCTCATGCTCTCTCTCTCAAATAAATAAATAAAATCTTAAAAAAAAAAAACCTGTAATAGTTACACAAAAAATAAAGAGGAAGAAATCATAGCATATCACTATACAAGCCAGCAAATCATGAGAAAAGAAAGTAAGAGAAGGGGACAGAGAAGAACTACAACAATCATAATACAAGTAACAAAATGGCAATAAGTACTTACCTACCGTTTTGAATGTAAATGGACTAAAGGCTCTAATCAAAGATACATAGTAACTGAATGGATAAAAAAGCAAAACCCTTCCATATGCTACCTAGAAGAGATTCATTTCAGATCTAAAGACGTGGATTAAAAAGACTGAAAGTGAAGGGACAGAAAAATGTTTAGCATCCAAATGAAAGGGAAAAAAAAAAAAAAAACCCTGGGGTAGCAATACATATATCAGCCAAAATAGACCTCAAAACAAAGGCTGGAACAAGGGACAAAGAAGGATATGATGATAAAGTGATAAAGGGAACTAATCAATAAGAGGATACACAAATGATAAGTATATAAGTACCCAACATGGGAGCACCTATGTACATAAAACAAATATTAACCAAAATAAAGGGGGAAATTGGCAGTATAAGAATAGTAGGGGACTTTAAAACGTCACTTAAATCAATGGATAAATCATCCATACCGAAAATCAACAAGGAAACCATGGCTTTGAATGACACAGTGGACCAGATGGAACTAACAGATATATTCAGACCATTCCATCCAAAAACAGTAGAAAACATATTCTTTTCAAGTGTACATGGATCATTCTCCAGAACAGAAGAAGTCTCAGTTAGTTAAAAAAGACTGATATCACAGGAAGCATCTTTTTCAACCACAATGGTATAAAACTGGAAATCAGTTACAAGACAAAAATGACAAATACATGGATGCTAAATGACATGCTACTAAACAATGGATGAATCAACCAAGAAATCAAAGAGGAAATAAAAAACTAGGTGGAGACAAATGATAATGAAAACACAACAAACCAAAATCTTTGGGAAACATCAAAACCTGTTCTTACAGGAAGGTTTACAGCAGTATAGTCTTAACTCAAGAAGAAAAATCTAAAAAAAAAAATAACCAAACCTTACCCTTAAAGGAGGTTGAAAAAGAGGAAAAAAGCCCCAAACCAGTAGAAGGAAGGAAATAAGAGAAACAGAGTAAAAAAAGCAATAGAACAGATGAGTGAAACCAGGACTTGCTTCTTTGAAAAGACCAACAAAATTGCAGATATATATGGGAGATTAAACAGAAAGGGGAGGGGGTCACCAGAAGCTAGCCATTGGAAAGTAATACCCCAGTGTGAAAGTGCCCTGAGCCTGGGGACCAGCAATAGCTTGGAGAGCAATGGCTGCAAGTTGGGAAGGGACTGGTAACAGCATTCAAACAGAACAAAGGGGCTTAAGGGGCAATTGTTGGGACCAGGTGGTCTCAGGTGCACAGGGACCTAAGGCCCACTAACGTGAGTCAGTAGTCCTGGGAATGGTGACCACCAGGACCAGGGTTGCCTGGACCAGTATTACTAGAGGTTTTGGTACCATGGAGGTACAGAAATAAGTGGGGGCCTCGGGGAAACACTGAAACAGTGGCTGGGGCTGTGCACCGCCTGTGGGAGGCTGCAGTGTTCAACAGAGTTTGCAGAGGGGGAGTCTATGTTCTGGAGGATTCAGAGAGGAGCAGACTGTGGCTTCCCTCTGAGGCAGAGGTCGGGTGCAGACAGTTTACTTTGCTCTGACCCTCCAGAAAGGCTTGAAAAGTCTCCAAAGAACAAAAGCCTCCAGAGAACAAAAGCCAGAAAAAAGAGTTTCCCAGGGGGCAAGGCAACTCAGCCCACGCAGGATGATTGAAAAACAACATGGTAGGCCCCTCCCCCAGAAGACAAGCTGATACAATAAGAGGACAACCACCACAGGGTCCCCATAAAATTGTAAAACAATTTTCTCCAAACATCAGGAGAAAACAGCATATTAAGCTCCTGGTATTATCTCACAGCCTGTATATTTCTTAGATACAACTCTTCTCCTCTTTTAATACTTTCTCATGATTCTTGTTCTTTTATTTTTTTAACTACATACTATTTTAACTAGATGTTTAATACAAGATATTCCATAGTAACTTTTTTTTTAAGGTAATATTTGACAGAGATCACAAGTAGGTGGAAAGGCAGGCAAAGAGAGAGGGGGAAGCAGGCTCCCTGCTGAGCAGAGAGCCGAGAGCTCGATCCCAGGATCCTGAGATCACGACCTGAGCAGAAGGCAGAGACTTACTTAGCCCACTGAGCCACCTGGGCACCCCTCCATAGTAACTTTTTAACATGAACTTTTTCACATACTTTTTTTTTCTTTTTCTTTATATGTATGTGTGTGTGTGTGTGTGTGTATACACAATGTATATTTCAATGTAGACCTTTTTTCCCTATTCAGTACTACCTTTTTTAAAAAATAGATTTATTTATTTATTTTTTATTTTTTATTTATTTGACAGAGACAGAGAGACCACAAGTAGGCAGAGAGGCAGGCAGAGGGGGAGGGGGAAGCAGGCCTCCCACTGAGCAGAGAGCCCCACGTGGGGCTTGATCCCAGGATCCTGAGATCATGACCTGAGCCAAAGGCAGAGGCATAAGCCACTGAGCCACCCAGGCGCCCCTCAGTACTACCTTTATATAGTTTTAATTTCCCTGTATTTCTGGAAAGTTGAGTTCTCTAACAAAGATAACAAAATACACCCAGGAAGAACTGAAATACACTTCTTTGCCCACATAGAGGGATTATAACCACCTTCCCATCAGTCCCCACTTTTTTTTTTTCTTTCTTTTGTTTGTTTGTTTGTTTTCATTTTTGTACTTCATAAATCTTACTCTTGGGGCTCATTTTGGATGGGTTTTTTTGGTCTTTTTGTTTGTTTCTCTTTTTGTACTTTATAAATCTTACTCTTGGGGCTCATTTTGGCTAGGGTTCTTTCTCTTTCTTTCTTTCTCTCTCTCTTTCTCTCTTACTCTCTTTCTTTCTTTCTCTTTTTGGAGGTGATTTTCAATTGCTTCCAAATTGCTCTGAAACTTCCTAGGATGCACCTTGCCTGGATAGTGGTTGATATTTTCAGCTATACATCCCTAACCACAACTCAACAGAATTACAAGGAGAAAGAATTCCCAACAAAGAAAAGACCTAGAGACAATGGCTTCTCGGAAGATCTAATAGATATGGATCTAAGCAAGATGTCAGAAATAGACTTCACAGTAGCAGTTATGAAGACAATAGTCAGGCTGGAGAAAACTATTAATGGCAATATAGATTTATTTAGGGAAGAAGTGAGAGCAGATCTGGCAGAACTTAAAAATGTATCAATGAGATACAATCAATCTAGATACTCAAACAGGGTAAATGAGGCAGAATGAATTACTGATCTTGAAGATAAACTGATAGAAAAGAAGGATCAGGAGGAGGCCTGGAGCAAACAGCTCAAAATCCATGAAAACAGAATTAGAAATAAACGACACCATGAAACGTTACAGTGTCAGAATTATTGGGATCCCTGAGGGGTGGAAAGAAAGAGAGGGTTAGAAGATATATTTCACCAAATCATAGCCAAGAACTTCCCTAATCTGGGGATTGAAACAAGTAATCATGTCATAGAGGCAGAAAGGACAGCCCCCAAGATCAATGAGGGTAGATCAACCCCCAGGCATGTAACAGTAAAACTTGCAAATTTTAGAACCAAGGAAACCATTTTAAGGGCAACTGGGGGAAGAGATTCCTTATGCACAGAGGAAAGAACATCAGAATAACGTCAGACCTGTCCACAGAGACCTGGCAAGCCAGAAAGGGTTGGCAAGACATATTCAGGGTACTAAATGTGAAGAATAGGCAGCCAAGAATTCTTTATCTGGCAAGGTTATCATTCAGAATAGATGGGAGATAAGAAAATTCCAGGACTGGCAGAGACTGCATAAGTGACCACCAAGCTGGCCTTGCAAGAAATATTAGAGAGGGGTTCTATAAAAGAAGAAAGACCCCAAGAGTGACACAGAACAGAGATATACAGAGACAATCCATAGAAACAAAGAATTCACAGGTAACATGATGACAATGAAATCTATCAATAATTACTCTCAACATGAACAGCCTAAATGCTCCCATAAAATGGCACAGGGTTGCAGATTGGATAAAAAGCCAGGACCCATGCATATGCTGTCTATAAGAGACTCGTTTTGAATTTAAAGATACATTCAGACTGAAAATGAAGGGATGGAGAACTATCTTTCATGCCAACACCCTCAAAAGAAAGCTGGGGTAGCAATTCTCCTTTCAGACAAATTAGATTTTAAGCTAAAGACTAGTTACAGATACAGACGGACTCTATATCATTCTTAAAGGGTCTATCCAACAAGAAGATCTAACAATTGTAAATACCTACGCCCCCAACATGGGAACAGCCAGCGACATAAGCCAACTGTTAACCAATATACAGAGACATATTGATAATAATATGTTAACTGTAGGAGACCTTAACACACCACTCTCAGCAATAGACAGAACAACTATGCAGAACAACAAACAAACAAGAGCTTTGAATGACACACTGGAACAGATGGGCCTCATAGACATATACAGAACATTCCAACATAAAACAATAGAATACTCATTCTTCCCAAGCATGCATGGAACTTTCTCCAGAATAGACCACATACTGGGTCACAAATCAGGTCTCAACTGATACCAAAAGAATGAGATTATTCCCTGCATATTCTCAGACCACACTGCTGTGAAACTGGAACTTAATCAGAAGGAAAAGTTTGAAAAAAATTCAAACACTTGGAAGTTAAAGACCATCCTGGTCAAGAACGTTTGGGTCAATCAGGAAATCAAAGAAGAACTTAATCAATTCATGGAAACTGATGAGAATGAAGACACATAAATCCAAAACCTATGGGATAAGGCAAAGGCGTCCTAAGGGGGAAATACATAGCCATCCAAGCCTCACTCAAAAGAACAGAAAAATCCCAAGTACACAAACTGTCTTTACACCTTAAAGATCTAGGTAATCAACAACAAATTAAACCTAACCCACAAACTAGAAGGGAAATAATTAAGATTAGAGCAGAGATCAACAAATTAGAAACCAGAAAGACAACAGAACACATTAATGAAACTAGAAGTTAGTTCTTTGAAAGAATTAATAATATTGATAAACCACTGGCCAGACTTACCCCCAAAAAAAGAGAAAGGACCCAAATTAATAAAATTATGAATGAAAGGGGGGGGATCATGACTAACACCAGGGAAACAGAAACGATCATCAGAAATTATCATCAACAGCTATATGCCAATAAGTTAAGCAATCTAGAAGAAATGGATGCATTCCTGGAAACCTACAAACTTCCCAGATTGAAACAGGAAGAAATTGACAACCTGAATAAACCAATAACTAGTAACGAGATTGAAGCAGTGATCAAAAACCTCCCAAAAAACAAGAGTCCAGGACCTGAGGGATTCCTTGGGGAATTCTACCAAACATTCAAAGAAGAAATACTACCTATTCTCCTGAAGCTGTTTCAAAAAACAGAAACAAAGGAAAACTTCCAGACTCTTTCTATGAGGCCAGCATTACTTTGATCCCAAAATCAGGCAAAGACCTCATCAAAACAAAATTTCAGACCAATATCCCTGATAAATACAGATGCCAAAATTCTCAACAAGATCCTAGCTAATAGGATCCAACAGTACATTAAAAGGATTATCCATCACGACCAGGTGGGATTTATCCCTGGGACACAAGGGTGGTTCAACATTTGCACATCAATCAATGTGACAGAACACATAAAAAAAAGAAGAGACAAGAACCACATGGTCCTCTCAATTGATACAGAAAAAAACACTTGACAAAATAAACATCCTTTCCTGATGAAAACTCATCAGAGTATAGCGATAGAGGGAACATTCTTTAACTTCGTAAAATCCATCTATGAAAAACCCACAGTGAATACCATTCTCAATGGGAAAAAGCTGAGAGCCTTACCATTGAGATCAGGAACACCACAAGGATGCCCACTCTCACTACTATTGTTCAACATAGTACTAGAAGTCCTAGCAACAGCAATCAGACAACAAAAAGAAATAAAAGCTATCCAAACTGGCAAAAAGAAGCCAAACTCTCTCTCTTCACTGATGACATGATACTCTATGTGGAAAACCCAAAAGTCTCCATCCCCAAAGTGCTAGAACTTATACAGCAATTCAGTAATATGGGAGGATAAAAAATCAATGCACAGAAATCAGTTGCTTTCCTGCATACTAACAATGAAACTGTAGAAAGAGAAATTAGAGAGTTGATTCCATTTACAACAGCACTAAAACCATTAGATACCTTGGAATAAATCTAACCAAAGAGGTAAAGGATCTATACTCTAGGAACTACAAAACACTCATGAAAGTAATTGAAGAAGACACAAAAAGATGGAAAAACATTCCATGCTCATGGATCAGAAGAATAAACATCATGAAAATGACTATGCTGCCCAGAGCAATCTATACTTTCGACACCATCCCAATCAAGATACCAATGGCAATTTTCAAAATGCTGGAACAAACAATCCTAAAATTTGTATGGAAACAGAAAAGACCCGGAATCACCAAGGACATGTTGAAAAAGAAAAACGAAGCTGGAAGCATCATGTTGCCTGACTTCAAGCTATATTACAAAGCTGTGATCACCAAGATGGCATGGTACTGGCACAAAAACAGACACATACACCAATGGAATAGAATAAAGAGCCCAGATATGGGCTCTCAACTCTATGGTCAACTAATCTCCAACAAAGCAGGAAAAAATATCCTGTGGAAGAAAGTCTCTTCAATAAATGGTGTTGGGAAAATTGGACAGCTATATATAGAAGAATGAAACTGGACCATTCTTTTGCACCAAACACAAAGATAAACTCTAAATGGATGAAAGACATCAATGTGAGACAAGAATCCATCAAAATCCTAGAGGAGAACATAAGCAGTAACCTCTTTAACATCGGCCATAGCAACTTTTCTCAAGATAAGTCTCCAAAGGCAAGGGAAACAAAATCAAGAATGAACTTTTGGGACTTCATCAAGATAAAAAGTTTCTGCACCGCAAAGGAAACAGTCAACAAAACAAAGAGGCAACCCACAGGATGGGAGAAGGTATTTGCAGATGACACTACAGACAAAGTGCTGATATCCAAGATCCATAAAGAAATTCTCAGATCAACACCTAAAAAACAGATAATCAAGTCAAAAAATGGGCAGAAGACATGAGCAGACATTTCTCCAAAGACATACAAATGGCTACAAGACACATGAAAAAGTGATCATCATCATTAGTCATCAGGGAAATTCAAATCAAAACCACATTGAGATACCACCTTACACCAATTAGAAGGGCAAAAATTGACAAGGCAAGAAACAATAAATCCTGGAGAAGTTGTAGAGAAAGGGGAACCCTCTTACACTATTGATGGGAATGCAAACTTGTGCATTCATTTTGGAAAACAGTGTGGCAGTTCCTCGAAAAATTAAAAATAGTGGAACCTTATGACTGAGCAATTACACTACTGGGTATTTACCCCAAAGATATAGAAGTAGTGAAAAGAAGGGCCATATGCACCCCAATGCTTGTGGCAGCAATGTGGCAGTAATAGCCAAAATGTGGAAAGAGCCAAGATGCACTTTAACAGATGAATGGATAAAGATGTGGTCCATATACACAATGGAATATTACTCAGCCATCAGAAAGGAGGAATGCCCAACTTTTGTATCAACTTGGATGGGACTGGAGGAGATTATGCTAAGTGAAATAAGTCAAACAGAGAAAGTCAATTATCATATGATTTCAATTACTTGTGGAACATAAGGAATAGCATAGAGGACATTAGAAGAGAAAAATGAAGGGGAAGAAATCAGAATGGTAGATAAACCATGAGAGACTATGGACTCCAGGAAACAAACAGAGAGTTTTAGAAGAGAGGGGGGAAGGGGAGGGGGGAGCCTGGTGATGGATATTAAGAAGGGCAGTGATTGCATGGAGTACTGGATGTTATATGCAAATGATGAATCTTGGAACACTACATCAAAAACTAATGATGTACTACTGTATGGTGACTAACATAATACAACAACAACAAAAAAAGATTAACAAAATTGATAACCCCCTAGCCAGAATAATCAAGAAAAAGAAGAGGGTTCAAATAAATAGAATCAGAAAAGAAGGAAAAGAAATAAATGATGTCATAGAAATACAAAAGATTATAAGATTATGAAAAATTGTATACCAACATATTGGACAACCTAGAAGAAATAGAAAATTCCTAGAAAAGTATAACATCTGAAAACTAAATTAAAAAGAAATAGAAAATTTGAACAGACTGATTACTCACAAGTAATCAAAAAACTCAAAATAACCCAAAAGTCCAGGATCACATGGCTTCAAAGGTGAAGTCTACCAAACATTTAAAGAAAAGTTAATATCTATGCTTTTCAAACTATTCCAAAAAATAGAAGAGGAAGGAAAGCTCCCAAATTCATTCTATGGGGCCAGGATTACCCTGATACCAAAACCAGATTAAGATACTACAAAAAATGGGTGCCTGGGTGGCTCAGTGGTTTAAGCCTCTGCCTTCGGCTCAGCTCATGATCTCAGGGTCCTGGGATCGAGTCCCACATCAGGCTCTCTGCTCATCAGGGAGCCTGCTTCCCTCTCTCTCTCTCTCTGCCTGCCTCTCTGCCTAATTGTGATCTCTCTCTATCAAATAAACAAATAAAATCTTTTTTTTTAAATGATACTACAAAAAATAAAAAGTACAGCCCAGTACCTCTGATAAACATACAGGCAAAATACTAAAAAAAAAATGTGAACCAACCAAATCCAACCATATCCAACAATACATCAAAAAAAAATTCACCACAATCAAGCAGGATTTATTACAGGGATACAAGGATGGTTCAACATTTGCAAACCAATCAACATGATACACCACATTAACCAGAGAAAGACAAAAACCATATGATCATCTCAATAGATGCAGAATAATTGACAAATTACAACAGCCATTCTCAATTTTTTAAAGAAAGGTAGATTTAGGGGGAACATATCTCAACATAATAAAGGCCGTAAGTGAAAAACCTACAACTACCATCACACTCTACGGTGAAAAACTGAAAGTTTTTCCTCTAAGATAAGGAAAAATATAAGGATGTCCATTCTCACTCTTCTATTCATCATAGCATTGAAGTCCTAGCCACAGCAATCAGAAAAAAGAAATAAAAGTCATCCAAATTGGTAAGGAAGAAGTAAAACTTTCATTATTTGCAGGTGACATGATACTATATGTAGAAAACCCAAAAGACACCCCCCAAAAACTAGTAGAACTCAAATATTAATTTGGTAAAGTCACAGGATACAAAAATCTGTTGCATTTCTATACATTAATAATACAGCAGAAAAAGAAGTTAAGAAAACAATTACACTTATAATTATACCAAAAAGAATAAAATACCTAGGAATAAACTTAATCAAGGATCTGTATTATGAAAATGAAACACAGTAGTAAAAGAAATTGGAGATGATACAAACAAATAAAAAGATAATCCATGCTCAAGGATTGGAAAAATAGATATCATTAAAATGTCTGTATATCCCAAAGCAATCTCCAGATTTAATGCAATCCCTATCAAAACACCAATGTCTTTCATAGAACTAGTACAAATAATCCTAGAATCCATATGGAGCCATAAAAGACCCCCTGATCTCAAAGCAATCCTGAGAAAGAACAAAGCTTAGATAGCACAATTCTAAATTTCAGGACATACTACAAAGCTGTAGTAATAAAAACAGTGTGGTACTCTTCCAAAAATAGACATAGAGGTAAATGAAACAGAATAGAATCCAGAAATAAATCTACACTTTAACAGTTAATTGATCTATGATAAAGGAGTCAAGAATACACAATGAAAATAAGAAAGTCTCTTCAACAAATGGTGTTGGTAAAACTGGACAGCTACATGGAAAGAAAAGAAAAGAAAAGAAAAAAGAAAGAAAGGAAGGAAGGAAGGAAGAAAGAAACTAGACAGCTTTCTGACCACCATAGACAAAAATAAACTCAAAAGGATTTAAAGACCGGGGCGCCTGGGTGGCTCAGTGGGTTAAAGCCTCTGCTTTCGGCTCAGGTCATGATCCCAGGGTGTTGGGATCGAGCCCCACATTGGACTCTCTGCTCGGAAGCGAGCTTGCTTCCCCCGCTCTCTCTCTGCTTGCCTCTCTGCCTACTTGTGATTTCTGTCCATCAAATAAATAAAAATCTTAAAAAAAAAAAGAAGGATTTAAAGACCTAAATATAAGACCTTAAACCATAAAATTCATACAAGAAAACATACTCATCATAGTATTGAAGTATTGAATTATACCGAATTTTGACATCAGCCATAGAAACATTTTTCTAGGTATGCCTCCTCTGCCAAGGGAAATAAAAGCAAAAATAAACTATTGGGACTACTTCAAACTAAAAAGCGTTTGCATAGCCAAGAAAACGATCAAGGTATCGAATGGGAGAAGATATTTGTAAATGATATATCCAATAAGGGGTTAATACACAATATATATAAAAAATGTATATAAGTCAATGTCAAAAAATCAAATAATCCAATTAAAATTGGGAAAGGAGGGAAAACTGGGCAGATGACCAGAATAGACATATTTCCAAGGAAGACATGGATAGCCAACAGATACATGAAAAGATGCTCAATATCTCTAATCATCAGAGGAATGCAAATTAAAACCACAAAGAAGTATCACCTTATACCTACCAGAATGGCTAGAATCAAAAAGAGATGAAACAAGTGTTGGTGAGGATGTGGAGAAAAAAAAACCCTCATGTACTGTTGTTGAGAATGTAAGCTTGTGTAGCCACTAGAGAAAAAGGTATAGGGGTCCCTCAAAAAATTAAAAATAGGGGTGCCTGAATGGCTCAGTCGGTTAAGCATCTGCCTTCAGCTCAGGTCCTGATCCTAAGGTCTTGGGATTGAGCCCCACATTGGGCTGCCCATTCAGGGGGAAGCCTGCTTCTTCCTCTCTCTCTTCCCCTCCCCTTGTGCTCTCTCACACACACTCTCTCTCAAATAAATAAATAATCTTTAAAAAAATCTGGAATTATAATACTTCCAGTTTGTTTAAAAAAAATTAAAAATAGAATTACCTTATGATCCAGTAATTCCACTACTGGGTATTTAGCCGAAAGAAAACAAAAACACTAATTTGAAAAGATATATATACCCTTATGTTTATTGCAGCATTAGTATCTATAATAACTGAGATATGCAAGCAATCCAAATGTCCATTTATAGATGAACGGATAAAGAAGATGTGGAATATATATATATATATATGAATATTACTCAGCCATAAGAAAGAATAGAATCTTGTCATTTCAATAACATGGGTGGACCTAGAGGGTATATTCCTAAGTGAAATTTTCTAAATCAGTTAGAGAAAGACAAATACCATATGATTTTACTCATATGTGGAATTTAAGAAACAAAACAAATGAAGAAAGAAAAAAAGTCAAACAAAACAAGATACTCTTAAATCCAGAAAACCAACTGAGGGTTGCCAGAAGGGATCTGGGAGAGGGGCGATAAAGGCTGTAATAGATAAAGGGGATTAAGAGTACATTCATTTTTATGAACATGAAGAAAGTAGAGGACTGATGAGTGATTATATTGTATTACCTGAAAATAATATAGCATTGTATGTTAATTGCACTGGAATAAAAAATAAAATTTAAAAAATTTTTACTCTACCCAGCAAAGTTACCAGTCAGAATTGAAGGAGAGATAGTTTTCCATACAAGCAAAAGCTAAAGGATTTCATCATCACTAAAATAGTCTTAAGAAATGTTAAAGGGACTACTTTAAGCTGAAAAGAAAGGGCATTAATTGGTAACAAGAAAATGGATGACATAATAAATCTCACTGGGAAGGTAAATACATGGCAAAATAGTGGATTAATCAGTTATAAAGTTTAGAGACAAAACTAGTAAAAAAAAAAAGCATGATTGCTATTAATTGGTTAGGGGATAAGGGACACATAAGATAAAAAGATGTAAAATGTGGGCTCAGTATAGTATGTGACCCATGATCTTTGGGTTGTGAGTTAAAGCTCCACATTGGGTGTAGAGGTTACTTAAAAAAAAAAAAAAAGATGTAAAATGTGATATCAAAAATATAAACCATCAGTGGTAAGAGTAAAGATGTTGAGCTTCAGATGGAATCAAACTTAAAATTGTTATCAACTTAAAATATACTCTAAGTTTTCAAACATAAGCCTCATAGTAATAACAAAGCAAAAACCTGTAACAACTACACAAAAGACAAAGAGAAAGGAATATAAGTAGGGCGGGTTGCTCAGTGGTTTAGGCCTCTGCCTTTGGCTCAGGTCATGATCTCGGGGTCCTGGAATCGAGTCCCACATCGGGCTCTCTGCTCCGTAGGGAGCCTGCTTCCTCCTCTCTCTCTTTCTGCCTGCCTCTCTGCCTACTTGTGATCTCTGTCTGTCAAATAAATAAATAAAATCTTAAAGAAAAAAAAAAAAGGAATATAAGTAAACTACTAAAGGAAGTCATTAAGTCATGAGGGAAGAGAACAAAAGAAGAAAGGAAACAGAGAAATACAAAACTAGCTAGTAAACAATAATGAAATGGCAATGAGCACACGCTTATCAATAATTACTTCAAATACAAATAGACTAAATTATTCAATCAAGGCATAGACTGGCTGAATGGATTAAAAAACAAAAACAAAAAACAAGACCTATCCATATGCTCCCCACGAGTCTCACTTTAGATGTAAGGACCCAAACAGACTGCCAAGAGAGAGGATGGAAAAGATAGTCCCTGTTAATAGAAACAAACAAAAAAGCTAGAGTAGTTATACTTAAAACAGACAAAAAGACTTAAAAAAAAAAAAAGATTTTATTTATTTATTTGACAGAGAGAGAGAGAGCACAAGTAGGCAGAGTAGCAGAGGGAGAGGGGGAATCAGGCTCCTCACTGAGCAGGGAGCCCAATGCAGGGTTCATTCCCAGAACCCTGGGATCATGACCCAAGCCAAAGGCTGACTCTTAACCAACTGAGCCATCCAGGTACCTCTGACTAAAAGACTTTAAAACAAAGTTGTAGGGGCGCCTGGGTGGCTCAGTGGGTTAAGCCTCTACCTTCGGCTCAGGTCATTATCCCAGCCAGGGTCCTGGGATCGAGCCCCACATTGGACTCTCTGCTCAGCAGGGAGCCTTCTTTCCCCTCTCTCTCTGCCTGCTGCTCTGCCTACTTGTGATCTCTGTCTGTCAAATAAATAAATAAAATCTTAAAAACAAAAGATTAAAACAAAGTTGTAATAAGAGACAAAGATGGGACTTACATAATGATAAAGCGGTCAGTCCCATAAGAGGATGTAATACTTGTAGATATTTATATACCCAATAAGAAGCAGCTAAGTATATAGAAAGCCAAGATTAGTAGGCCTTTAAGAGAAATAGACTGTAATATAATAACAGTAGGAGATTTTAACACCCTGCTTATAGCAATGGATAAATCATACAGATAAAAAAATCATACAGGATCACTAACCTAAATGACAACTTAGATTAGATGGACTTAACAGATATACATAAAACATTACATCCAAAAGCAACAGAATACATATTCTTCTAAAGCACAGATGAAACATTTTGCAGAATAGATCATAGGTTAGAAGAGAAAACAAATAATAATAAATTTAGGAGAAGTGAAGTCATGTCAATTTTTTTTCCCAAGTACAATGGTATAAACTAGAAATTAATTACACAAAGACTCAAAAATTCACAAACAAGTGGAGACTAAACAACATGCTACCAAACAACAAATGAGGCAAAAAAAATATCAAGAGAAAGAAAAAAATACCTTGAGACAAATGGAAATGGAAATCTAACATACCAAAATTTGTGTGATGCACCCAAAGCAATTCTAAGGTGAAGTTAACAGTGATAAATGCCTACTTCAAGAAACAAGAGAGGTTTCAAATAAACAACCTAATTTTACACCTCAGATAAATGAAATAGAGACTAAAAAGACAATAGGATCAGTGAAACTAAGATGTCCTTTGCACAGATAAACAAAAGTAACAAGACTTTTGCAAAAGTCATCAAGAAAAAACAGATTCCTCAAATAGGTAAGAAATGAAAGAGATATTACAACTGGATACCACAGAAATTCAAAGGATCATAAGACACTACTATGAACAAGTATATGCCAAGCACTTGGACAACGTAAAAGAAATGGATAAATTCCTATAAACATACATTCTACCAAGACTGAATCATGCTGACATAGAAAATCTAAACAAACTGATAACTGGTAAGGAGACTGAAATCAGTAGCCCAAGACCTCCCAATAAACAAAAGCCCAAGAACATACAGCTTCAGGGATAAATTCCACCAAGCATTCAAAGAAGAATCAACACCAACATTTCTCAAGCTCTTTTTAAAAACTGAAGAGGAGGGAATTCATCCAAACTCATTTTATGAGGCAGTACTCTGGTACTCTGGTACTCTGAAAAAGATGCCTCAGGAAAACAATGTTACGGGCTGAATATCTGTGATAAACATTAAAAACCTCAACAAAATATAAGCAAGCCAAATTCCAACAATATATAAAAAGGATCATACACCATAATCAAGAGGCATTTATTCTAGGGATGCAAGGGTGATTCAACATCCACAAACCAGTAAAAGTGATAGACTATGTTAGCAAAATGAAGTATAAAAATCATTGATCATCTCAATAGATGCAGAAAAAGCATTTGAAAAAAGCTAACATCCATTTATGATAAAAATTCTCAATAAAGTGGGTATAGAGGGAATATGCCTCAACATAAGAAAGGCCATATATGACAAGGTCACAGCTAACATCATACTAAATGGTGAAGGACTGAAAGCTTTTTCTCTAAGACCAGGAAGAAGATGAGGATGTCCACTTTCACCACTTCTATTCAACATAATACTTGAAATTCTAACTACAGCAATCAAGGAAGGAAAAAAAAATGTATCAAAATTAGAAAAAAAAGAACTAAAATTGTCTCTATTTGCAGAAGACATGATTTAATACATAGAACACCCTAAAGGCTCCAAGAAAAAACTGTTAGCACTAACAGACAAATTTAGTAAAGCTGTAAGATCCAAAACAAATACTCAAAAATCTGTTACTTCTGGGGTGCCTCCGTGGCTCTGTCTGCTAAGTGTCTGACTCTTGATTCTGGCTTTAGGTCATAATCTCAGGGTTGTGAGATCAAGCCCCATGTCTGACTCCACACTCATGTGAAGTCTATGTAAGATTCTCTCTCTCCATCTTCCTCTGCCCCTCCCTCCCCTGCTCATGCTCTAAATAAATAAATAAAAATTAAAACTAATAAAAATCTGTTATACTTCTATACACTAATAATAAACTATCCAAAAGAGAAATAAAACAACCTTGTTTACAATTGCTTAAAAAAAAAAGACAGTAACAAAAACAAAAAACCTAAGAGCAAAATTTAACCAAAGAGGTGAAAGACCTGTAATCTAAAAACTGTAAGGCTGGGGCGCCTGGGTGGCTCAGTGTGTTAAAGCCTCTGCCTTCGGCTCAGGTTATGATCTCAGGGTCCTGAGATCGAGCCCCACATCAGGTTCTCTGCCTAGCAGGGAGCCTGCTTCTCTCTCTCTCTCTCTCTCTCTGCCTGCCTCTCTGCCTACTTGTGATCTCTGTGTGTCAAATAAATAAATAAAATCTTTAAAAATAAATAAATAAAAAATAAAAACTGTAAGGCATTAATAAAAGAAATTGAAGCCACAAACAAATAGAAAGATATTCTGTGCCCATGGGTTGGAAGACTGATTATTGTTAAAATGTCCTCACTCCCCAAATTAATCTAGAGATTCAGTGCAATTCCAATCAAAGTTCCAATGGAATTTTTCAAAGAAACAGAACAAACAATCCTAAAATTTGTATGGAACCACAAAAAACCTTGAGTAGCCAAAGAAATCTTGAGATAGAGGAACAAAGCTGGAGGCATCATCACACTCCCTGATTTCAAACTCTATTACAAAGTTATACTAATTAAAACAGTGTGGTAGTGGGATAAAAGCAGACACAGATCAGAGACATAGAGAGCCCAGAAATAAATCCACATTTACATGGCCAATTAATTTACAACAAATGAGGCAAGAATATATCATGGGAAAAGGAGAGTCTGTTCACTAAATGGTGTTCAAAAATCCTAACATGCAAAAGAATAAAACTAAACCAGTATATTATACTATACAAAAGATAAATTCAAAATGGATTAAAGATGTTAATGTAAGACCTGAAACCATAAAACTCTTAGAAGAAAACATGTGGTAATCTCTCTGGCATAGATCTTGTTGAGTATTTTAGAATCTGACACCAAAGCAAAAGCAACAAATGCAAAAATAAGTAAGTGGGACTACATCATACTAAAAAGCTTCTGCACAACAAAAGAAACCATCCACAAAATGGAAAGGCAACCTACTGAATGGGAGAAAATACTTGTAAGTCTTTTATGTAACAAAGGATTAATATCCAAAATATATGAAAAACACATACAACTCAAGAACAAAAAACAAACAATCCAATTTAAAAAAAGGGCAGGAGATCTTAATAGACACTTTTCCAAAGAAGACACAGAGATAGTCAAAAGACACAATAAAAGATGCTCAACTTCATTAATCATTAGGGAAATGAAATAAAAAAACACAGTGAGAGGGGCACTTGGATGGCTCAGTCAGTTAAGCATCTGCCTTTGGCTCAGGTCATAATCCTGGGGTCCTGGGATCGAGCCCCACATTGTGCTCCCTGCTCAGCGGAGAACCAGCTTCTCCCTCTCCCTCTGCCTGCTGCTCTGCCTACGTGTGTTATCGCTCTGTCAAGCAAATAAATAAAATCTTAAAACAAAACACAATGAGCTATCACATCACACTGTAAGAATAGCTACTATCAAAAAGGCAAGAGGTAAGTGATGGCAAGGATATGGAGAAAAGAAAATCCTTGTATGCTGTGTTGAAATGTAAACTGGTAAACCACTATAAAAAACAGTATGAAGCTTCATCAAAAACGTAAAAATAGAACTTCTATATGATCCAGTAATTCACTATTAGAAATCTATACAAAGAAAACAAGAACTAATTCTAAAAGATATGTATACTCTTGGGGCGCCTAGGTGGCTCAGTGGGTTAAAGCCTCTGCCTTCAGCTCAGGTCATGATCCCAGGGTCCTGGGATTGAGCCCTACATTGGGCTCTCTGCTCGGCAGGGAGCCTACTTCCTCCTCTCTCTCTGCCTGCCTCTCTGCCTACTTGTGATCTCTGCCTATCAAATAAATAAATAAAATCTTAAAAAAAAAGATATGTATACTCTTACATTTATTATATTATCTACAATATATAAAGATATATATATATAAAGATATAAGCAAGATATAAAACCAAACCAAGTATCCATTGATAGATGAAAGAATAAAGAAACTGTGGTATGTATATACAATGGAAAATTACTTACACATAATAAAGAAGAAATCTTGCTACTTATAGCAATATGGATGGGCCTACAGGGCATTATGCTAAGTGAAATAAGTCAGAGAAAGACAAGTACCGTGTAATCTTTATTATATGTGGAATCCCAAAATACAGAATGGACAAACAGAAACAAACAAACAAGCTCACAGATACAGAGAACAGATAGGTGGTTGCCAGAGAGAAAGTGTGAGGGGTGGGAGAAATAGGTAAAGAGGATAAAAAGGATAAAAGAAAAAAAGAGCTCAATTTCAACGATGACAAATAAATAAAATCCCTTTTACATTTTGATTACTAAATGAACATTATGAGTTCAAGAGGGTCAACATGTGGGTATTTCCTAATTTAAGTTTTTTTTTTTTTAAGATTTTTTTTTATTTATTTGACAGAGAGATCACAAGTAGGCAGAGAGGCAGGCAGAGAGAGAGGAGGATGCAGGCTCCCCACTGAGCAGAGAGCCTGATGCGGGGCCTCGATCCCAGGACCCTGGGATCATGACCTGAGCTGAAGGCAGAGGCTTTAACCCACTGAGCCACCCAGGCGCCCCCTAATTTAAGTTTTAAGTGTGCAAAATTAGGTTACCTTAATATGATGCAAGGCCTATAAAATTTATTTCTTATTTCCCAAAAGTTGGATGGATACATTTAAAATTAAATGAAATTCTATCTACAATGTTCCTTTTATTTCCTATCATAAAACTAACTTCTATTTAAAAAAATAAAAATAAAAAAAATTATAGCTCAATATCTTTCATGAATATAAATGTAAAAATCCTCAACAAATATTAGTAAATTGAACCAAACAAGATTTACATACTACTACCAAGTGAGATTTATCTCAGGTATGCAAGACAGGTTCAATATTAAAAATCAATTAATAAAATCCATCACACTAATAAGCTAAAAAGGGAAAAACCACACGATCATTTCAACATATAAAGAGAAAGTATTTGACAAAATCCAACACCCATCAGGATAAAAATTCTCAATAATCTAGGAATAGAAGTTATCTTCCTCAAATGAACAAAGAACATCTACAAAAAAGCCTATACCTAATAATACTTAATGGTGTGAACATAGTATAAGTTTTCTCACTAAGACCAGTAACAAGGCAAAGTTGTTCCCTCTCACCACTAGTTTTCAATATCACAGTACAAGTATTAGCAAATGCAAACAAGGCAAGGAAAGGAAATAAGAGGTATACAAATTGGGAAAGAAGATATGAAACTGTCTTTTTTCCCAGTTGACATGATCAGCCATGTAGGAAAACCAAAAGAATTGACAAAAAAAAAAAAATCTCCTGTTCCTGATTATAATAGCAAGGCTTCAGGAAACGAGCTTAAAACATAAAAGTCAATTGCTTTACTATATACCAGCAGAGAAGAACTGAAAATAAAATTTAAAATACAGGAGGTTCCCATCCAAGATGGCAACAGAGGAAGACTTTGAATTCACCTCCTTCACAGAACACACCAACTTACAACTATTAACACAACAATTCCACATGAAAAAGAATTGAGGGCTGACTGAATAACCAAAGACAGAGAGAATGGCCAGAAGACAAGAGAGACAGACAGTAATAAAGGGAACCCCCACTCCCAACACTGCAAACAGTAGTGGGGAACAATAATATTGAGGAACAATAATATTGACAGACACCTCTGTCCTTGGGCTTGGAAAAAAACCCTAAGTTTACAAAAGCAACTGGCATATAAGAGACACACAAGAAATCTGCCAAACACCGGAGGAGTTGTGGGAAATCTCTCCCAGTCAGAGGGACTGGAGAACAACATAGTTTATGTTCCCACCCCACCTTGAGAGTGTAGACTGGAGCAGGGTCCAGACTATGTAACACATGGGTCTAGTCATCTCGATAAGCTTGCAACTTCAGGGAGCCCAGGATCTACAAGACCACACCAGCTCTGGACATGCCAGGACACAGGAAAAAGAGCCATGGTTAAAAAGCACTGAGCAGGGGCGCCTGGGTGGCTCAGTGGGTTAAGCCGCTGCCTTCGGCTCAGGTCATGATCTCAGGGTCCTGGGATCGAGCCCCACATCGGGCTCTCTGCTCAGCAGGGAGCCTGCTTCCTCCTCTCTCTCTGCCTGCTTGTGATCTCTCTGTCAAATAAATGAATAAAATCTTTAAAAAAAAAAAAAAAAAAGCACTGAGCAATTGCGGGAACACTTTCTCCCCTTCCACCTTAAAAGTCCAGACCCAGTAGGGTTGGCTTATGGTAAGCCTTTGACCCCAGCGAGCCTAGGGAACACAAGCCCGCATCAGCTGCCTTGAGATGCTGAGGCACAGAAAATAAGCTGCAGTTTTGTGGGAATTATATTATTATTACTTTTATTTTACTTTGAAAATTTGTCTTGTTTTGTCATTTTTTTCTTTTTGGCTTTGTTCCTTTCTTGTTCTCTTTTTCAAATTCTCTTCTTTTAGGGTGCTTGGGTGTCTCAGTCATTAATCATTTGTCTTTGGCTCAGGTTATGATCCCAGAGTCTTGGGACTGAGCCCCGCATCGGGTTCCCTGCTTAGTGGGAAGCCTGTTTCTCCCTTTCCCACTACCCCTTGTGTTCCCTCTCTCACTAACTCTCTCTGTCAAATTAAAAAATAAAAAGTTTTAAAAAAATAAATAAATTTTTATTTACTTTTTTTTCTGTTTTCTTTTCTTCTCTTATTATTTTCTTTTTTTCTTCTATTATTCTTTTTATTGGTATTCTTTCTATAAAAAGCCACAGTGTAAAAGACTAGCATATACAGCCACAACCCCAGCCAGCCAGAAACAGTCATCAAGCATACACAGTCTACAAAGAGGATTCCATGCACAAATCCTTAAACTTTAGGAGAAGTAGTTCTAATCCACAAAACAAACACAGAAAGTTACATAAATGGAAATACAGAGGAATATGCTCCAAAAGAAAGAACAAGAAAAAAAACTCAGAAAAAGACCTAAATGAAACAGAGATAAGGAATTTAAAGTAATGATCATAAGATACTCACTGGGCTGGAGAAAAGATTAGACAAACTCAATGACATTTCAATAAAGAGAAAAAAAAACATTAAATCAATCAAAGTTGAGTAATACAATAACTGAAATAAAAAAACTAGAAGAAATCAAAGATTAGAGGATGTGGAAGAAATTAACAGTGATCTGGAAGATAAGGAAATAGAAAGCACACAACCTGAACAACAAAAAGAGAAAAGAACTGAAAGAAAATGAGGCTAGATTAAGACTTAGCAACATCAAGTGAACAAACATCTGCATTACAGGGATCCCAGAAGAAAAGAGAGAAAGGTGTAGGAAATTTATTTGAGGATATAACTGAAAGCTTTCCTACATTCAAGCCAAAGAAGCACAAAGAGTTCCAGACAAGTTGATCCCAAGAAGGTCCACATGGCAACAGATAATAATTAAAATGCCAAAGGTTAAAGACAAAGAGAGAATCTTAAAAGAAGCAAGAGAGAAATAAAAAGCTACCTACAAAGGAGATAAAGAGTTTCCCAGACAAACGAAAGATAAAAAGGAGTTTACCATCACTATGCCAAGCTTCCAAGAAATGTTAAAGGAACTTTTCAAAGACATTTTTTAAAAGATTTTATTTATTTATTTGACAGACAGAGCTTACAAGTAGGCAGAGAAGCAGGCAGAGAGAGAGGGGGAAGCAGGCTCCCCTCCGAGCAGAGAGACCAACGCAGGGCTCGACCCCAGGACCCTGGGACCCTGGGATCCTGGGACCCCGGACCACGACCTGAGCCGAAGGCAGAGGCTTTAACCCACTGAGCCACCCAGGTGCCCCAAAGGAACTTCTTTAAATGGAAAACAAATGGCCGTTAACTGGACATAAGAAATATATGAATAAAAAGACGTAAAATATGACAACATATACATAAAATGTGAAGAAAGGAATAGAAAAAGAAGACAAGGAGAAAACTAAAAAAGATTTTATTTATTTATTTGACAGACAGAGATCATAAGTAGGCAGAGAGGCAGGCAGAGAGAGAGGGGAAGCAGGCTCCCTGCTGAGCAGAGAGCTTGATGCGGGTCTCAATCCCAGGATCATGAGATCATGACCTGAGCCGAAGGCAGAGGTTTAACCCACTGAGCCACCTAGGCACCCCAAAAAATCTTTTTCTTTTTCTGTTTTATTGTTGCTAAAGAATGTGTTTGAACTTAAATGTCCATCAAATTAATATTGGCTGCTATTTACTTATAATGCTATATATGAACCTCATGGTAACCACAAATCCAGTAACTATGATAGATACACAAAAAGAGAAAGAAAGCCAAACAAAATACTATACTCATCAATCACAAAAAAAGAGAGCAAAAGAAAAGAAACAAAGAACTACAAAAGAACCAGAAAATAAATCTTTTGAAAGTTTTTATTTAAATTCCTTTTAGTTGGGGCACTTGGGTGGCTTGGTCGCTTAAGTATCTTCCTTTGGCTCAGGTCATGATCTTGAAGTCCTGGGATCAAAGCCTGTGCCAGGCTCCTTGCTCAGCAGGGAGTCTGCTTCTCCTTCTGCCTCTCCCTCATGTTCTTTCTCTCTCTCAAATAAATAAATAAATCTTAAAAAAAAATTCCAGTTTGTTTACATACAGTGTAATATTAGTTTCAGGTGTATAATACAGTGATTCAACACTTCCATATATTCCCCAGTGCACACTGCAAGTGCAATCCTTTATCTCCATCACCTACTTAACCTATCACCCCACCCACCTCCCTTCTGAAAATGATCACTATGTTCTCTATAGTTAAGAGTCTGTTTCTTGGTTTGTCTCTCTCTTTTTTCCTTTGGTCATTTTTTTTTTTTCTTAAATTCCATATGAGTGAAACCATGGTATGTCTTTCTCTGGCAATGTTACTGGCTAGGAGGTCTATAGTTTTTGGGTTTTATTTTTAGGTTTATGATCCATTTTTAGTTAATTTTTGTGAAGGTCGTAAGGTCTATGTTTAGGTTCACTTTTTTTTTTTTTTTTTTTTTTGCATTTGGCTATCTAGCTGTTCTAGCACTATTTGTTGAAAAGACTTATCTTTCTTCCATTGTATTGCCTTTGCTCCTTTGTCAACAATCAGTTGACTATATTAAGGTGGGTCTATTTGTGGACTTTACATTCTTTTCCATTGATCTACTTGTCTGTTCTTTCACCAGTACCTCACTGTATTGATTACTGTAGCTTTATAATAACTCCTGATATCAGATGGTATCTAACTTCCAACTCTGTTTTTTTCTTTCAATACTGTGTTGGCTATTCTGGGATTTTTCCCTCTCCATATAAATTTTAGAATTTTTGGTTTTAAATTTTATTTACTTTTTATTTGCATATAGTTCACACAATATTAGTACATTAGTATCAAGTATGTAACATAGTGATTCAACAACACTATACAATATGCTATGTTCACTAGAAGTGTAGCTGCCTCCTGTCACCATACAATGCTATTATATTATTGACATATTCCCTATGCTATACCTTCTATTCGATGACTTCCATAATTGGAAGCCTGCATCTTCCATTACCTTTCATCCATTTTGCACATCCCCCAGTCTTCTCCCCTCTAGCAACCATTAGTTTATTCTCTGTATTTATATATCTGATTCTGCTTTTGGTTTCTTTATTCAGTTTGTTTTTTAGATTCCATATTTAACTGAAAGCATATGCTATTTGTCTTTCTCAGATTTCACTTAGCATAATACTTGCTATGTCTATCCATGTTATTGCAAATGGCAAGATCTCATCCTTTTTTATGACTGTGTAATATTCCTGTGTGTGTGTGTGTGTGTGTGTTCTTTATCAATTCATCTATTGACAGACACTGGGTTGCTTTCATATCTTGGCTATTGTAAATAATGTTGCAGTAAACAGAGGGGTACATATATCTTTTCAAATTAGTGTTTTATTTTCTTTAGGCAAATACCCAGCAGTGGAATTACTGGATCATACACTATTTCTTTTTTTTTTTTTTTTAAGATTTATTTATTTATTTGAGAGACAGAGACTGTGTTAGTGGGGGGAGGGGCAGAGGGTGGGGAAGACAGAGAATCCTAAGCAGGCTCCATACTGATGCAGAGCTTGATCTGATAACAATGAGATGATGATCTGAGCTGAAATCAAAAGTTAAATGTTTAACCAACTGAGTCATGCAGGCACCTCTGGATCATACACTTTCTATTTTTAATTTTTTGGGGAAACTCCATGCTGTTTTCCATAGTTGCTGTACCAATTAACATTCTCACAAAAAGTGTGCCTGTGCTTTTTCTCTTGCCAGCATTTGTTATTCTTTTTCTTTTACATTTAAAAACATTTTTTATTAACATATAATAATATATGTATTATGGTGTTTTGTCTGGTTTTATAATCAAGGTAATGCTAGCCTCATAGAATGTATTTGGAAGCTTTTCTTCCTCTTTAATTTTTTGGAATTGTTTGAGGAGAACAGGCATTGAATCATCTCCTTCTCCTTCTTCATTTTATTTATCAGAAAGAGAGAGAGCATACAAGTAGAGGGAATGGCAGAGGAAGAGGGAGAAGCAGGCTCCCCACTGAGCACAGAGTCTAGTGCAGGATTCCATACCAGGAACCTGGGATCATGACCTAAGCCAAAGGCAGATGCTTAACCAACTGAACCACTCAGGCATCCTGACATTGAATCTTCTTTAAATGTTTGGTAGAATTCACTTGTGAATCCATCTGGTCTTGGGCTTTTATGTTTTGGTAGTTTTTTGATTACTACCTTAATTTCATTACTTGTAATTGGTCTATTCAGATTTTCTATTTCTTCCTGGTTCTGTTTTGGAAGATTGTATGTTTCTAGAAATATATCCATTTCTCAGTGTGCCTGGGTGGCTCAGTGGGTTAAGCCTCTGCCTTCAGCTCAGGTCATGATCTCAGGGTCCTGGGATTGAGCCCCGCATCGGGCTCTCTGCTCAGTGGGGAGCCTGCTTCCCCCTCTCTCTCTGCCTGCCTCTCTGCCTACTTGTGATCTCTGTCAAATAAATGAATAATTTTTAAAAAAGAGTTATATACATTTCTCCTAAGCTGTCAGTTTGCTGGCATATTATTTCTCATATTATTTCTCATAATATTCGCTTGTAATCCTTTGTATTTCTGTGGTGTCAGTTGTTACTTTTTTTTTTTTTAAGATTTTATGTATTTATTTGACAGACAGAGATCACAAGTAGGCAGAGAGGCAGGCAGGGGGGAGGGGGCGCATGCTCCCTGCTTAGGAGAGAGCCCAATGTGGGGCTCGATCCCAGGACCCTGGGATCATGACCTGAGCTGAAGGCAGAGGCTTAACCCACTTAGCTACCCAGGCACCCTGATTTCAGTCTTCTTAAGTTTATTGAGACTTGTTTTGTGGCCTAGCGTGTGATCTATCCTGGAGATCTATCCTTGAAAACAATGTGTTCTTTTTGGATAGAATGTTCTTTATATGTCTATTGTGTCCATCTGGTCCAGTGTATTATTCAAAGACACTGTTTCCTTATTGATTTTCTGCTTAGATGACCTATCTACTGATTTAAGTGGATTTTTAAAGTCCCCAACTATTATTGTATTACCATCAATTTCTCCCTTTATGTCATTAATATTTGCTTTATGTATATATGTACTTCAGTGTTGGGTGCATAGATATTTACTATTGCTATATCCTCCCACTGGAGTGATCATTTTAACATTATATAATGTCCTTCTTTGTGTCTTGCTAAATTGTATTTTTAAAGTCTATTTTGTCTTGATATAAGTATTGTTACCCTGGCTTTTTTCACTTCCATTTGCATAGTGAATGTAATTCCATCACTTCATTTTTGGCCTCTGTATGCATCCTTAGGTCTGAGGTGAGTCTCTTGTAGGCAGAATATAGATGGGTGTCCTTTTTTATCCATTCTGCCTCTCTGTGTCTTGACTGAAGGACTTTTACATTTATATTTAATGTAGTTATTGATAGGTATGTACTTATTGCCATTTTGAAAATTAATTTTAAGGAAAGAGAAAAGACCCAAATAAATAAAATCACAAATGAGAAAATGGAAATAACAACCAATAGCACAGAAATACAATTTTAGGAGAATATTATATTTAAAAAACTATATGCCAACAAATTGGACAACCTAGAAGAAATGGATAAATTCCTAGATACATGAATTATCAAAACTGAAACAGGAAGAAATAGAAAACTTGAATGGACAGATAATCAGCAAAGAAATTAAATCAGTAATTTAAAAATCCCAACAAAAAAAAGTCCTGGACCAGATGGCTTCACAGGTGAATTCTTCCAAACATTTAAAGAAGAGTTAATACCTAATCTTCTCAAACTATTCCAAAAAATAGAAAAGGAAGGAAAATTTCCAAATTCATTCTAGGAGGCTCACATCACCCTGTTATCAAAACCAGATAAAAACACCACAAAAAAAGAGAACTACAGACCAATATCCCTGATGAACTTAGATGCAAAATCCTCAAGAAAATACTAGCAAACCAAATCCAACATTACATTAAAAAAATCATTCAGCACAATTAAGTGGGATTTATTCCTGGGTGCAACGATGGCTCGGTGTTCACAAATCAATCAACATGATACATCTCATCAATAAGGGAAAGGAGAAGAGCCATTTAATCATTTAAATAGATGCAGAAAAAGCATTTAACAAAGTACAATAGCCATTCATAATAAAAACCCTCAAAAAAGTAGTTTTAGAGGGAACATACCTCAACATAATTAAGGTTATATATGAAAAATGCACAGGTAATATCATGTTGAATGGGGAAAAACTGAGAGCCTTTCCCCTATGGTCAAGAACAAGACAAGGATTTCCACTGTTACCACTTTTATTCAACATAGTACTGAAAGTCCTAGCCACAGCAATCAGACAACAAAAAGAAATAAAAGGCATCCAAATTGGTAAGGAAGAAGTAAAACTTCCATTATTTGCAGATCACATGATACTATATATAGAAAACCAGAAGGACTACACCAAAAAATTGATAGAACTGATAAATTCAGTGAAGTATCAGGAAACAAAATCAATGTACAGGAATCTGTGGCATTTCCATACACCAATAATGAAGCAGCAGAAAGAGAACTGATTACATTCACAATTGCATCAAAAATAGTAAGATATTTAAGAATGAGCCTAATCAAGGAAGAACTGTACTCTGAAAACTATAAATCACTGATGAAAGAAATTGAAGACAACAAAAAGAAATGGAAAGCCATTCTATGCTCATGGGTTGGAACAACAAATCCTATTAATATGTCTAAAGCACCCCAAACAATCTATACATTTAATACAAACCCTATCAAAGACCACCAGCATTTTTCACAGAGCTAGAATAAGCAATCCTAAAATTTATAAGTATCCACAGAAGACCCCAAATAGCCAAAGGAATCTTAAAAAACAAAAACAAAACAAAAAAAGAAAAGCTAGAGGCATCACAATTCCAGGCTTCAATTTATATTACAAAGCTGTAGTGATCAAAACAGTATCATACTGCTGCAAATATAGACCTATAGATCAATGGAACAGAAAAAAAACTCAGAAATAAACCCACAATTTGTGGTCAATTAAACTTTGAGAGAGCAGGAAAGAATATCCAAAGGGAAAAAGAACCTCTTCATCAAACATTGGGAAAACTGGTCAACTATGTGCAAAAGAATAAAATGGGACCACTTTCTTACACCATACACAAAATTGATTTCAGATGGATGAAAGACCTAAATGTGAGACTCGAAGCCATAGAAATCATTGAAGAGAACATAGGCAGTAACTTCTTTGACATTGGCTGAAACTTCTTTCTAGATATGCTTTTGGAGGCAAAGGAAACAAAAGCAAAAAGAAACTACTGAGACTACATCAAAATAAAAAGCTTCTGCACAGCAAAGGAAATAGTCAACAAAACTAAAAGGCAACCTACGGAATGAGAGAAGATATTTGCAAATGACATATCTGATAAAGCATTAGTAGCCAAAATATATAAAGAACTGATAAATCTCAACAACCCCAAAAAAGAATACTCGAATTAAAAAAATGTCAGAGACCTGAACAAATATTTGTCTAAAGAAGACATATAAACGGCCAACAGACACATAAAAAGGTGCTCAACATCACTTACAATCAGGGAAATGCAAATCAAAACTACAATGAGATACCACCCACACCTGTCAGAATGGCTAAAATCAACAATACAAGAAACAACTTGTTGGCAGGGATGTGGAGAAAAAGGAATCCCTTTGTACTGGTGGTGGGAATGCAAGCTGGTGCAGCTACTCTGGAGAACTATAAAAGTTAAAATAGAACTTCAAAAATTAAAATAGTTAGAAAAGTTAAAATAGAACCTCAGAAAGTTATAAATAGAACTACCTTACGATCTAGCAATTGTACCACTGGGTATTTAACCCCCCAGCCAAATACGAAGACGCTAATTTAAAGGGATACATGCACCAGGATGTTTATAGCAGCATTATATACAATAGCCAAACAATGGAAGCAGCTCAACTGTCCATTGATTGATGAATGGATAAATGAGGAGTGGTATATATACAATGGAATATTATTCAGCCATAAAAAAGAATGAAATCTTGCCATTTGCAACAACAGATGGAGCTAGAGAGTATAATGTTGAACAGAGTAAGTTAGAGAAAGACATATATGATTTCACTCATATGTAGAGTTTAAGAAACAAAACAAATGCTCAAAGGAAAAAAAGAGAGAGACAAACCAAGAAATAGACTCTTAACTATAGAGAATAAATTGATGGCTACCAGAAGGGAGGGGGATAGGGGTTATAAGTGAAATCGGTGTTGTCATGTTGAGCACTTGGTGATATATGGAATTGTTGAATCACTATATTGTACACCTGAAATTAATATGACACTGTATGTTAACTATACTGGAATTAAAATAGAAACAACAAAAGAAGAAAAATTGTGTTTTTTTTTAAAGATTTTATTTATTTATTTGACAGAGATCACAAGTAGGCAGAGAGGAAGGCAGAGAGAGAGAGGAGGAAACAGGCTCCCTGCTAAGCAGAGAGCCCGATGCGGGGCTCCATCCCAGGACCCTGAGATTATGACTTGAGCTAAGGCAGAGGCTTAACCCACTGAGCCACCCAGGTGCCCCGAAAAATTGTGTTTTTTAACAAGTCAGTATAATACCTGATATAAATGGAATAAAGGATACCTTCCAAAAAGCCCCACAATTAATAGTGAATTATATGAATCTCTGAAAACTCAACAGTAAAAGCAAGTCTAATTGGAAGACTGGACCCTGAACCACTGCTCAAGTATTATCACATATAATCTTTAAGGAAGAATTTCTAGAAATGAAGGGGAAATTTTGACTTTTGTCTAAATAGTTTTTTATAGCTTGCAGGTAGGCAAACTTATGTAAACTTAATATATCCATTAATGTAGAAGAGTTTTTTCCATTTAGAAACAGAAGATCTAGGGGTGCCTGGGTAGCTCATTGTATTAAACATCCAACTCTTGATTTGGGGTCTGGTCATGGTCTCAAGGTCCTGAAATGAGCCCCACATGGGGCTCCCCACTCAGTGGGGAATCCACTTGAGACAGACTCTCTTATCCCTCTGCACCACCCCCCCACTTAAATAAATAAATAAAATCTTAAAAAAAAAAAAAGAAACAGTATCTAAGTTTGTGGTGTAGTTCGTTTTAAATCCTTATTAAATATCTCCGTCTTCTCAGTGGATGACTTAAACCTTATAGATGTCTCCTTTAACCAATGCATTGCATAAAAGTATGAGATATCTTAAATATAAGTTGCTATACAAATAATATAATAATAGCAATTTACCAAAGTAAAGAATGGAGTTCAATTTCTCAAAGCACCATACACCTTCATTACAGTTATGAAAATATATGGAATAAACACAGGTGTAAAGGGTGCTTAAACTGGGTAATGATTTTTTTCCAGTGCTGTTCTGTCAAATTTAAACATTTGAACTTTTTAAAATCATTTTATATTTTTTAAGGTTTTATTTATTTATTTGCCAGAAAGAGACCCAGCGAGAGAGGGAACACAAGCAGCGGGAGCAGGAGAGAGAGAAGCGGACTCCCCGCCCAGCAAGGAACCCCATGCGGGGCTGGATCCCAGGACCCCGAGATCACGACCTGAGCTGAAGGCAGCCACCTAATGACTGAGCCACCCAGGCGCCCCTTAAAATCGCCTTAAACCCTTCATAGAAATGAAGATAGTTTTCCAGACTGTCAAGTGAGTAGCCTACCAGTTGTCTCATATTTCAGGACAGCTCTTCTATCCACCGTAAACCCGACCTTCTGAAAGATTGCCAACATTACCTAGCAATGCCGCAGGGCGGCCGGAGCATTTCCGGCTCTAGCCCCTCTGGCCGTGAAGGAGAGCCTGCCGCGCATGCGCGCCCAGCGCAGCCTCTCCAGATCGACCAGTCTCTTTACGTCACAGCTAGCCGGTCTGGGACCGCAACAGGCGCGAGTTTTTCAAAATGGGAGCGCGGAGGCGCCGCCCAGGTCTCGGAAGGTGCGGGAGAGGCCTTTCGGTGGCTGTGCAGCGGTCGCCCGGAGGGGCGGCCTAGAGAGCCAAGCCTGATGGGCGCCAAGACCGGCTGGCTGCTTGGAGCGCTGCCTCGAAGGGACTGTGTGAAGGAAGCTAATCTGCGGAGCACAGGCCTGAGCCTGGAAATATGGCGACTTGCATCGGGGAGAAGATCGAGGTGAAAAGTCTTGGCAATCTTCTCTGGGGCAGATTGGGGGGTGGGGTAGCTGGAGTGGCAGGACTCGAGACTGCTGCAAAAAGGAGACCAGGCGAATCTAACGGCTGCGGGGCGGGCGCCGAGGTGCCTTGGGAGAGTCCCAACCGCCGGCCTGGCTCTCTAGGGCGGAGCGTCCCGCCCCTCAGGCTGGGGTGTTGGGGGACAAGGTGAGTCGCTCACGGCCCCGCCCGTTCGTCTCCAGACACCAAGGCTATCCCGCCGGGTCTGCCGCGCTAAAACAGGGCAAAGCTGCCACCCCCTTCTCTGAGGGGATGGCGGTTACCTCCGGCGGGAGATGCGGCGGGATTCCTGCCGTGCCCTCTGCTCCCAGGGCTTGGCTGGAGGTGGGAGCAAGGTGCTGAAGTTGCACTGAGGTTGAGGAAGCAGTTCACTAGGGTGCTGTATCTGAAGCCCAGCCTGGACTTTCAGGGATCCCCGCAAGGCTTCAACATGCTTTCCACCCCAGACACCTGCTGTATCGAGGTGTAATACCTGATTGAATTTTGAATTCATATTCCCCTCTTGGGCCATTTTATCATCTTTTTCCAGTCTCTTCCTATCTTTATTCTTTTTCACTCATGTGAGTCATCACACATATCTTTAATTTTAACTTTTAAGGATTTTAAAGTTGGGAATCTGCTTGGTAAAGGATCATTTGCTGGTGTCTACAGAGCTGAGTCCATTCACACTGGTTTGGAAGTAGCAATCAAAATGGTAAGAATATATTAACCAACTTTTCACCTCTACTTTGCAAGTAATTAGTGACTTAAAATGTAAGAAACTTCTTACCTATGAGGCTTTTTTTTTTTTTAATTAAGGGTGGAGGGAAACCCATCCCTTATGCAGAAAACGATGATGCCAAGTCCAGCGATTGGCATTACAGATGTTTTAGGAGATCCTTGACTATGCTTAAATAAGTGTTTTATTTTCATTAATGTTAAGTAGACCTAGTACTTGTTATTATGCAAACTTGTAATTGACAGAAATCGAAAAGCAAATAATTTGGTTATAATAATGAGTAGGATTTGTGCCTAGTTCTATTTTACACTGTAACACTCTAAAATACTATGTTTTGATTGTTATAAAAAATACTATGTTTTGATTGGTTATGAGAGGAGTATCATAAACAAATTAAGAATCACTTATCTAAAGCAGTAGGGAAAGGGAAGTTTTATTTTAAAGCTTGTCTAGTAGAAAATAACAGGGTGAAAAAAACAAAAAAAAATAAAGCTTGGGTAGATTTTTGTTGTTGTTGTTGTTATAGATATGATAGTTGTGCTATTAAATTCTTTAAGTTGGGAGAGGATATTAGAATGTATTGGCTAAACTTTTTTACTGAATGTCTACTCTGCCAAGCACTCTCTTAGGTGCATGGGGAAAACAGACAACAGAGTAAATTGATCTCAGAAAGATGTAGATAAAAGGACTTAAGAATATTTTAAAGTATACTTTCTCTTCAAAGTTAACTTTTGAAAACTTCACATTTGGGAGTTCATCAGCAACATTTAAATGTTTCATGTTATTTTTTAGATAGATAAGAAAGCCATGTACAAAGCTGGAATGGTGCAGAGAGTCCAAAATGAGGTGAAAATACATTGCCAGTTGAAACATCCTTCTATCTTAGAGGTAATACAAATTTTATAAAAGTGACCAAGGACATTGAATTTTTGTATATTATCATTTACTATGCCCTTTTACATTTCAGCTGTATAACTATTTTGAAGATAACAATTATGTTTATCTAGTATTAGAAATGTGCCATAATGGAGAAATGAACAGGTATCTAAAGAACAGAATGAAACCATTCTCAGAAAACGAAGGTAGGTGGCTGCTTTTTTTCTTTTGTGTATATAAATTTTACTCTTTAAAAACTAGTTTTTGAAGAATGTGGTATTTTGTAATGTTTAATAAAACTGTTTAAATTATTACTTTGGGCTAGAAAGGGAGACCCCCAACTCTCAAAATTAGAAAAGATGTTAATTTCTATAAATAATTTAAACATTACAGAAGTAAAAGGAGAAATTTGTTATCATCTTTCCCCAAAATACATTTTATTTTTATTTTTTAAAAATTTTTTATTTATTTGACAGACAGAGATCACAAGTAGGCAGAGAGGCAGGCAGAGAGAGAGGGGTAAGCAGGCTCCCTGCTGAGCAGAAAGCCCAATTCGGGGCTCTATCCCAGGACCTGAGCCAAAGGCAGAGACTTAACCCACTGAGCCACCCAGGTGCCCCTTTTTCTTTCTTTTTTTTTTTTAAATCCAAAATCACATTTTAAATTAAATCATTGATAGTGTGTATCCTTTCAGGTCTAGAGAAAAGCTTTTTAAAATGTTATTGATGTCTATAAAGTAGTTCCTAAGTCAAACACAAATAACTGTTGAAATAACTTATTACAGAAAATGTCAAAAATAGAAGTAGATGGAATAGTATAATGAGACCTCAGCTTCCAAAGCTATCAATTCATGATCAAATTGTTTCATTTGTACCCTTCTTATTCCCCTAATTTTCCAGAGTATTTTTAAGCTGATTATAGGCATCTTTATATCTATAAATATTTTGTTATATGTCTTTAAAAAAATAAGAACTTTTAAAAATAATAATAGCCACAAAGTCATTATCATACCCAGTAATTCCCTAGTATCAACTGCATAGTCAGTTTCAACTTCCAGAGTTTCTCATAAATAATTATTTTACAGTTCAGATCAGTATCAAATAAGGTCCATGAGTCATCACACAAATAATTGTTTTCTAGTTATCCTGATAACTGAGATTGTAGGTAAGCTAACAAGTGTGGTTGCTATTGGACTTTTGGTACATTTAAGTCTATATAATCCATTTGAAAAGCAGTTTGGTCATATGTATTGAGTTATGCAAATATTCATATTCTTTGACTCAAAATAAGGTAGTAATACAAGTTGAATAATACAAGCTATACAAACATTAATGATGACTTGCATTTTTTGTTATACTGTATAATAGTAAGCCTTAAATAAGAAAATCTACAAAAGCTATAAAGGAAAAGAATTATCAATTTGACTTAATTAAAATTAAGAACATGAATGACAAAAGATTAAGTCAAATTTAAAACAAAGGAAGTAAATGTTTGTAAAATATATGACTGACAAATTATATTAAATTAATGTTTAATATTAAAAATATAAGGGATGCTTTAAAAAAAGGTAATGCAGTAGAAAAAGGGGTAGGGAATATAGGCAGACTTCACAGAAGGAAAGTACAAATGGCCAAAAAATAAATAAAAAGATGCTTAAACTCGATAGTAATCATAAGAGTGCCAAATAAAATAGTGGAATACCCTTTTTCTTTTTAAACTCATTGGATTGACACTACCCAATGTTAACAAGGATGTGCATGAAAATATAGCCTTTTGGAGGGCAGTTTGGCAAGTATTAAAATCTAAATTTTATCCTTCAACCCAGTATTTCTGCTTCTTGAATTTAACATAGAGAACCATGCCATACATATGCATAAGAAAACAAGTGGGTACAAAATGTTTATTCCTATGTTTTCTGTAATCTTGAAATATCAGAAATGACCAACTTTTCATTGATAGCAATTAAATAAAATGAAAATTTATGGGGGACCTGGGTGATGCACTTGGTTAAGCCTCCAGCTCATAGTTTCAGCTCAGGTTGTGATCTCAGGGTCCTAACATTGAGCCCCCACACCAGAGACTCTTTCTGCCCCTCCTGCTCATGCTCTCTCTGCCTCTGTCTCTCTCTCAAATAAATAAATCTTTTTTAAAAAGATTAGCACATCTTTATTTTAAAGATTTATTTATTTTAGAGAGTGAGGGCTAAGGGAGGGGCAGAAGGAGAAAGAATCTTAAGCAGACTCCCTGCTAAGCACAGAGCCCAACCTGGGGCTCTATCTCCTGACCTGAGATCATGACTTGAGCCAAAACCAAGAGTTAGGGCGCCTGGGTGGCTCAGTGGGTTAAGCTGCTGCCTTCAGCTCAGGTCATGATCTCAGGGTCCTGGGATCGAGTCCCGCATCGAGCTCTCTGTTCAGCAGGGAGCTTGCTTCCCTCTCTCTCTCTCTGCCTGCCTCTCTGTCTACTTGTGATCTCTCTGTGTCAAATAAATAAATAAAATCTTTAAAAAAAAAACAAAACAAGAGTTAGAAGCTTAATGACTGTGCCACCCAGGTGCCCCTAAAATAAATAAATAAATCTTTACGAAGAAAAAATATGTGTACTGACATGAGAATATTTCAAGAAATACTGTGAAGTGGGGGGAAAAGTAACAACTGTATTTTTTATACCATTTTTATATTTTAAAGCATTTATTACAGTGTATTTCGGTAGATAAATGTACATAAGCACAAAGGTATAAAACAGTATAAACACATTAATAGTGGTTATTTTTTGTGAGGGTTTGTGAGGTCATTGGAGGAACTAGTTTTCTTTTTTTCTTTTTTACAATTATAATACATTTACGAATTGTTTGTGCAATTATAAATATTTTCTCTTAATTGCTATGGACTTCTAGAGACCCTAGGTAGTCCAGTCTCCCCCAGTTGCTAATATAATTAAGCTTTCCTTAACTATATAGAAAACTCATCAGTTGGAAAGGACAAAGATTAGAAGGAGTTCCCAGTTGTTTTAAAGGCACTTAAAAGAATACTATGGAATTATCATAAAAATAGTATTTTGGTTGGTAGAACTAAGCTGCAAGCTGGTGTTCTAATGTAATACTGTGGCACATATGAACTTGGGTTTCTAAAAACTGAATTCTAAGATTCTAAATACTGAATCAGATTTTCTAAATTGTCAATTTTATTTTTTGCATTCCAACAGCTCGACACTTTATGCACCAGATCATCACAGGAATGTTGTATCTCCATTCTCATGGCATATTACATCGGGATCTCACACTTTCTAACCTCTTACTTACCCGTAATATGAACATCAAGATTGCCGACTTTGGGCTGGCAACTCAGTTGAAAATGCCACATGAGAAGCACTATACTTTGTGTGGAACTCCTAATTATATTTCACCAGAAATTGCAACTCGAAGTGCACATGGACTTGAATCTGATGTTTGGTCCTTGGGCTGTATGTTTTATACGTTGCTTATTGGGAGACCTCCTTTTGACACTGACACAGTCAAGAACACATTAAATAAAGTAGTATTGGCAGATTATGAAATGCCAACTTTTTTGACAAGAGAGGCTAAGGACCTTATTCACCAGTTACTTCGTAGAAATCCAGCAGATCGTTTAAGTCTGTCTTCAATATTAGACCATCCTTTTATGTCCCGAAATTCTTCAACAAAAAGTAAAGATTTAGGAACTGTAGAAGACTCAATTGATAGTGGACATGCCACAATTTCTACTGCAATTACAGCTTCTTCCAGTACCAGTATAAGTGGTAGTTTCTTTGATAGGAGAAGACTTTTGATTGGTCAGCCACTCCCAAATAAAGTGACTATATTTCCAAAGAATAAAAATTCAAGTGATTTTTCCTCTTCAGGAGATGGAAGCAGTCTTTATACTCAGTGGGGAAATCAAGAACAAGAAACCAGTAATAGTGGGAGGCGAAGAGTAACTCAGGATATGGAAGAAAGGCCACATTCTCGATACCTTCGTAGAGCCCATTCCTCTGATAGATCTGGCACTTCTAATAGTCAGTCTCGAGCCAAAACATATACAATGGAACGATGTCACTCAGCAGAAATGCTTTCAAAATCCAAAAGATCAGGAGTAGATGAAAATGAAGAAAGATACTCACGTACAAACAGCAATGTCAATATTTTGCATTTCTTTAAGGAAAAGACATCCAGTAGTTCTGGATCTTTTGAAAGACTTGATAATGATCAAGCATGGTAAGAATTCTATCAAAAGCATTTTATTTTTCTATAAATGTTATATTAGCACACATAGGGAACTGCATCTAACTAAGGAGGGTTAATTTTTTCTAATATTGTCAGATGTTCCTGGGGTACTTCTTAGCTATGATTTCTATTTCTTATTAGAAAGAGAATCAGAATGATCATTTTTTAATTGTAGTTAAGAAACAATTTCATGAGTGTATGTGCTCATGAATGTGTTTAATACTTGAGAATTTTGTTTCATTTTTTATTTTATAGGAAGCAGGTCTCCAGTGCAAAGTATCATATTAAATGTATCTGATTCCTAAAGTACTCTGATAATAACTGTTCTCTTTTTCTATCCTTCTCTCTCCCTTCTCTCTCACACACACACACACATACACACAAGCTGAGCCAATGATGAGTAATCATGTTATTAACATTAAGACTCATTTTTTAATGCTTGTAGTGTTTTTTCCTTTTTCTTATCTTTGATTTTTATGCTTAAATTACCAGAGGGCAGTAGCCATATAGAAACATTGTCACAGTACCATGGGCATTTTGGTCTGGAAATTTAGCTTCAGTTTAAGTATTCAGATCAAAAGATTTTTAAAATCTTTTTTTCATCAGAAGTTATTACCTGATAATTTTTTTATTAGTTTATCAGAATTTTTTTTCTCTGTTTAGCTCCAATCATCTTTGTCCAGGAAAAACTCCTTTTCCATTTCCAGACCAGACAACTCAGACTGAAATGGTGCAACAGTGGTTTGGGAATCTGCAAATAAAGGGTGAGTTTTCTGTTTGGGTTTTCTTGAGAAAATAATAATACATTTTCAATAAACTATATTACGATAACAGTAATAATAACTTTACTCATTTTGAGTATTTGCTGTATCAGCTACTGTCCGTAATGCTTAACAAATATTAAGTTATTAAATTCTCACACACAAAAAATATGAAGATGGGGTGCCTGGGTGGCTCAGTTGGTTAAGCATCTGCCTTCCGCTCAAATCACGCACGATCTCCGGGTCCTAGGATGGAGCCCTGTGTTGGGCTTTCTGCTCAGTGGGGAGTCTGCTTCTCTCTCTCTGTTTATCTCTCCCTCTGCCCCTCCCCACTGCTTGTTCTCTCTCTCTCAAATAAATAAAATCTTTTTAAAAATACAAAGATAATATTAGCCCCATCTTACACATGAGGAATTATGTTGCACAGAGCTTAATTTGCTACGCTACACCGCCTAAAAGCAGAGGAGCTAGGATTCCAATATAAGCGGTTTGGTTCATGAACTGTAGTCTTTATTCCTTATCTCTGTTCTTGCATCCTATCTGTAAGAAGCACATACTATCAGCACCTATAAAATAATCAAAAGATGATTGACCTTATTTTTAAGTAGATGCTAATGTGGACATCATGGTTTACCAGTGGGACTTACATACACTGAAGTACTCAGCTACTAAAACCTAAATGGGTTTTTTTGGTTTTTTTGTTTGTTTGTTTGTTTGTTTGTTTTTTTAAGTGAACTCTAGGCCGATGTGGGCTTGAATTCACAAACTTGAGTTCAAGAGTTAACATACTCTGGGCGCCTGGGTGGCTGTCGGTTAAGCATCTACTTTTGGCTCAGGTCTTGATCCAGAGTCCCGGGATCAGGCCCTACGTTGGGCCCCTGCTTCTCTTTCTCCTTCTGCCTCTCCACCTCCCCCTGCTTATGCTCTTTCTCTTTCTCTCAAATAAATAAAATCTGTAAAAAAAAAAAACCAAGCAAACAAAAAAAAGTTACATGCTCTACTGACTGAGCCAGCCAGGCACCCCAAAACCTAAACATTTTTAAACAACTGTCATCCAGGGGTGCCTGGGGGGCTCAGTGGGTTAAAGCCTCTGCCTTTGGCTCAGGTCATGATCCCAGGGTTCTGGGATCGAGCCCTACATCGGGCTCTCTGCTCAGCAGGGAGCCTGCTTCCTCCTCTCTCTCTCTGTGCCTGCCTCTCTGCCTACTTGTGATCTCTGTCTGTCAAATAAATACATAAAATCTTTAAAAAACAAAAAACAAAAAAACAGCTGTCATCCAAGTCATTATTTTAGATTTAGAGTTTGACAGTTTAACATTTCTTATTAATAAACACGACAGACTCACAGAAGGTAGGGTTGGAAATACCATGGAAAAAAAGAGAATAATAAAGAAAACATATGGGGAGGAGGAGATCATTTCTTACTAAGTATTATATTACTTCAGACAGAGAGTACATAATATGACTATAATTTAAGCAGAGTTGTTATGTTACCTCAACCATCTGTTTTTTTCTTTTTAAAAATACATTATTTTCAAGAACCCACAAGGGAATTAATCTTTTTTTGTGTACTTTATGATGGTAATTCAAATTTGTGGTTTTTAAACTATAAAATTGCCATGTACTTAATCTTGCATTTAACCTTCTATCGTGTTTATAGATACTTTTATTTGGTAATCGGGATATATCTGAGATGGAGAAATAAGTTTGTTTATAGTCTAGTAGTGCTGCTGCAATTTTAAAATATATTATTTGGTACAAAATATTTCTGTCATGGGAGTAGGAGGAAAGAAAGCACTAACAAGTCATTTAGGGGAAAAATGCAATATATATTTTTGAGTTTAGCATTTGAAAAATTGCCTTATATAGATCTATATAGCCTAATCACTTAAGGGGCTTTAAAAAATTAATGTTCCCGTGTGAACTCTAAAACCATATAAAATATAAATAGGTAAAATTCAACAAGAACTTTTTAAAAATGTGGTGCAAAATGGAGTGCCTGGGTGGCTCAGTGGCCTAAAGCCTCTGCCTTCGGCTTGGGTCATGATCCCAGCTTCCTGGGATGGAGCCCCGCATAGGGTTCTCTGCTTGGCGGGGAGCCTGCTTCCTCTTCTCTCTCTGTCTGCTTCTCTGCCTACTTGTGATCTCCCATCTGTCAAATAAATAAATAAAATCTAAAAAAAAATGTGGTGCAAATACACTCATAATATTAAATATTAATAATAACATTACAACTATTTCACATATTGTTTTTGGTTTTATTTGCATATTTTATAAGTAAAGATGGTCAGACAGTCCACAGCTTAAAGAGGTAAATTTACATATTACATAGAATATTAATATTACATTATTAATTATTAATAATATTACATATTACCTGTACTTGTTGGAACACTGGCAGTTACTTGTTTTAGAATTAGTAAGTGACCCTAAATTTTGCCTTGACTGAAAAACAAATTTCATATTAATATCTTTTCTTAGTTTTAGGAGTATAAAGGTATATCTTTGCAATCTGGATTAAAATGTTCTTTTAAGGTCATTCTTAGGGAGCCTGAGTGACTCAGTCAGTTAAGCATCTGCCTTCTGCTCAGGTCTTGATCCCAGATTCCTGGGATTGAGCCTCACATCGTGCTCCCTGCTCAGTGGGGAATCTTGCTTCTCCCTTTTCCTCTGCCTCATCCTGCCTGCCTAAGCTAATTCTCTGTCTCTCTGTCTCTCTCTCTCACATAAATAAATAAAATCTTTTAAAGTCATTCTTGTATTATGTCATATCTTAAAACTGCTTATTTGTTAGAAATATTATAAACATTTTTTTACTAGATTTCTTTTGAACTTCAAAACAAAATCATACTAGCATGACATTGTGTTGTGTAGACTTTTTTTTTTTTTTCATTTTCACTAACTTGCTTCAATCTGTGTATATTGCAGATCATTTAAGAGAAACTACTGAACACAACAGCATTAGCCCAAGAAGAGATTTCCAAGGCCATCCAGACTTGCAGGACACATCAAGAAATGTTTGGACTGATATGAGAGCCAAAAAGAGTTCTGATGCTTCTGATAATGTTCATCCTGCAAAACAGTTGAATACCATGAAATTTATGACTGCATTTCAAAGTAAACCTGAGATAATTCAACAAGAATCTATTTTTGGCTCAGATCCTCTTTCTGAACAAAGCAAAACTAGGGGTATGGAGCCACCATTGGGTTATCAGAAACGTACGCTACGAGGCATTACATCTCCTTTGACTGCTTACAGGTTAAAACCGATTAGACAGAAAACCAAAAAGGCTGTGGTATGTCTATCATTTTTCTAAATTACTATGTGATATTTTCCTTGAGTATGTGGTTTCTTATATCAAATATGTTTCTTTTAGTTCCTGTACTTTTGATATTTACATGATAAACTCATTTAAAAGTAAAGACTAGGAATTTATGGAAAAATAGCTAATGTTTTCTATTAGCTACTTTAAGAATGGTGAATTGATACCGATAAGCTTTGAATTTTAAATTACTGATAATGAGAAACATTTAAAAGTAACAGTGGGGGGTGCCTGGGTGGCTCAGTGGGTTAAATCCTCTGCCTTTGGCTCAGGTCATGATCCCAGGGTCCTGGGATCAAGGCCCGCATTGGGCTTCCTGCTCAATGGGGAGCCTGCTTCCCCTCTCCTCTCTCTGCCTGCCTCTCTGCCTACTTATGATCTTTGTCTGTCAAATAAATAAATAAAAATCTTTAAATAAAAAAATAAAATAAAAGTAACAGTGGCTAAATACTGTGTTATATATTATTTTATTCACAATTCCAGTTACTGAATTAATATTTAATACTGCTTTTTGCTTTTGTCTTAATTGTTTCAGTATTTAGTCTCATCAAAAAGGTAAACTAAAAAAAAATTTTTTTAACATTTGGAACTAGAGAAAAAGAATATATACAAAATCAAGTTTAGAGTTTACATTGATGTATGAATTGGAAATAGCAATTTTTATTTTTTAATTCCATCTTCCTCCTCTTTGTACCTTGTTTTCTATTCACCCAGTCTTGCCTTTGTTTGGCTTGCTATTGTCTTTTCAAAGTCCTTATTCTCCACCCATACCTTCTGCTTTCATTTTGCTCACTGGTTATCATTTCACACTTAATTATGCCTTCTTACCTTTGCTCCTTATGTTTCACAATTGTGCTTAAATACAGCTCTGGTGTAGACTGTTGGAGAGAAGCAGCCATTTGATTTTGACTTGAATTTTTGTTTCTGCTATGGTTAAGTACTTTTAAGTATTATATATGTCAGAGCTATTATAGTATACAAGAGAATTGTTACTAATGTTACCTTCTTGTTTTTTAGGTTAGCATACTTGATTCAGAGGAGGTATGTGTGGAGCTTCTAAAGGAACATACATCACAAGAATATGTGAAAGAAGTTCTTCAAATATCTAGTGATGGAAATATGGTAATGTGGCTTTACTTCATTTTGCAATTTTAAATCATCATTAAACATTTAGCATTCCAGTTCATTCTACAAGGATATCATTAAAATACTTAAACATTGGTTTTCTTAATATGATAATATCTCTGAAATTAAAAAATTGAAATACCATGTTACATATATTTAATTAATGTGGTTTTTAAAATAATTATAACTTGTAGCAAAATTAAACTTTATTACTTCTAGAAAATATTTAACATTTTCAATAAAATATTTAATTTTACATGTGAGCTCTTTTTCATAATTTTACTAACGAAATATAGCACTCTAACTTAATGGCATATAATTAGAATTCTTAAAAACTTTTTGACAGATCACTATTTATTATCCCAATGATGGAAGAGGTTTTCCTCTTGCTGACAGACCACCACCCCCTACTGACAATATCAGTAGGTACTGCTTTGACAATTTACCAGGTATGTAAATTTATCAGGAATAAATTTAGATAATGGACTTATATATATGTAAACTCTATGTGTGTGGATATCATAGATTATAAATGTCTTGCTTCAACCAGGCTATAACTCATGTTCTCATATTTTATATGTGGTGAGATATGGTGTACCTTACTAATCCAGTGTTTATTCATACTCTGTGTTATCACATATTTAAGCAAAAACTATGGAATATTAGTCATATATCACACAAATAATAATATGTACACTTGTTTAGTTACTAATTTGTCAAGAATCTTGTTTAAAATTCAACACAAAGTATCAATTTTGGGCTTTTAAAACCATTATTATGCTCCATAAATGACCATCTGTTATTATGGCTAACCAATTTTGACTTCTTGTTCAGCTTCTGGATTTTATGGATAGGGGAATTAAATATTGAATAGTAAGCCTTCACTGAAGTGACTTTTAGAATCAAACAAGAAAACCTGTCTAATCTAATGCTATTAGAAATCAAAACAGAACAAGACTAAATACTATAAGTGACTATAATTACAGGGAATTGTAAAAACTGACTTTTGAATATTAGGACCACAAAACTCTATGCTTTACTAACATAAAAAGAACTACATCTTTTCCTGATAGTCTGATTCTGATATCTCAGGTAGAAATTTTTTCATTTCAATTGTTAAAACATTTCTAGAATCATTACTTATAATGAGTCAGTGATTCAGAGGAAGAGATTTTTTTTAAATTATCATGGTACTGCTCATCGGATTTTGTTATATATTTCTTGGGGATTGTATTATATTGTCTTTAGTTTTCATTAAAATAATAGACTTGCAGGACTAAAATATCTTTATTTTGGTAATGAGGTTTCTAACCTATCAACTTGAATTTTTGTGGAAGAGTAGTGATCAATATTAAACTTACGGAATTTATATGTCAAGTCAACACTTTATTTCCTACTATTACGTAATTTTTTTCTTTTTTTCCCTAGAGAAGTACTGGCGAAAATATCAATATGCTTCCAGATTTGTACACCTTGTAAGATCTAAATCACCCAAAATCACTTATTTTATGAGATATGCTAAATGCATTTTAATGGAGAATTCCCCTGATGCTGATTTTGAGGTTTGGTTTTATGATGGTAAGTACCATTTAGAAATGATAATTTTTCCCCTTTAGTTTATAATTTAGTAGTTGTTTTTTTTAATTCAGCACCACAAGTTTATAAGCTATATATTTATACAAATTAGTTACACAGCACAGTGTACTATATGTTAAATATGTTAACCAAATCTATTTATATATACTTTCATGTAAACAGCTTATTCTCCAATATGTATATTAGTTCTCTTTCCCTATTTAGCTCAGATTTAATAACATTCAGGTTGATAGTACAGAATCACCTTAAATAAATATCCTACTTCTTAGCAGAAACTCAAATGGACATTTATCAAATGATGAGAATTATAAATGTGGCAAAAGGGGGCGCCTGGGTGTCTCAGTGAGTTAAAGCCTCTGCCTTCAGCTCAGGTCATGATCCCAGGGTCCTGAGATTGAGCCCTGCATCGGACTCTCTGCTCAGCGGGGAGCCTGCTTCCCCCTCTCTCTCTGCCTGCTGCTCTGCCTACTTGTGATCTCTGTCTGTCAAATAAATAAATAAAATCTTAGAAAAAAAAATGTGACAAAAGGATAGGGTTGAACAAGAGAATATGTTTTCCTAAATCTAAAGATGATTTACTTTTTAATCTGTAAAACCTCCTTTTAAGGGACACCTAGCACATACACTCATACAGTATACCTGTAATAATAGCTATCCTTCAATTGTGTTTTTGTATGAGATCAGTGATTTTTAATTTTTTTAAATTTTTTAAAATTTTTTTAAAGATTTATTTTTTTGACAGACAGATCACAAGTAGGCAGAGAGGCAGACAGAGAGAGAGGAGGAAGCAGGCTCCCCGCTGAGCAGAGAGTCCGATGCAGGGCTCCGTCCCAGAACCTTGGGATCATGACCCGAGCCGAAGGCAGAGGCTTAACCCACTGAGCCACCCAGGCGCCCCGATGTGATTTTTTTAAAATATCATAAAAGTATCAGCCTTAGACCAGATATATGAAGGAAAAAAAATGGATGGCCTATATTTATTGAATATATTCATAGCCTCATTTTTTAATGATCAGTGAGTGAATATAAATAATACCTTGATCTTTATGCATTAGCATGATAATGAGTATAAACACAGGAATATTTAAAGAAATGATAAAAGAGTCTTTTCTTTTTATTCTTTAAGGAGCAAAGATACACAAAACCGAAGATTTAATTCAGGTGATTGAAAAGACTGGGAAATCTTATACCTTAAAAAGTGAAAGTGAAATTAGTAGCTTGAAAGGGGAAATAAAAATGTATATGGACCATGCAAATGAGGTATGTACCTAGTTGTGGTAGGTTTTTCATACAAGTTAATAGTGATTCCAAATGATAGGTGAAATAATGACAGCTCTATTCTTTTGAAATAGGGCCATCGTATTTGCTTAGCACTGGAATCCATAATTTCAGAGGAGGAAAAGAAAAGTGGAAGTGCTTCCTTTTTCCCAATAATTATAGGAAGGTAAATGTTTAAAAAATTTTTAAATATGGCTAAGATGTGTCGGAAATGTTAAAAAAAAGTTTAGTGTTTACACTATGGACACTTTTAAGTTTCCTGTAATTTGAAAGCTTTAAGGGAATATATTTGGACATTTCTTTCCCCTTCAGAAAACCTGGAAATACTAGTTCACCTAAGGCCTTATCACCTCCTACTTCTGTGGATCCAAACTACCTGATGAGTGATAGAGCATCTTTGAATAAAATGATAAATAATGCTGCTTCTTCAAAACTGGCACCAATGCTTAATTCTCCTGTAAGTAAATATATGTTAACTCCTATACTTTAAACTCTTCAGTGATTGCCTCTTGCCTTTCATATAAAATTTAAATTCCTTACTGTGGCCTTTCTATCATCTGTCAACTTCTCCCCTGCCTACATTACCCTGCACTATCTATGCTTTCTTTTAGTTTTTCAAGTAAGTCAAGCATACAGGCCTTTTCACATGCTAGTCACTTGACCTGGAACTTTTCCCTAACCTCTTAATGGCTAATTCTTTCTCATCCTTCAGGCCTCAGTGTAAATGTTACCCTGTAAGCTAAATATATTATTATTATATGAATCATTTTATTTTTACTAATAAAATAACATCTAATGCCTTAATATCCATGTTAGAACATTGTTTACAAAAACTTATTAATTTTTTATTCCATGAAGTGTCATGCCTATAAATACTATATTGCAATATAGAAAAATGCAACATTAAGGAAATAGATCTGTGTGTATATACACTCACACACATGTACATATATATTGCAATTGCAGTTATGAAAAATTATGCCTTTGGGAAACAAAAGAAATCTACCTAAATGAAAACAGCAACCGTATGATTTTTCTTCTTTATTTCTCTAGTTTTCCATAATGCGGTTATATATTTGCATTTTTTGGTTAACACTTTAATTAATTAATTAAATTTTTAAAGATTTTATTTATTTATTTGACAGAGAGAGAGAGATCACAAGTAAGCAGAGGCAGGCAGGGAGAGAGGGGGAAGCAGGCTTCCTGCTGAGCAAGGAGCCTGATGTAGGACTAGATCCCAGGACTCTAGGAGAATGACCTGAGCCTAAGGCAGGCACTTAACTGACTGAGCCGCCCAGGTGTCCCTATATTTTCATTTCTTAACTCTGTTATTAAAGAATTATTTTGGGGGTGCCTGGGTTGCTCAGTTGGTTAAGTGACTGCCTTCAGCTCAGGTCATGATCATGGAGTCCCAGGATCTAGTAATGTGTGGGGCTCCTTGCTCAGCGGGGAGTCTGCTTCTTCCTCTGATCCTCCCCTCCCCACCTCGTGCTCTCTCTCCTTCTCTCTTTAAAATAAATTTTTTTTCAGCTAATGAACATCTAGTTTTTTTTCAGTTTTGATGAAGTTGCCTTATAAAAATGCCAAGGAATAATATCTTCTTGTCCTTTACTGTTTGTAGATGGTTACAAATGAAGGACATGGCTTTATGGCTGCAGCTTCTGAAACAAACATCTCTTCTAGTAGTCTAAAAGATTGTCTTCCTAAATCAGCACAACTTTTGAAATCTGTTTTTGTGAAAAATATTGGTTGGGCTACACAGGTGAGAAGTTTTTTATAGTGAAGTGAATTTTCTCACTCTGAATTTCTTTAGTTTTCATAGTCATTAGACAATTATCAAAAAAGTAAATAATTTTAAATATTTCTCTTTGCAAGAAAGTTCTTATACCTTTTTTACATTGGTTATATTAAAATTCTAGACATTTTTTATTTGTATACACTTGAAGAACTCTAGGTATTGTTAATAAATTGGTAAGGCGTAAGTGATTTGTTTTTTTTAAAGTTTTAAAAACAAGTGTCTTAAACCCAAATGTTCACTGATAGATAAAAAAGATGTATGTGTAGAGGCACCTGGCCAACTCAGTCTGTAAAGCATGCAACTTGATCTCAGGGCTATGAGTTCAAGCCCCATGTTGGGCATGGAGCCTACTTAAAATTAATAAATAAATATACAGAGATACATACATGAAAAAATATATGTGTATATACACAGTGGAATATTACTCAGCCATAAGAAAAAGAAATAAAATCTTGCCATTTGTGACAACATGGATGGGGCTAGAAGGTATTATGCCAAGTGAAATAAGTCAGGCAGAGAAAAATAAATGATTTCACTCACATGTGGAAGCTAAAAAACAAAATAGAAAACAGAATGAAGCTCGTAAATACAGAGAACAAACTGGTCATTGCCAGAGGGGAGGAGGACTGGCTAACTAGGTGGCAGGGATTAAGAGGTACACCCTTCCAGCTGTAAAATAAATAAGTCACAGAAATGGAAAGTACAGCATAAGGAATATAGTCAATAATACTGTAATAAAGTTGTGACAGATGGTGAGCTTTAAGTACTCTATAGAATTGTTGAATCACTATGTTGTATACCTGAAACTAACGTAACATTGTATGTCAACAGTGCTTCAATTTAAAAAATAAATTAAGAAAAGCAGAATAGAGGGACACCTGGGTGGCTTAAGTCAATTAAGTACCTGCCTTCAGTTCAGGTCATGATCTCAGGGTCCTGGGATTGAGTCCTGCTGTGGGCTCCACACTCTGCTTTGCCCCCTACCCCTCCTCTACTTAGGCTGCTCCCCCTGCATGTGCACACCCTTTCTCAAATAAATAAATAAAATCTTAAAAAAAAAACACACAACAGAAAAGAGGTATCATGATAATGGCTACTTGTTGGTAATTGAGAATGATGTTCATGACTTAAGTTTCACAAACTGTAATCTATTACTATTAATCTATTAATAATAGATTACTATTTGTAATCTATTATCCTTTGGCAGAAAAGAATTTTTTGCATTTAAAAATTAAGTCCACATTGAGTTTCAATCTTAAAGAATTATATGTAGGTGTGAGCCTATATGTATATATTATCTGAAAGCTGAAGCTTTCATACTTGAGCATAGTATATTTTTTTTAAGTACATGTAATTTTTACTTGCCAGGGAAGAAAAATGCATCTTAGACCTTTATGGGGGTAGGAAATAAATGAAGGGCACCAGCATTTGTTCAGTACCTGTTATATTGTTTCTCACGTGTATTGTCTTGTTATTCCCCAAAATAAAACCCAGTAAAGTTTTTATAGATAGTAAAATTATCTCCTTTTATAGATAGTAAAATTATGGCTTATAATTGTTGATTGACTTGTCCGGTCCTACTCGGTAGTTGGAAGAGCCTGGTGTAAACTCAGGTCTGTTTGATTCCAGTGCCCATGTCTTCTCTCTTCTGTTTGGAGTGCCACATTGTATATTAGTGACTATATCAAATATCAGTGGCTAAAGGAATAAGTTGCAAAGGCTGAAGTGTACAGGCAGAAGAGAAATTCTGTGGCTCAAGAACAAAGAATAGAGGGAAATCCTAATTCAAGAAAATACTACTTTTGTATTTCCTAAATCTCTTCTTTATTAGAGATGCTGTTGGCAGGAGGGACACAAAACTACTGAGACATTGTAGTAGAAACGAATGGGAAAATGGATTCATTTAGAATAATTTTAATATTTTAATGTCATAGCTATTAAAGGAATAATCGGAAAAGATGTGAATATTCTCAATGCTACTAACATCACAACCCCACATTTGTAGTTTCCTGAGAGTGTTGCCTTTTTTTTTTTTTTTTTTTTTTTAAGATTAATTTATTTAAGCATGCACATTGGAGTGCAAGCAGTGGGGGAGCAGCAGGAGGCAAGCAGACTTCCTGCTTAGTGGAGAACCCGACAAGGGCTTGATCCTAGGACCCTGAGATCATGACCCAAGCCAAAATCAAGAGTCAGATGTTTAACTGACTGAGCCACCCAAGAGCTCCGAGCATTGTTTTTTTTTTTCTTTTAACTATTTGTAAAACCTGTTGAACATGAGTACCTTTTAAGAACTTTAAATCTTCTACTGTATAGTAATTTTGCATACTTATTATTTTTCTAGTTAACTAGTGGAGCTGTGTGGGTTCAGTTCAATGATGGGTCCCAGTTGGTTGTCCAGGCAGGAGTGTCTTCTATCAGTTATACATCACCAAATGGTCAAACAACTAGGTAAGCTCTTAAGATGATGGTTGAGGTTTAGTCCTTTGCTATATAATTTTCTTTTCTCTATCTGTTGAAATAAATGATTTAATAAGGTTTTGTATGTTCTTTAGATTAAGGCCTTCAGTTTAATGAAGAATCCAGTTTTCAAGTCAGCTCAAGTATTTGACCTAATTTTCTTTTTTCATTTAAATACACTTATAAAATGTCCTATTTTAAAAGAAAACAAACGATATGCTTAACTTGATTTAGGTATCTACTTAAATAATTTGTGTGATTTTTCTGAGGTGCCTCTTTCATTGAAGAATTACTGAAAAATAGTATACCCCTTTTGGTACTTTCATACAAACAAATTAATTAAGTTATGTTTTTGTCTTTTTTTTTCTTTTGCTTCACTTAGGTATGGAGAAAATGAAAAATTACCAGATTACATCAAACAGAAATTGCAGTGTCTTTCTTCCATCCTTTTGATGTTTTCTAATCCAGCTCCTAGTTTTGAATAATTAAAGCTCCTTATAGGTACATAAGTCTAATAAATAACTTTGTTGGCTTTCAAGTAAAGTGACTTTTTTTTATTTGATATAACTTCCTCAGAAAGCCTTTCTACAAAAGACAGTTTTAATCTATACCGTAATGGATGTATTCTAATGAGAGAACAAAGCAGAATGAAACTTCTAAAATGTACTGGTCATAGATAAAATAGTACACTAGACTTTGCTCTTAGAACATCTATCCCCAAACTTTGTATTCATATATTTGTATTGAACAGTCCTTTAAAAGCAAAAATATAAATGGTGTGTGGTGTATTTATGCTTTTTTAATTGTTATCCCTACTTCTTAGTCATGTTGAGAATCATGGAAGAAACATGCTGGATGGAGTTTTTGAGGTTTTGACCTGTAAATAATGTGTATTTATGTTGTAAGTAACAGATGTAAACATGTATATTTGTTTTATATTTATTTTTGTAGCACCAGTTTCTAATGAAATATTTCTGAAAATGCATTTTATAAAAAAAAATAAATACAGAGATAAGTTGCTTTATCTTTTGATTTATTTAATTAAATACTCATTTTAAAGTAAGTTACTGGTAAGCTCATTTTTAAATTATGTTGCCTGTTCAGGAGCCAGTTAAATTTTTAAAATTAATTTTGCAAATGATAAATACATTGTTTCTCTACCTTTATTTGAAAATATGTGTATATTTTAATGATAAACATTTTAACACTGTAGAACTTAATGTAATAGTTAAGATGAGGAAAAAGAATATTTGATAGTGGGACACCCATTACCTTTTACTAAAGATAAAACAGGAATGAAATAAAATATATGAACATGATAAAGACTTTTAACCAATGTTTCCTGCTGTTTTTTAGAATTAGAAATATTTGAGCTATTTCCATTTAGTAGACAGGAATACCTAATGCCACAATTATTCAACATTGTTTGGATGTTTTTGCCTAAGGCAATAAGAAAAATAATTTGCAACATAAATAAGAGTTAATAAGCAAAAGGCAACATGATAGACGTATGGACAAAAGATATGAGCAGATAATTCACAAAGACAAGAAAGGAAATACATGCTCACTACATTTATAGTTGGAGAAATGCAAAATTAAAATAAAATCATTTCCTTTTATCAAAGAGATTAGTAAAAAAATAATAAAATAGTGCTTGCTAAAAGGAACAGGGGATTCTCAGGTGTTGATTGATTAGTGTAAAAGTAATTTGGCAATATCTGTTAGAATTAATAATTATTGGAAACCAATGAGAATGAAGACACTTCGGTCCAAAACCTATGGGATACAGCAAAGGCGGTCCTAAGGGAGAAATACATAGCCATCCAAGCCTCCCTCAAAAAAATTGAAAAATCCAGAATACACCAGCTGTCTCTACACCTTAATGAACTGGAGAATCAACAACAAATTAAACCAACTCCACATATAAGAAGGGAAATAATCAAGATTAGAGCAGAGATCAATGAGGTGGAGTTAATAATTATCTGTTAGAATTATTTTAGTACTTTGGTAATCACTTTTTGGGAGGAAAATTATGTAAGCCCTTAGGGAAAAAATATGAGAAATAAGTTTCCTTCTAAAAATGAAATCAGTTAAGGAATTTCTAGCTTACTTTTGAAAACTAAATAGATTTTGCTTTGACAGACTTTTTTGTCATCTCTTTCAGTCTTAATGTGTCTCTGTTTCAGGTATTTCTCTTATACATATCATACAGCTGAAATTTTTTTTTAAGATTTTATTCATTTATTTGACAGAGAGATTGCAAGTAGGCAGAGAGGCAGGCAGAGAGAGAGGGGGGGAAGCAGGCTCCCCGCTGAGCAGAGAGCCTGATGCGGGGCTGGATCCCAGGACCCCAGGATCATGACCCAGGCCAAAGGCAGAGGCTTGACCCACTGAGCCACTCAGGCGCCCCTGAATTTTGTTTTTTAATCCAATCTGATAACCTCTGTAGTCTACTGTGTTCACATTTATTAAATCATTTCTGATAAGTTTACTATTTGTCATTACAGTTCTATTGTATTTATGTCTACCAGTTTTCTTTCATGCTTTCTATCTACATGTTTCGTTGCTTTTTTCCACCTTTCCTGCCTTCGACCTTGAATTTCCTATAATCTCTTTTACTCTTTGTACTGATTTTCTCTGAGAGGGTACAGCAATGGCTTACTAATACTCACTTTACATTATCATGACTATCAAAATATTCATAGCTGAGCTATGTATCACACTAGAATTACATTTCTTGAACAACTTTTGAGTTTTTCCAGAGTCCCTTTGTTTGCTCAAACACATCTGATAATCTATCTGTAGTTTTTATTGTTGGTTCCTTTTTCACTCCTTTTGAAGACAGCTTTTTTGAGCCCTCTGATTTCCTTTTTCTATCTGGACTGGTTGTTAGGTATATAGCATGTCCAGTGTATAAATAAAATATATTGTAATTTTTTTATCTATTATAATGCTAATGAACATTTGGGTTGTTTCCAGATTTTGGCTGTGAAAACACAGCTATGACAGTGTTTCGGTGAATATGCACACAAGTTTCTCTAGAGTTTTACTTAGAACTGAATTTGCTGGATCTTAATATTGGCGTATCTCAAATGTTAGGAGATAATGCCTAATTTTTTTACACTTCCACCTGCAACATATAACAGTTTTTATTGCTCCACATCCTCATCAGTATTTGGTGTTGTGATCTATTAAAATTTTTGCCAGATTGACAAGTGTAGAATAATGTATCATTGTGGTTTTAATTTGCATTTCCCTAATTACTGAAGAGGTTGAAATCTTACATATTTACTAGATACTCATCTCTCCTCTTATGAAGTACCTGTAATGTCTTCTGCCTATTTTTTCTCTTGGACTGTCTGGCTTTTTCTTGATTATGAAGAGTTCTGAATATGTATCCTTTGTCTATTGACATATGTGGCAAACGTCTTCTCCCAGTCCAGGTTTCCACTCTCTTAGTAATGTCTTGATAAACAGAAATTCTTAACTTTAATGTAGTCCAATTTCACAGATTTCCTTTACAGAAACTGCTTTTTAAATTCTGCATAGTATTTTAATTTTTATTTTATTTTTTATTTTTTTAAGATTGTATTTATTTATTTGACAGAGAGAGATCACAAGTAGACAGAGAGGCAGTCGGGCGGGGGGGGGAAGCAGGCTCCCTGCTGAGCAGAGAGCCCGATGCAGGACTCGATCCCAGGACCCTGAGATAATGACCTGAGCTGAAGGCAGCGGCTTAACCCACTGAGCCATCCAGGCGCCCCTCTGCATAGTATTTTTAAAAAAATTCTTATTTAAGTTCAATTTAGTTAACATATACTGAATTATTAGTTTTAGAGGTAGAATTTAGTGATTCATCAGTTGCATATAACACCCAGTGCTCATGGCATCAAGTGCCCTCCTTTAATACCCATCACCCTGTTATCCCACCCCCCACCCACTTTCCATCCAGTAGCCCTCGCTTTCTTTCCTAGAATACAGCATCTCTTATGGTTTGTCTTCCCCTGTTTTCATCTTATTTTATTTTCCTTCCCTTCCCCCATATTCATTTGATTTGTTTCTTAAATTCCACATTTGACTGAAATCATATATTTGTCTTTCTCTGGCTTATTTCTCTTAGCATAATACCTGCTGGTTCCATCCACGTCATTGCATATAGCAAGATTTCATTCTTTTGGATGGCTGAGTAATATTCTGTGTGTTTGTCTGTCTGTATATATATATACATCTTTATCCATTGATCTGTTGATACACATCTCAGCTCTTCCCACAGTTTGGCTCTTGTGGACATTGCTGCTATAAACATTGGGTATGGTGCCCCTTTGAATCACTATGTTTGTATCCTTTGGATAGATAGTACTTAGTACTGCAATTGCTGGGTTGTAGAGTAGTACTATTTTTAACTTTTTTAAGGAAACTCCATACAGTTTTCCAGAGTGGCTGCACCAGTTTGCATTCCCACCAACAGTGTAAGATGGGTTTCCATTCTCTACATCCTCACCAACATTTGTTGTTGCCTGAGTTATTTTAGCCATTCTGACCAGTGTGAGGTGGTATCTCATTGTAGTTTTGATTTGCATTTCCTTGATGCCAGGTGATGTTGAGCATTTTTCCATGTGTCTTGGTCATTTGTCTGTCTTCTTTGCCAATTTCTTGACTGTATTATTTGTTCTTGGGTGTTCAGCTTGATAAGTTCTTTATGGAGTTTGGATACTAGCCTTTTATCTGGTAAGACATTTATAAATACCTTCTGCCATTTTATAGGTTGTCTTTTAGTTTTGTTGACTGTTTCCTTTGCTGTACAAAAGATTTCATCTTGACAAAGTCCCAATAGTTCATTTTGGCCTTTGTTTACCTTGCCTTTAGAGATAGATCTAGCAAGAAGTTGCTGGAGCTGAGGTCACAGAGGTTGCTGCCTGTGTTCTCCTCTAGGATTTTGATGGATTCCTGTCTTACATTTAGGTCTTTCATCCATTTTGAGTCTTTTTGTGTGTGATGTAATGAAATGGTCCGGTCTCATTCTTTTGCATGTGGCTGTCCAATTTTCCCAATACCATTTGTTGAAAATGCTGTCTTTCCTTTGGACATTCTTTCCTGCTTTGTCGAAGATTAGTTGACCACAGTGTTGAGGGTCCATTTCTCGGTTTTCTATTCTATTCAATTGATCTGTGTGTCTGTTTTTGTGCCAGTACCATAATGTCTTGAGGATTATAGCTTTGTAATACAGCTTAAAGTCTGGAATTGTGATGCCACCAGCTTTGGTTGTCTTTTTCAACATTCTTTGGCTACTTGGGGTCTTTTCTGGTTCCATACACTTTTTAGGATTATTTGTTCCAGCTCTGTGAAAAAAGTTGATAGTATTTTGATAGGGATTTCATTGAATGTATAGATTGCTCTAGGTAGCATAGACATTTTAACAATAATAGTCCTTCCAATCCATGGCATGAAATGTTTTTCCATTTCTTTGTGTCTTCTTCAGTTTCTTTCATGAATGTTCTGTAGTTTTCTAAGTACAAATCCTTTACATCTTTAGTTAGGTTTATTCCTAGGTATCTTATGGTTTTTAGTGCAATTGTAAATGGGATCAACTCCTTAATTTCTCTTTCTTCTGTCTCATTGTTCGTGTTTAGAAATGCAGCTGATATATCTGCATTGATTTTATATCTTGCCACTTTGCCAAATTCCTGTATGAGTTCTAGCAGTTTTGGGGTGGAGTCTTTTGGGTTTTCTACATAGAGTATTTTGTCATCTGTGAAGAGTGAAGAGTTTGACTTCTTTGCTGATTCAAATGCCTTTTATTTCTGAGGCTGGGACATCTAGTACTATGTTGAATAACAGTGGTGATAGTGGACATCCCTGTCGTGTTCCTTACTTTATAGGAAAAACCCTGTTTTCCCCATTGAGGGTGATACTCGCTATGGGCTTTATGTATATGGCATTTATTGTATTGAGGTGTGTTCCCTCTATCCCTACACAATGGAGAGTTTTATCAAGAAAGGATGCTGTACTTCGTCAAATACTTTTTCTGCATCTATTGAGAGGATCATATGGTTCTTGGCCTTTCTTTTATTAATGTACTATATCATAATGATTGATTTGCAGATGCTGAACCACACTTGCAGCCCAGTAATAAATCCTGCTTGGTCATGGTGAATATTCCTTTTAATGCACTGTTGGATCCTATTAACTAGTATCTGGGTGAGAATTTTTACATCCATATTCATCAGATTTTGGTCTGTAATTCTCCTTTTTGCGGAGTCTTTGTCTGTTTTTGGAATCAATGTAATGCCTGATAGAAGCAATTTAGAAGTTTTCTTTGCATTTCTTTGGAATAGTTTGAAAATAGGTATTAACGCTTCTTTAAATGTTTGGTAGAATTCCCCTGGCAGCCATCTGGCCCTGGACTTCTGTTTGTTGGGAGATTTTTTTTTTTTTAAAGATTTTATTTATTTGACAGACAGAGATCACAAGTAGGCAGAGCAGCAGGCAGAGAGAGGAGGAGGACGCAGGCTCCCTGCTGAGCAGAGAGCCCAATGTGGAGCTCTATCCCAGGACCCTGAGATCATGACCTGAGCCGAAGGCAGAGGCTTTAACCCACTGAGCCACCCAGGCGCCCCTGTTGGGAGATTTTTGATTACTCATTCAATTTCTTTTCTGGTTATGGGTCTGTTCAAATTTTTTATTTCTTCCTGTTCGATTTTGAGAGTTTATTGTTTTTAAGAATTTATCCATTTAATCCAGATTGCCCTGTTTGTTGGCATATAATTGTTCATAATATTCTCTTATAATTGTTTATATTTCTTTGGTGTTGGTTGTTTAATTTATAATTTTATTTACTTGGGTCCTTTCTCTTTTCTTTTTGGTAAGTCTCGGTAGGGGTATATTGATCTTATTAATTCTTCCAGAGAACCAGCTGCTGGTTTTGTTGGTCTATTCTACTGTTTTTTTGTTTTTGGGTTTTTTTTATTTCTATATCATTGATTTCTGTTCTAGTCTTTTATTATTTCTCTTTTCCTGCTGGATTTAGGCTTTCTTTGATATTCTTTTTTTTTAATATTTCATTTACTTATTTGACACAGAGAGATCACAAGTAGGCAGAAAGGCGGGCAGAGAGAGAGAGGAGGAAGCCGGCTCCCTGCTGAGCAGAGAGCCCAATCTGGGACTCGATCCCAGGACCCTGAGATCATGACCTGAGCTGAAGGCAGAGGCTTAATCCACTGAGCCACCCAGGTGCCCCCTTTGATATTCTTTTTCTACCTCCTTTCAGTGTAAGGTTAGGTTGTATATTTCAGAGTTTTGTTTCCTGAGGAAGGCCTGTGTTGCTATATATACTTTCCTCTTAGGACTGCCTTTGCTGCATCCCAAAGGCTCTGAACTGTAGTGTTTTCATTTTCATTTGCTTTCATGTATTTTTTAAATTAGTGTTTAATTTCCTGATTGACCCATTCATTCTTTAATAGGATGTTCTTTAACCTCCATGTATTTATTTGTGTTCCTTCCAAATTTTTTCTTATGGTTGACTAAGTTTTAAAGCATTGTGGTCTGAAAATATGCATCATATAATCTCAGTCTTTTTTATTTGTTGAGACTTGATTTGTGACCCACCCAGTATGTGATCTATTCTGGAGAATGTTTCACCTGCACTTGAGAAGAATGTGTATTGTGCTGCTTTAGAACAAAATGCTCTGAATGTATCTGTGAAGTCCATCTGGTCCAGTGTGTCATTCAAAGTCCTTGTTTCCTTGTTGATCTTCTGCTTAGAAGATCTGTCCCTTGGGCACCTAGGTAGCTCAGTTGGTTGGGCAACTGCCTTTGGCTCAGGTCGTGATACTGGAGTCTCAGGATTGAGTCCAGCATCGGGCTCCCAGCTCCATGAGGAGTCCGCCTCTCCCTCTGACCTTCTCCTCTCTCATGCTTTCTCGCTCTCAAGTAAATAAATAAAATCTTAAAAAAAAAAAAAATCTGTCCCTTGCCAAGAGTGGGATATTAAAGTCCTTTATTACTATTGTATTATTATCAATGATTTTCTTTAATTTTGTTATTAATTGGTTTATATATTTGGCTGCTCCCAAGTTAGGGCTGTAAATATTTACAACTGTTGGATCTTCTTGTTGGATAAGATCCTTTTATTATTATTTTTTAATTTATTTATTTGACAGACATAGATCACAAGTAGGCAGAGAGGCAGAGAGAGAGAGAGGAAGGGAAGCAGGCTCCTTGCCAAGCAGGGAGCCCGATGTGGGGCTAGATCCCAGGACCCTGGGATCCTGACCTGAGCTGAAAGCAGAGGCTTTAACCCACTGAGCCACCCAGGTGCCCCAGACCCTTTTATTATGATGTAGTATCCTTCTTCATCTGTTATTACAGCCTTTGGTTTAAAATTTAATTTTTCTGATATAAGGATGGATACTTCAGCTTTCTTTTGATGTCCATTGGCATGATAAATTTTTCTCCACACCCTCACTTTAAATGTGGAGGTGTCTTTGGGTCTAAAGTGAATCTCTTAATAGGCAGCCTATAGATGGGTCTTTCCATATATATACATATATATATATACATACACACATTTTCTCATACCCTATGTCTTTTGATTGGAGCATTTAGTCTATTTATAGTCAGAGTAATAATTGAAAGATATGAATTCGTGCCATTGTATCACCTGTAAAGTTGCTGTTCCTGTAGACTGTCTTTGTTATTCTTGTTCTGTTTCCATCTCAAAGGGTCCCCTTTAATATTTCTTGCAGGGCTAGGTTAGAATTCACAAATTCCTTTAATTTTTGTTTGTCCTGAGAATTTTTTCTCTCTCCTTCTATTCTGAATGACAATCTTGCTGGATAAAGTATTTTTGGATGCATATTTTCTGCATTTAGCCCACTGAATATGTCATACCAGTCATTTCTGGCCTTCCAAGGTCTCTGTGGACAGGTCTGCTACCAGGCTTATGTGTCTGTGTCTACCCTTGTAGGTTAAGGACCTCTTGTCCTGGGCTGCTTTCAGAATTTTCTCTATCTTTGAAATTTGCAGGCTACATTATTATATGTCAAGGTGTTGGTCTATTTTTATTGATTTTTCAGGGGGTTCTCTGTGCCTCCTGGGCTTAAGTTTCTGTTTCCTTCCCCAGATTAGGGAAGTTCTCAGCTATACTGTGTTCAAATAAACCTTCTGCCCCTCTCCCTCACTTCTCATCTTTTGGGGCCCCTATCATCTGGATATTATTTCATTTTATGGAATTGCTTAGGTCCCTAAGTCTCCTTTCATGATCTAGTAGTTTTCTTTCTCTTTTCAGCTTCCTTATTTTCCATCATGTTGACTTCTATATCACTATCTTGCTCTTCTGCCTCACTTACCCTTGTTTTTAAAGCCTCCATTTGGGACTGCATCTCATTAATACCATTTTTAATTTCAGCCAGAAATTAATTTTAGATTAATAAACTAAAATAGATTTTAGTTCTTTTATCTCTGCAGTTAGGATCCTCTAGTGTCTTCTATGCTTTTTTCAAGCCAGCTAGCATCTTTGTATTCATTATTTTAATTCTAGTTGACATCTTGCTTATATCTATTGATTAAATCCCTGGCACTGAGTACTGTCTCCTTTCTTTTGGGCTGAATTTCTCTGTCTTGTCATTTTGTCCAGAAGAGCAAGGATGAAAGAAAAACAACAACAACAACTTCAGGAAATGTTTCTGGTATATGCTATACACTCTGCTGTGTGTTTTTGCTGCTTTTTCCCACTGGTCTTTACAGAGTTCCTCCTTGCTTGTAGTGAAGAGTGTTTGGACCTTTAAATAGTTATGTCTTGATTTGTCAAGATAAGCCTGTAAGAGAAAAAACAAGAAGAAAAAAGAGAAACAACAAAAACCTAATTCAAGATAAGAGAAGAGGAAAAGGAATAAAAATGTGAAAGACAAATAAGAAACCATAAGCCTAACTTTAAAAAAAAGGAAAAGAAAAGGAGTAGGGAAGGAAGAAAAGAGGGGGGAAAAAAAAGTCTGATCTGAAAATAAGAGAAGGAACAAAAAATGAATAAAAAATTATAAACCTGATACAAAAAAAAGAGAAAGAAAAGAAAAAATATAGAGATAAAATAGAAGATAAAGAATAGAAAATAAGAAGTAGAAAAATTTAAAAAAAGAAAAAGAAAAAAAGGAAGCAAGGCTGGTCCTATTTGCACTGTTAGCTGATGTTTTGGAGCATTTTTTAATCAGACTTGGTAGATGCAGGGCCTGTGTTGTTCTCCTGAGGGAGCTGGGCTGGTTTATAAGCTGACTTGCCTTTGTAAAGATGCCCCTGACAGGTGCAGGGGGTGGGGTTTAGTGTAGGGGACTCAAGTGTCCACTGGAGGCCCTGTGTTTCTCCCTGAAGTCTGAGAGTACTGGGGTTGGGGGAGGGAGGAGTGGTGAAGGAGTAAGAATATGGCATCACCCCTCCCTCTTGTCTCCAGGGAGGGGAACTCGTGGCCACTGCTGTTCAAAAGGTCCTCCTACAAAAGTGAACAGTCTCCGGTGTCCCAGGCTTTTGTCACATCCCTGCCCTTAACCTGTATTCTGTATGTGCCCAGGCCATTGGCATACCCAGAGCCACAGATCTCTTGTATTTTATCTTTGGTTGGTGGCTGGGATTCAAAAATCCCAAGGTTTAAAAAAATCCCAGGTTTAAAAACCTGGTATGATGTGGGCCCATTCCCATCCCCCAGGGAGGAGAGGTTCGGAGCGTGCCCAGCACCATCCTGGCCCCAAAAAGCTGCACAGTTCACGCACAGACTAGAGTTTATTGTAACACTTAGCGAAAAGCTGAAACCAGATTATCAGCCGTCTTCACATAACTCCGTTTCCCACTCCCTTCTGTCCCAGAAAAGTCATTACAGAGGCTTAAATCTCTTGTGGCAGACAGTGAAAAAATTGGCAGCCAGGTTCTCTGCAATCTGCTCTTGTCTGCTTTCTCCTTAGTTCTGCCTCAGAAAAGCTGCCATTCTGTGCACACTCAGAGGTGAAGCCTCTTGTGGCTCACAGTAAAAAGTTGAGGTTTTCTGACCTCTGTGCATATCTCTGTCCCTACTGACTCAATGGCTCCCGCCTGGCCTCCTGTCCTTGGAGAGGCAAAATATGCTCTTCCAAATGCACTCCATAAGGAGAGTGATCTCTCCCTGTGCGACCCAGGGTATCTCCTCACTATGGCTTATTATCCCATCCCAACCCACTGTGCACTCTCCCATTTTTCTCCCTCTCCCTGATTTTGCTCCATGAAAAGGGGTCCCTCCCTTTGTGGCTGCTGGGCTTTCCTCTCCTCCAAATCACATCTCTGAACCTTGCATCCACCAGGTTCTTACCCTCCAACTGTGCAGATTGTTTTCTCAGATTGTATTCCTAGTTGTTCGAAGTAGTTGGATATTAATCTAGCTGTGTTCCAAGGATGAGGCAAACTCAGGGTCCCCTGACTACTCCTCCACCTTAGTTCTGCCCCTAGTATTTCTTTATCTTCATGAAAGGTTGTAGGTAAAGGCTGTACACAAAAATGATTATCACAAGTTTAGTTAACAGTAATCACCTCACATAGTTACAATTTTGTTTTCTTGGGATGAGAATTTAGGGTGTGTGTGGGAGTATTTATTTAAAAACATTTTTTTTGAGTATAGTTGACACGTTACATTTGTTTTAGGTGTACAATGGTAGTGTTTCTACGCGTTTTGCTATGCTCACCACAACTGAAGCTAATTGTAATGAGAACTTTTAAGATCTCTTTTAGCAACATACAGTATTGTTGACTATAGGTGCCACAGTACATCCCCAGGACTTTTCTTATAACTGGAAGTTTTTACCCTTTGGCCACTTCCACCCATACTCCCTATCTTCAACCACTGCCCCCCGTCATCCCCTGCCTCTGGTAACCACCAATCTGTTTTGTTTCTGTGAGTTCAGTTTTTTTCAATTCCATACATAAATGAGATCATACAGTATTTGTCTTTCTCTCTCTGACTTACTTCACTTAGCATATTAATCTTTTAATATTATTCCACCTCTACCATGTTTTCTGCTATTTATTTGTTAATGAAAAAAAAAAGAAATGTGTTTCTTTAATATAAAGAGACTATTTTATATAGAGAGTCTATATAGAGACTGTGTAGAGACTGTTCATCACTTTGTTAATATAAGATTTTACTGTTGTTGCTATGGGACTGAAAAGTGTATCTATCTATCTATCTATCTATCTATCAATACATTTTATTAGAAAGTTTAAACATATGACAAACTTTACAGAAATGTTCTGTAGCATTTCTTAAGTTCTAGGATCAACTGATTGCATCCCAATGGTACCATTTACAATGTATCTTCTGAATTTTCCAAAAGCTCTAGAAGCATGATTAGACTTAGGTTTGATTGGGGTGGGGTTAGATGGAGAGGGAAAGGGACAAGAATAGTTCTTAGCTGGTACTGTTTTTACTACTAGGAACGTATGATAACTTGTTGCCTCTTTTTGTGATACTAAGATTGATTAGTAGATTCAGAAGCTGTCAGCGTCATGTACGCATTATAAAGTTCTCGATGAGTTTTCCACTCAATGATGACTGCTACCTAGATTCATGATTTCATTAGGAATTACAAGATGGTGACATTTCTGTCATTCCTTTTGAATTTTCTGTCATTCATTAACCAGAAATAAAGAAGATACAGAAAAGGCTGGCACAAAGCTTCATTTTTTCCTTTATTTACTAGTTCTCAGAATAAAAAGAGTTTGTGCTCTAGAAACTACCAAAGGTAACTAGTAAGGTGTTTATTTTGGTATATTTGTGAACTCAGACTTTTTTAAAATTAATTTTTATTGTGACAAAACAGCATTTCTTGGGGCACCTGGGTGGCTCAGTGGGTTAAAGCCTCTGCCTTTGGCTCAGGTCATGATCTCAGGGGCCTGGGATCGAACCCTCATCAGGCTCTCTGCTTGGCAGGGATCCTGCTTCTTCCTCTCTCTCTGCCTGCCTCTCTGCCTACTTGTGATCTCTGTCAAAGAAATAAAATAAAAATCTTAAAAAAAACAGTATTTCTTATAGTTTTTGCTTTATAAAAGTTATTGATGTCTTATTGATGACACAAATATTAACATTTTCTTTGTGATTGTAACACTGAGCATAATGAAGTATCCTTTGGTGCCTTTTTATTCCTTTTTGCTTGAATTCTGCCTTGTGAAGTCAAGATGTTGACCCCTGCTTTCTTTGAATTAGCTTGGCCTGGAACATCCATACTTAGCATTTTATTTTTAACCTTTCTGTGTCTGTTTAAGGAATGTCTCTTGTACACAGTTAGTGTTGAATTTCTTAGCAAAAGAGATGAAAATTTTTTTTCTCGGTAAAGATGAGCCTATTTGGGGTGCCTGAGTGGCTCAGTGGGTTAAGCCTCTGCCTTCGGCTCAGGTCACAATCTCAGAGTCTTGGGATCGAGCCCCACATCAGGCTCTCTGCTCAGCAGGGAGACTGCTTCCTCCTCTCCTCTCTCTGCCTACTTGCAATCTCTCTCTGTCAAATAAATACATAAAATATTTAAAAAAAAAGATGAGCCTATTTGCATTTATTTATTTATTTATTTATTCACTCATTTAACAGAGAGAGGGAGAGCACAAGCAGGGAGAGCAACAGGCAGGGAGAGAGGGAGAAGCAGGCTCCCTACAGAGCGGGGAGCCCAATGTGGGGCTCAGTCCCAGCATCCTGGGATCATGACCTGAGCCAAAGGCAGACGCTTAACCGACTGAGCCACCCAAGCACTCCACCTATTTGCATTTATTGATATGACTGATTTGTTGGCTGTTCCGATGTCAAAAAAATATGTTCAAGTAATTAGTAATGGCATGGAAAGTATGTATAATATTAAGGTTCTAAGAAACAAAATTTAAATTACTTGACACTTTTGCTTAAAATCAAGTGACATTATATGTCTCTTTTTAGACTTTTTATTGTTTCATTGAATTATTTGTCTCTTTATGCTGAAAACACTTTTGCCCTAGTTACTATATCTTCATATTAAATCTTGAAATGTATTATTAGTATATGTCTTCCAGCTTTCTTCAGGATTATTTTGATGTGCTAGGCCCTTTGCATTTCCATCATAATTTAGGAGTCATCTTCTCAGTTCCTACTGGGTTTTATTGTGATAAACATTAAATATATAAATCAATTTGAAATAAATTAATATTGTAATAGTATTGCATCTCCAGTCTCTGAATATAGTATATCTTCTGAGTCAGTTTTTTGGGTGCTTGGTATCTGAAAGTATAAATACTTTTCATATGTATGTTTGAGTTTTATTTTAGCAAATTTTTCTTGTATTATAGTCTGTAGAATTTATTCTGTTTCATTGCTTTGGTTATCTTCAAAGACTTCTACAATATATGTTAAGTTATCTGTGCTTAGTTTTTATATCTATCACTGTCTCTGGAATAATTTTTATCTCTATTTCTGTTGTTTTAATTTTTCCTTTGTCTTTTATTTCCCTTATGAAGTTATCTGTGGCATCTTATTTACTCTTATGTTCTTTCTAATTTGGTCTTTATGTTGAGATTATTTTTTAAATTTCTTATTCTTTTCTGAGCTTTGGCAGCAATACTTTCATACCTTCATATTCTCTTCTTTCTCAATTTCACTGAGGAATTGTCTCATTTCTAATTATGATTTATGTCATTTTTTCAAGTTTCCATTATTTCATAATTTCTCTTTGCTCATTTTAGGATATTTAGTTTTTCTGTGTTTTATGGGTCGATCTATCTGGCATGCGTTTGTTGTCTGTAAGAGTATAATTTAATTCAACTGTACTATTTTCTTGTTCCTCCTCCATATTTATTCCACAAATGGCACTTGTATATCTAGCTGTTCATGTCAGAATCCTGGAAGTCATTCTTAGTTTTTTTAAGATTTTATTTATTTAGGGGTGCCTGGGTGGCTCAGTGGGTTAAAGCCTCTGCCTTCAGCTCAGGTCATGATCCTAAGGTCCTGATATTGAGCCCCGCATCGGGCTCTTTGCTTAGCAGGGAGCCTGCTTCCTCCTCTCTCTCTGCTTGCCTCTCTGCCTACTTGTGATCTCTGTCAAATAAATTAATTAAAAATAAATAGATAAATAGATAGATAGATAGATAGATTTTATTTATTTATTATTTGAGAGAGATTGAAAGAATGAGTGGATGGAGCAGATGGGGACTTGATCCAGGGACCCTGGGATTGTGACCTCAGCAAAAGGCAGATGCTTAACCGACTGAGCCACCCAGGCACCCCTGGAAGTCATTCTTAACACCTTCTTTTACTTTATCTAAGCAACTAATCCTGTAAACTCTACTTCTGAAATATATTTTGATGCTGTGCTTTCAACTCCCAGTTCCACTGCCAATTCCCTAGTCCCAGGTCACCAGCATTACCCATCTGAACTATGCAATAAACTGCTTGTCTCCAAACATCTACTCTTGCCTTCTGTGTATCAGTCAGGGTTTTTAGTTGCAAACATTAGAATCTAATCTAGCTAGGTAAGCAGAGAATACATTTATTAAAGGGTATTGGTACATAGAATATCTAGGAGGGACAGAGATTCAAGCTTTGCAGTTAAATCACTGAATGTAGGAGCTGCCCCAAAAAAGACACTGCCACCCCTGCTCAGCACAGATCCCATAGCCATGCTGATGAAGCTATGGAACTGGGTTCTAGAAGCTCTGCCAGTGATCCTCCAACAGTTAACCGTTGACCTTGCTCTTTCACCAAAGTCAATTTTTCTCATGTTGCCCACTTCCTCTTTTTTTCCTAAATTCCTTATGAAATCTCACGTGTGTGTGTGTGTGTGTGTGTGTGTGCATGCTGCATGTGTGTGCAAGTTGGGGAGGGGCAGAGGGAAATGGAGAGAGAATCCTCAAGCAGACTCCCTACTGAGCCTGTCACAGGGCTTGATCCCATGACCCTGAGATATGACCTGAGCCAAAATCAAGTTAGATGCTCAACCAACTGAACCACCCAGGCACTCCTAACTTGGATTCATCTATAGAAAATAACTTTCCCTCATCAATATTTGATTACCCTGAAGTTTAGATATGCAAAATGCAGAATAGAGTCTTGAATCTATTTTCTGGTTTTCAGAATTAAGAACTAAAGCCCTAGCAACCTCCAAAGGGGACCAATGGGTTTCTTATTTTTTAATTTTTTATGTATTTTTTAAGATTTTATTTATTTACTTGACAGAGATCACAAGTAGGCAGAGAGGCAGGCAGAGAGAGGAGGAAGCAGGCTCCCTTTAGAGCACTGATTTGATTGGTAGGTCTGAAAAAGCTGAGTATAAGCAACTTCATCTACTTTCCACAATGGCGCATATAATATTTTCTATGATTGCTGATGTGAGAACAGTTGGGAGGTGTAGGCATAGTGGATAAACATATATATTTGTCAGCTCAACAGACCTTTCTTTGGTGGAAACTCCTCTTCTCCATTCAGCTTTAAATTTGCTTAGTCTATGTAATTAAGTTGAGCCTGACAGTTCTTCCCCTCCTGTCTCTTCAATGTACAGACGACTGCATTCCCAGAATGGATGAACCATCCAGGCCTGGGTTAGTAGAGGATTCCATTCCCTGTCCATCTGGTCAGTTCACAGATGGGTATGCAAGTTAAAGTTGGCAACTTTGAGCCTTTTCTGATACTTCTGCCAGAGCCATTTTTCTCTGGTATTGTGAGTTACAAAGATGTTGCAAACTTGGGGCTGCCTGTGCTCATCTTGCCACAGAATGGAGAAAATAAAGTCAAGCATGTAGAACTAAAAGAAAAAGAGAGTCCTGATGACATTCTTTGGACTCCTAACTCTAACCATGCCTAAAGTTAGAATACCTCTTACTTACCACTGGAGACCTACTGCCTGAGTTCTACAAAGCCTTGCATTTTCCCTCTGTAGCCTCAACTAACACAACTTTCCCTCAGTCACTCTACTCCAGCCACCTCAGACCTATCTGTAGTCCCATGAATGCCCCAATATCTTACCACTTGCAGGGTTTTTGCACATGCTTTGCCTTTGGCCTGAAATGCACTTGTCTCACTCTTCACCAGTCCAAACCATTCTCTCCACCAAGCCTTAGTTAATCATTACATCTTTAGAAAAACAGTCCCTGACTTTCCTGTTCAGATCAGATCCCCCATGAGTCACGTCACCTTCATAGCTCCCTATACTTCTCTCGCATCACCTTGGCTTCAGGCATAATCATTTGTGTAATCACTTCATTAATTAATTTAAGTCCCACGAGGGCAGGGCCTCCATGTATTTTGTTCACTGCTTTATTCCCAATGATGACACGGTGATTGGTACATAATAGGTACCCCTTGAATAGGTGTTGAAAGTATGAATAAATAATTTTAAGGCTTAAGATACATATACATAGTAATTTTTTATTAGAAAGTGTACATTCACAATGTAAAATACATTAACTTACAAATAAATCTGTAGTCAAAAATGGTCCTGAAAATATCCTATCACAATAAGTTAATCTATTCTTGAGCAGATGCAGATAAATAGTTTACACTCCCCAAAACAAATATTACATACGTATCTATTTCACTTTAGGCAAGATAACTGGGGGAGTTTGAATGTAGGCCAGCCTAGCAAGGTAACATGGAGATGCCTTGTGAAATTATAAATCCCTTCTAATACAAAAATCCTTTAAGATTAGGTTTTCAAAAACTTACCATTCTAAATACAAACTGTTTTCAGCAATTTTTCATATCTTATGGTCTCCTGTCATCTTTTTCAACTTAGACTCCACTTGTTTCACTCAAGACCTTAACTAGTGATTTTTTCCTCAAATCTATCTCCCTGCCCTGTCCTCAACCCCATGTCACTTCCTCATCTTCTTCTATGCCAAGATGCGTGGTGGTATAATCACCCAGAAAAGAAAGCACTCTTACTAAAAAGAAAGGTGTTACTCATTTTTGCAAGGTTATAGTTTATCGGAACTTTATTTAATATTATAAATCTTGGGAAGTTGGGAAACTTCTCTATGTCATACTCTTGCACAGAAACAGTCTACTCTGCTAAGATAATAGCTCCAGTTAGTGGGGTTCAAATTACATTTTTCAAATATTTCTGCTAATATGATTCACTGGTATACCTAACTTAATTTAATGCTAAAATACACAATTAACTGCTTTGCAACTTTCTGGGCTCTTTTCCCCACTATAACAAATTTACTGGTTTAGAGTGTGGAGTCTAAAGACAGACTGTTACTTAGACAAGTGTCTTAACTTCTCTATACCTCTGTTCCTTTATCTGTAAAATGGGACTCACAACAGTATCTTTGCTTTATAAGATGGCTGTGAAAATTAAACTGTATATTACATATTACCTGCAATATGGAAAGAATTCTCTAAAATATGTTATTATTTTCATCATCACTATTATTGTTATTTCTATCACACATACTATCTAAACCAAGGGTGGAGTTCACTCTTAGGATTAGAAGTTACCCAAAAAATGTTAAGACTGAGGAAAGAGCTGCAGAACATCAGGAAAGAGAGATCCCAGGACTTGACCAAACAGCCAGACACCTAACTATGGTTCTGATAAGTCTAACTGAAGTGGTCTTGCTAAGGGAGGTGGAGATGAGTCAAAACAATCTCTAAAATTTAATCAGGATAATTTCTGTCAGATTAAGCTTTCTAGTAGAGCTAAAGAAGTTGGATATAAGAGTACAGCAAATTTCAGTAGCAAAAAAGCTGAATAGTCTGATTTAAAAATGGGCAGAGGAGGGGCACCTGGCTGGCTTAGTTCATATGGCATGCAATTCTTGATCTCAGGGTTGGGAGTTCAAGCCCCACATTGAGGATATAGCTTAAAAAAAAAGAAAAGATTTTTAAAAAATGGGCAGAGTTTCTAAACAGACATTTTTCCAAAGGACATATATATATATATGGCCAGCAGAGACATGAAAGGATGTTCCACGTCAGTAATTCTCAAGGAAATGCAAATGAAAACCATAATGAGGTATCACCTATCACCTGTGAAAATGGCTAGTATGAAAAATACAATAAATAACAAGTATAGATGAGGATGTGGAGAAAAAGGAACCCTTGTGCACTGTTGGTAGAAATGTAAATTGGTGCAGTCACTGTGGAACACAGAATGGAAGTTCCTCAAAAAATAAAGAACTACCATATGGCGTGGCAATCCCTCTTATGGGTATATATCCAAAGGAGATGAAGGTAGGATTTCAAAGAGGTATCTGCACTCCCATGTTCACTGCAGCATTATTCACAAAAGACAAAACAGGGAAACAACCTAGATGTCTATCAACGGGGGAATGGATAAGGAAGATGTGTGTATGTAATGGAATATTATTTAGCCATGAGAAAGGAGAGCCTTCCATTTGTGGCAACATGGATGGAACTTGAGGCCATTATGAAATCAGTCAGACAGAGACTTATATGTGAAATCTAAAAGAGCTGAGCTATTAGAGGCAGAGAATGGGTGATAGTTGACAGGGGCTTGTGGGTGGAGGAAATGAGAAGATGTTGGTCAGAGAACTTCCTATTATAAGATAAATAAGTTCTGGGGATTTACTCTATAGCATGGTGATCACAATTAATAATGCTGTATTTTATACTTAAAAGTTGCTGAGAGTAGATCTTAAATGTTCTCACCACAAAAAAGAAAGGGTAATTATGTGATAGGACAGATAGGATAGACAGAAGTGTTAGCTAATGCTATGGCGGTAACCATTTTGCTATATATAAATTCATCAAATCAATGCATTGTACACCTTCAACTTACACAATGTTATATGTAAATTATATCCCAATAAAGCTGGAAAAACAAACAAACAAAAGATACAGGGAGAAGATATATCTCTACAGGCCGAGGAGAGAGACCTCAGAAGAAACCAACCCTGCTGACAACCTTGATTGTAGACTTCTATCCTCCAGAACTGTGAGAAATAAATTTCTTTGTTCAAGCCCCCTCCCCAAAAAAAAAAGAAAAGAAAAAAAAAGGAAAAAAACACGAGTACAGTAAACAGTATAAAGTGCAGATTATAGTGTTTACTTAATTATTTTGAGATTTGAAAATAAAACTTAGAGTAGGAAACATTTGGTAAAATATTTAGAAATATTTTTGCATTTTTTGGTAATATTGATCATCCATATACATAATTCTATACTAGTTCCTCTTATCAGCATTCAACATATGTAGAGGTAGAAATGTATACATAGAGAGTGTGATTTAGCCAACTTCAAGTAAACTCAGTAAACTGATAGAGTAAAGCAAATTTACCTAAAATATTTATTAGCTTAGCTAGACTGGGGCTGTCATGGCCCATGCCAATTTAAAATTCTGCAGTTCTGAATAGCTGCACATAGTTTGAAAACTGTTGTGTCTTCTCTGTCACTACCAAGAGATGGGAAAAGTAAATAATTGAAGTGATAGTTTTTCTCCAGAATTTAAGGGAGTTGAAAAATGCCAGTAATTTTAATACACAGTTTGCTGTTCAGTATATGTATACTGTAACACACTTAGCTCATGTTCCTAAAGTGAGTTATTACTAGTAGTACTTGAAAGAAAATTGTAATTAGTCCTATTGAAGATAGTGTAATTCATCTTCATCTCTTACTCCTCTTTATTGCTCAAGTATTAGCATTATTTGTGCTTACCTATTAACTTAGGGGTTACTTAGTGAGATCCTGAACTAAAATAGGACAAAAGGTATAATATTAAAAATAATGACATAGAACATCAGGTAGAACAGCAGGCCATGATAAATAGAAAATTTAGGAGTCATGATTTTTATTTCATAGGAAATTTGATAATAGAAATTGCATTTTTAAATAAATAAAAAGTAGGTATCTTCAAACAGAGATACTTCTATGTAGGTAATTTCTTTTTCTTTTTTTTTTTTTTTTGTTATAGGTAATTCATACAGAACTCTCCCTATGATTTCACTGCCTATTTTCTCATTATTTTAATGACACCTCTGCAGTCTAAGCTAAAAGTACAACTTCCCACTTATAAACCATTGTCCATTCACTCATGAGTTCATGCACCCCAAAAGAGATGTTATGATAGAATATCTTTTGAAAGAAGGAAATTATGAACCAGAGTGTTTTAATATTATCTTATTATTCGCAATTACACATTGAATTCCCTGAATTATTCAATGTATGTTCTTGTTATTCAAAATATACAATATTTGCAGCCTGACTTTTGGAACCTGACTCATAGCAATGATCTAGCAGAGCCCTGGAAGAGGAAGTCCCATACAAAGTACTTTCCATTGCAGAGTTAGTTACGTTACTCTTGAATCCTTCCATGCCTTACAGAAAAAGCAATGAGTCTTTTGTATACTGCAACCAGGAGCAGGATGGTAAGTACCACTATTCCACACACAAGGCTGAATGCCCATCGTGGGCCCCAGGAAGTGTAAAGTTGGCTGATGAACACAGGTCCAAGAATCCGTGCTGCACTTCCAGAAGCTGTTAACCAGCCCATGTACACACCCTGTGGCAGGGAGAGGGAAGGAGAAGCTGATTGATATTCAGGTTTAGCTATTTTAAAAATAGGATGATACTACTACTACTATTAGTATGACTCCTACTAATAATGATAATACTATTAGCAAACTATAATAAACTCACAAGAATCACTTTCTCCATCTTTGATTTTTGAATTAAATATATAAAATGCCTCTGTATAAATACAGCAAATAATGAACAATAAACTTACTTGATTAGTCAGTTTAAGAAAAATATAGTAGTATAAAGGGACAGTGTCTGCTGAAGCCCTGGAAACAATATGATTTATTAATTATCCTTTACAGCCAACATTTATTTTATACTCCCTATCTTCCAAGCACTGTGCTAGGTGTTTTACATGTATTGTTTCCAACATTCACAAGTTTCTACAATTGGTATTGGATAATTAAATTAATTAAATTAAATGGGGATCCATTTAACAAACATGGAAGGTGAAGCCCAGAAAATTCAAGCAACTTGTCCAAAATATTTGGAGGCATGGTTGGCTGACTCCACTATACCACTTTTCACTATACCAAAATGTCACTCTTCCAACTACTGTACCCCAAATAATCTACCTAAGAATGTACAGTGCAGCAATTCTTCTTCTTAGTCCAGTACCTCAAATTGAAAACCACCTAACTGTCCATCAATGATGGATTAAGTAAATAAATTATGGTATATTTAATGAATGGAATGCTAATCAGTTGTTTAAAAGAAAAAGGTCTTATATCAAGTAAGCTCTTATAAAGGGAACATCTATAAGCACTAACATGGAAAGAAAGCTATGGCTACTGTAAAAAATGCAAGATGGAAAAAAATTTATGTATATGTGATATATTCTGTGTTATCTTTTTCTAAAAAGTCAAGAGTACGCATATGCTTGAATAGGTATTGAAAAATGCAAATGAAGTGAACAGGGGTCTTTAGTGTATTGAGGATAAGGGGAGCCTTCATTTTCTGCCATACACACTTCAAACCATTTGGCTTTTGTTACAACTATCATACATTGCTTTTGTAATTTGCTTTTATTCTTGATTTTGAAAATTTGAAAATACAATTTTATATTTTAAAAACCTCAGAAATACTTTACCTGCTATTATAGCTTAAAAACACAGTATTAAAAATTTTCTTTTCTCTTTGTCTTGCATCAGTAGAAACACTAATTTCTGTCCTCAAAATGTAAAACTATCAGTGAAATTTTTAAGGAAGAAATTCATATCTTCACTTTTTTTTTTAATGATTTTACTTATTTGACAGACAGAGATCACAAGTAGGCAGAGAGGCAGACAGAGAAGGGTGGGGAAGCAGGCTCCCCACTGAGCAGAGAGCCCCATGTGGGGCTCGATCCCAGGACCCTGGGATCATGACCTGAGCCGAAGGCAGAGGCTTTAACCCACTGAGCCACCCAGGCGCCCCTTCATATTTTCACTTTGTGACCATTTAAACAACTTCTACTAAAAAGATGAGTCAGAAATAAAACTTGGGGGACACCTGAGTGGCTCAGTTGGTTAAGCGTCCAATTCTTGGTTTTGGCTCAGAACATCATCTCAGGGTTGTGAGATAGAGCCCAACACCAGGCTCCGCACTTAGCACGGAGTGAGCTTGAGATTCTCTCCCTTTTCCTCTACCCCTCCCCTTACTCTGGTGCTTTCTCTCTCTAAAATTAAAAAAAAAAAAATCATTTTAAAAAGGGCTGAATACAATAAAAATCCACCAAGTCAGCTTGTGTGAAAATAGAGAATGGTAGCAAAAAATGTGAGTGCTTACAACTCTATTTCATATAATTGCAATAGCAATATCAGGGTAAATGACTCACCTGAGGTTTTGGTCCCAGAATTTTTGAATATAATGTATAGGACATAACATTACAGGATGGATAGCCTATTCCAATTAGCACAGCTGATGTGAGGAACTGGGCCAGATGGATCATGGGGGTGTAGAAGCACCAGGCTTGTTCAGTTGGGCAACCAGTTGGTCCTTCATTGTGATCTTCTCTTGGAGATTTCCAAAGAGTAATAATAATTTCCCCAAATGTGGTATTAGGAATTGAATTATTATGTAAATCTGTTAAAACAAAATTAGCACAGTGCATTACTTGCTACTTTTAGATGAATAACAGGGGCAAACATTATAGAATTGTGTATGGTTATACCTTCCCACTGTATTTTGGGAAACTGATTTCCCCAGGGTAACAAGATAAAGAAGCCGACCCATACAACAATGAGTCCTCCCAGTAGAATGGCACGTTCGCCAATCCTGTGAAAGAACATAAACTTTGTAATTTAAAAACAAAACAGTATTACATAGTTCCATTACTTTTATATTTTAAAACTGTGATATAATATCTTGATCCTTTTAGTCATATACCAAATAATATGAATGTTAAATATAATTTTCCACTAAAAAGAACCAACTGATTTCAGATCTAGAACAGAAAACATGTAAGATGAGCCTGGAGGGGTGCCTAGGTGGCTCAGTCAGTTATGTGTCTGCCTTCGGATCAAGTCCAAGATCTTAGGGTCCTGGAATCAAGCCCCAAGATGAGCTCCCCGCTCTACAGGGAGTCTGCTGCTTCCTCTGCCCCTTCTCTGTTCCTGCTCTCTCTCTCTCTAATACATAAATAAATAAATCTTTTAAAAAAAGAAAAAGATGAGTCTGGATATTTTTTCCTACCAAAAGTATTAGATGCTAGAGGTGACTACTAGGCCCTCCCAGTACCTAGATAAAGGTACTCTGAGCCAATTTGAAGATGCTGGCCAAAAACGTAACAGTGTGAACACCAAAAATAATAGTAATAACAATGGATTAAAACACATAAAAACGTTATCTATGAATTCATATTATATTAAAATAAAATGCTCTTGGTTACTTTTAAAGGATGTTAGGAAGCTGAGTCATTATTTAAAAAAATCATTTAATAAAAGGAAGTAGTCATCTTGTCTTTCCTATACAAACTGTACCTCAAGATAACCAAATAATTGGTGATAAGAAGGTTCTCTTTAAAGAAAATATTCCAAAAAATTAAATAAAGACATGATAGAATTAAAAACCAGCATTATATAATGATCTATTAATAAATTAATGAATCTAGGAATGCTTGACAGTCACTAACAGTATAAAAAGAGATAAACAAAATGTAACATTTTTCATGATGTAAGCATATAATACCATCTATAAAGTATATTCTTGTCAAAAAATTGAACTTAAATTTCATCAAGCTTCTAGATCTAAGGACCAATTTTTGAGAAATATAGTAAACACAGGAAAATGTAAAACAACAAAAACAAGAACAAAAACACCACAGGGATTCACTTAATCAGCGAGATCCAAAATGCGAGAAACTATAAAACATACATCCTGGTTTCTTCAATTTGGAAGGGAAAATAAGAGAGAAAAATAAATGTATAGATTAAAAGGCTTAAGAAACTTAAGAGCCTGAGTCAAGTAAGTCGTGAAACAAAATAAGACAGTATGAAATAAAACAAATTTTAAAAACTATTGCAACCATAGAGAACATTTGAATACTGCTTGGATAATCAGAAATCACTTAATTTTAAAATTTGTTTTTGTTATTTATTTATTTAAGATTTATTTATTTTAGAGAGAGAGAGAGAGAGAAATAGAGCGCATGTGTGCATGCACTGGGGGGAGGGGCAGAGGAAGAGAAACTCAAGGAGCCTCCCTGTGGAGTAGGCAGATGAATCACACTTACCAAGGATTGATAATTGTTGAAGTTGGGTAATGGATATTAGAAATTCAGTACATGATGCTCTCTATTCCCTTGTATATGTTAGAAATTTTCTATAATAAAAGTGAAATATACAAACAAGACCAAAGGTCTCCTAAAACAGGGCACCTAGGGGGCTCAGTTGGTTAAGCGTCTGCCTTTGGTTCATGCCATGATCTCAGGGTCCTAGGATCAAGTCCTGCATCAGGCTCCCTGCTCAGTGGGGAGTCTGCTTCTCTCTCTCCCCCTGCCACCCTGCTCATGTTCTCTCTCTCTTGCTCCCTCTCTCTCTCAAATAAATAAATAAAATCTTTAAAAAAAGACTTCCTGGACGCCTGGGTGGCTCAGTGGGTTAAAGCCTCTGCCTTCGGCTTAGGTCAAGATCCCAGGGTCCTGGGATCAAGCCCCACATCGGGCTCTCTGGTTGGTGGGGAGCCTGCTTCTCTTTCTCTCCCTCTGCCTTCCTCTCTGCCTGCTTGTGATCTCTCTCTCTGTGTTAAATAAATAAACAAAATCTTAAAAAAATAAATAAAAAAAGACTTCCTAAAACGATATATACAAACCCAAACACCACATCACCCTCAGAATACCTACAAGGTTTCACATCTTTCTAACCTGATGTTCTCCCATTTGAAGGTTCCTATGTTTATAGACCCGAATAGAGGAGCCAAAATACAGATACAAACATAGACATAGATTTATATTCAAAATAAATAATAGTAAGTGCATTACAGAGTAGAGCAGTCCTGCTGATAGGCATTCTTACAGATTGTCCAATTCTCCCATTTGCCATTTCTTTCATTCTGCCCTAGCCAAATTTGTTTGCCTGCTTCTTTCTAGCACTGCTGCTCTCTCCCAACCCTGCCCTTGCTAATCTTTATTTTCTTCCTCTCTCCATTCTTCTTCATAGTACTTATCACTACCTGATTTTACATTTTTATTTATTGGTTTTCCCACCCATTAGCATACAAGCTCTTTGAAGGTATGAATAGGACAATTTGTAAAAATGCCTATCAGCAGGACTGCTCTACTCTGTAATGCATTTACTATTATTTATTTTGAATATAAATCTATGTCTATGTTTGTATCTGTATTTTGGCTCCTCTATTCGGGTCTATAAACATAGGAATCTTCATAGTATCTCCCATTACGCTTAACCCTACACACGGACTCAAGATTTGCTAATTGATTTTAGAACTTTATAAAGTTCTAAAGTATTTTTTAAAAAAGATTTTAAAAATTTATTTATTAGAGAGAGAGTGAGAGAGAGAAAGCATGAGCAGGGGACAGGAGAAGGAGAAGCAGCCTCGATCCCAGGACGCTGGGATCATGACCTGAGCGGAAGGCAGATGCTTAACCGACTGAGCCACCCAGGTGCCCCTAAAGTTCTAAAGTATTATTAAAGCATTTTAGGAATAATTAAATTCTTAGAATTGTCTAAATTCATCAACTAATGTGCCATCTTAGACTATATGAATGAACTTAATTTTATACAAGCACTTTCCCCAAAGCATGTTACTGCAGTTGTAGTTTTACAAAATGCTTCTTTAAAACAATGTTCTTGGGGTGCCTGGGTGGCTCAGTCTGTTAAGTGTCTGCCTTGGGCTCAGGTTGAGATCCTGGGATTCTGGAATTGAGCCCTGCAGCCCAGCCGGCTCCCTACTGAGCAGGGGGTCTGCTTCTCCCTCTCCCTCTGCTCATGCTCCTGCTCTCTCTCAAATAAATAAAAATCTTTTAAAAATTTTTAGAAAAGGGATGTTCTGTGGTCAAAGTTACAAGTAACTTTGAGAAATGCTACATAATGTCTTTGTCATTATGGTGATATTATATATATGCACTGAAGATTTGGAAATTTTAGAGTAAAAGAAGTTTGGTAATTTTACAGAATTTTCCAGACTTAACCATTGAATCTTTTCTGTTGTACAACCTATACAGCAGAATAGAATTTTATAAAATACACTTTAAGAAATACTTTAAATAAACCATAATATACAAAAGATATGTTAGAAGAAATTAATTCACTTTGTAAAATATCTTGCTTTACCAAAGAATATGCCATATGGTATAGAAATATCATGCTCCCTTAATAAACTTTAAATCTGTTTGCAACCATTCAAGGACTAAAAGTAATACACAATGAGAGAAAAACTTTAAGGTATTTTACAAACACAGTTGTTTACATTGTTAGCTCTGTTTCATGTTTCACTTTTTTAGAAAAAAGACTTTTTTAAAAGTCTATTTTAAAATTCACTGAAACAAAATCAAAGACACATAACTTACTTCTTGGAAAGTAATTTAATCCCCATGAAAATAATAACCGCCTCAACTCCAAGAGCAGCAAGTATTACTCCATCATATAATACAGCTTGTTCTCTAGTCCAGGCATACATATCCATTGTTAATGGAGTAACGATTCTAAAAAAAAAAAATTTTTTTAATTTAAATCATAGGCATTATAAATGTGAAATAGAAGCTTTAATAACAATATTGATATATTCAAGAATTTGCACCCCTTTTAGAAATGACACCAGTTCTACATTAAAAAAAAATTAACACATTTTAAGCACATTTTGTTGCTATGTGCACTAGCTACTAAGTTAGGCTGTTTGTATTTTTTATTTACTAATATTTATTCTAATTATATAAGTAATATATCCACATTGCAAAAATTCTGAAGGGCAGGAAAAGAAACAAACTGTAATTCTTACCATTCTAACTAACTAGCATGGTTAAATGGGTTTAAATTGGTTTCTTTTAAATTTCACTGAAATAAGTAATAACATAATAGTAACAATGTTTCTGTAATTAAGTTATTAGAAACTTGCTGGATTTTTCTTCCTCAGTCTCTTTCATCCCTATTTCTGAATGTATTTCTTTCCCTACTTCTTGTTTTTTTTGGAAGATTTAATTAATTTATTTGATAGAGTGAGTAAGAGAGAGACAGAGAGGGAGAAAGAGCAGAGGGAGTGACAGAGGGAGAGGGAGAAGCAGACTCCTCTCTGAGCAGGAAGCCCAACAGGGGGCTCAATCCCTGGACTCTAGGATCATGATCTGAGCAGAAGGCAGATGCTTAACTGACTGTGCCGCCCAGGTACCCTTCTTTCCCTACTTCTGAATGTTATTCTTCTTCTATATGACTGTCTCCTTCCTTGCCAAGATTCTTTTCCTACTCTCTATCTCCTCTATTAACTGGCTACAAAATCGAATTGAAATATATTGGGGCACCTAGGTGGCTCAGTGGGTTAAGCCTCTGTCTTTGGCTCAGGTCATGGTCTCAGGGTCCTTGGATTGAGCCCCGCATCGGACTCTGCTCAGTGGGGAGCCTGCTTCCCCTCTGTGTGCCTGCCTCTCTGCCTGCTTGTGATCTCTCTCTCTGTCAAATAAATAAATAAAATCTTCAAAATATATATATATATATTTAAGATACTCATTCTTAAAAAAAAAAAGAATATCACCATTTTTAATTTGATTATCAGAAGAGCTGATGTGGAAAATGGTTTGGTAGTTTCTCAGTAAGTTAAACATAGAATTACCATATGATTCAGCAAATCCACCTCTGGGTATATAACCAAAAGAACTGAAAGCAGGGACTCAAACATATACCTGTACACCAGTGTTCATCACAGCATCATAGTATTATTCACAAATGCCGAAAGGTGGAAATAACCCAAAATCCACTGATAGATGAATGGATAAATGAAACTGGTATATAAACACAATGGAATATTATTTAGCCATAAAAGGTATGAAATTCGAATATATGCGATAATATGGATGAACCTTAAAAACATCTTGCTAAATGAAATAAGCAAGACACAAAAGGACAAAAGGAAATGTGTTGTATGATTCCATTTATTTGAGGTACCTAGATTGGGCAAACCCACAGAGAACGTAGAATAAAGGCTACCAGGGGCTGGGTGAGGGGCACTGGGGACTTACTGTTTAATGAGTATAAAACTTCTATTTAGAATGAGGAAAAGATTCTGGAAATGGATAGGAGTTATGGTTGTACAACATTTGTGAATAGACTTAATGCCACTAAATTGTACAATTAAAAACAGTTAAAATGGTACACTTTATGTTATGTATATTTTACCACAATTTTTAAAAATGCCCCCAAAATCAGATGAACTGAAATTTTCACATACTTCAATAATTTTAAAAATAAAAAATCAAGCAAATCTACATGTACTGGCATAAAAATGTTACAATGATTACAAAGGAATAAACCAAATTTTCAAGTGATGTCCATATTCTATGTTGATTTAATATACACACACACCCCACTACTTATATAGAAAAGAATTTGAAAAATTAATACTGAAATATTAGCAGTGGTTACTTCCAGGGAAAGAAGTGGATGTGGAGATACAGTTATAGAGTTTAGAATATTTATACCAAGAATGTACTATTTTTACAATAAAATGGAAAGGCATTTTAAAAACAAAAAGCCATATGATAGCTAACAGTCAACAAAACCTACACAAGTCAAGGATTTTATAATATACTACTTTTTTTTTTTTCAGGATCAGAGCTTGAATAGAATTAACATTGCCAGACTGAACCCAATACATGTAAATATAAATAGATAGTTATATAGCCTAAAGTTAATTAAATCATGGCACTGAAGTTTTAGAACTATATTAAATATATATATATAAAACTCAAAAAAAGGAAAGAAAGACTAGTGACCAGATTCCTTTATAAGGAAGTGAGATAAAGTAGTAAGATAACAGATAAGTATTAAACTGTATTCAGGTTAAAAGCATCAAATTTATATGTACTTTTTTCATCATGACAAAAAATATGCCTTATATAAAGTTTTTGAGAACATCGATATACCTGATTAACGTTGTATTAAGAATTGCATTATTCATTATTATTATTCATAATAATTCATATTCATTATTATTCATTATAATTTGTATTATTATAAGTTGCATTATTTATGTAATGTGATTTGATGAAGACAAAATAAAACTTACGTTTCAAAAAGGGCAAAGATAAATAGAACCACAAAAAACAGAACATTGGTGGCCACAACCGCAACTTGATCAATATTTCCTGGTGGAACCTGAACTTCATCTGTACTTGCTATAATAAATAGGAGAAAAATTTTATTACTTAAACATCTAATTTTTCTGATGACACTAAAATAATGTCGAAATTATATGTAGCAAATTCTATGACTGAACATTTAAAATCACTTTTAGGCTCAAAGCAGTTTAAAAGTAACAATTTAAGACAGAAATAATTTTTATTTTTTAAAGATTTTACTTATTTGAGAGAGCTAGAGCACAAGCAGGGGGAGCTGCAGAGGGAGAGGGAGAAGCAGACTCCTCTCAGAACAGAGAGCCCAACGTGAGCCTCGATCCCAGGCTCCTCCGATCACGACGTGAGCCAAAGGAAGATGCTTAACCAACTGAGCCACCCAGGTACCCCAACAGAAATAATTTTTATAATGGCATTTGAAAATAAAGTGAATTTTCTTCCCAGGAGCTATACTTTCTGTTATCTATAGGAAATAGTCGTATTTTCTACAAGCTTTCTCTCAATCTAAAACAGGAATATTATAAAATTATATAAAATGATCTCATACTAAAAATATTTCCATTGCAGGCACCTGGGTGGCTAGTTGGTTAAGCGGCCACCTCGTGGTTTCAGTTCAAGTCATGATCTCAGGGTCAGGAGGTTGAGCTCTGCGTCAGGCTCTGCATTTCAGTGGGGAGTCTGCTGTAGATTCCCTTTCCCTCTCCCTCTGCCTCTCTCCCTGCTCATGTACTCTCTCTTTCTCGCCCTCAATAAATAAAATCTTTTAAAAAAGTAAATTTCCATTGCAAGGTTTTTTCCTATTTCACTTAAATTTAAACTTATGAGGATTTCAATGAAGACCTCATAATAGTTTATTAAATCAGTTAGTTCTGTGATTCACTTCAATGGATATATATTTTGAATTTCAATGCTATGTGAAATTAGAATTAGTAAATATCTTCATGTTATTACCACAATTCTTCGAAGTCCTTATGTTATTATTTATATTTTTATCAAGGAATACATTTTACGGGGCACTTGGGTGGCTCAGTCGTTAAGCATCTGCCTCCAGCTCAGGTCATGACCCCAGGTCCCGAGATCAAGTCCCAAATCTCTCTCCCTCATCATCAGGAAGCCTGCTTCTCCCTCTCCCACTCCCCCTCCTTGTGTTCCTTCTCTCTGTCTCTCTCTGTCAAATAAATAAATAAAATGTAAAAAAAAAAGAAAAAAAGAAATATATATTGCAAATAACCACCAAGATTTGATGGTGGTTTTATAAATTAGGAGGGCAGGGGCGCCTGGGTGGCTTAGTCGTTAAGTGTCTGCCTTTGGCTCAGGTCATGATCCCAGGATCCTGGGATGGAGCCCAACATCAGGCCTTCCGCTCAGCGGAGAGCCTGCTTCTCCCTCTCCCGCTCCCCTGCTTGTGTCTTGTGTATACTCTCTCTCGGTAAGATAAATAAAATCTTTAAAAAAATAATAATAAATTAGGAGGGTAAAGTGAGTGTACTTATTTATCTTGAACTATGTAGTTAAGCTGCACACTATTGACTGTGAATAGGACTATTTCTGATGTAATCAAGAAGTGTGAAGCCATATTTATCTACTTATATACATCTGTCACGCTATTTTATAAATTATCCACTTATTCAGAGTAAACCAAGTTGGTAATTCAAGAACATCTTTATTTTCTGTGCTATCTTTAAGCGTATGTGTAGCAGCAGCAGGGGGCAAGGGGCTACTTCCATCAGACAGTTTTTCTCATCATAAAAAAGTTGGAAGCCAGTCTTTACTCCTTTGAATCAAAAGGCAACCCTGCCCCACGTAAGACTGGAGTTTGCTTCATATGTGCTTAGTTTCCCGCAGCCTCTACCCACTACTGGTTTCAATGGGGAAAGCTCTGAAACGTTGCATTCTAGATTATGAGGACTGACTGGGTATCCAATTATGAGGGTTTTTTAGTTTTTGTTTTTTTGTTGTTGTTTTGTTTTCTTTGACAGAGAGAGAAAGACACAGGAAGAAAAGGAGCACAAGGAGTGGGAGAGAGAGAAGGAGAAACAGGCTTCTCGCTGAGCAGGTAGCCCCATGAGGGGCTGGTTCCCAGCATCCTGGGATCATGACCTGAGCTGAAGGCAGACGCTTAACGAATGAGCCACCCAGTCTCCCCAAATTATAAGAATTTTTAAGAAAACAATAGATTCATATATTGATTCAAAGACTATGTAATTAGAAATTATAATCTATCCAATGATAGTATTTTTAATAACAGCAAAAAAACGGGCGGATTTAAATACTTACTGAAATTGAAAAATGACTTTTGTTTTGGAAACCATTTTGAAGTACTTAGATTCTTAAGAAAGAAAATAAGTCTGGTTTTTCTAAATTCTCATTTGTGCAGTGCTGTGCAACAGACCTCTGACATGATGGAAATGTTCTTTGCCTGTGTTGTATAATTCAGTTAGATGCTAGCCACATATACCCATAATTTAACACTTGAAATGTTGCTAGTGTGCCTGAGGAATTTCTTAAATGTAATTTAATTTAAATAGCCATATGTGGCTGGTGTCTACCATACTGGACAGTGTGTTGCATAGACCAGCAGCATCAGCTTCCATGATAGCTTATTATAAATGTAGATTCTCAGAATATCACTAGGTTCATCAGATTTAGTAAATAAAAATACAGGATACCCAGTTAAGTTTGAATTTGTGATAAATAATAATAATATTTTCTGTGCAATATTTGAAATTTAAGTATAAGAATGTTCCATGAAATATCTGAGGCATATTTATAATAAAGATTATTCATACAAATAAATAAAAAAAATTAAAAATATAAATATAATAATAAAATATATTATTTAACTATATATTATATTTTATTTATATATTTTATTATATATAATAAAATATATTATTATATAATATTATTAAAAATTAAAAATAAATAAATAAATAAATAAAATAAAAGATCATTTGTTGCTTATCTGAAATCTAAATTTAACTGGCTGAGACATATTTACACTAAAAAATTATTCAAATTCAACTGGGCATCCTGTGTTTTATCTGGCAGCCCTAATCAGCCCTTTTCCCCCAGGCCTAGTGATTCAGAACTGGCATTTTAACAAGCTTTTCAGGTGCTTTATAAGCATGTTAAAGTCAGTGAAGCACTGATCGATATTGTTATCCTTTTCCAACTTCTGAAAAGATTTCACTTCTGATGTATCTCCTTTGTCGTCCCACGTTATACTCACCCTCTTCAAATTGTTCATTCCTTTTATCTGATAGGTCCTTTAAGTTAGCACCCTATTTTTCACATTTTAAGCAAAGTGGCTTATACCCCCTGCTGGCACTTGCTCACCATTCTTTCTTTCCTTTGCTTTTCTTTCATTTTGAAAGCCTTCAAATATATATTCAGCTCCTCTATTCAACAATATTTTGCCACACTTAATTCATCTACCCCTTCCTTTTTTTTCTCTCCCTCTTTGTTGCTGTAGTTTTTCACTGGCTTACTCTGAAATTTGTATCTCTAGCTTCCATCTCAATGGCCAAAGTTACGAACGCCTCAGCATTTCTGAGTTTTTCTACTGTAGCAGTATATTTAGCTTGATCCAAACCAAAATCATTTTCTCTGTTCAACTGATGTCCCTTCCTAAATTCTTGTTCTCACCTATTCTTTCACTTATCTAGACTCAAAACCTGACAGACATTTTCAACAACTCCCTCTACTCCTTAATATGCCATATCTAATCTGTCAAGAATCTTGACTTTTTCTTTCCCCTTCAAAAACTCGTATCTATTCCTTCTCCATTCTTAGCTGCTGCCCTAGTTCAGGCCTTTACACACCTGTATTAGTCTCACATGGAATCTATTATCAGACTTCTTTTTTCAAAAACTTACTAATGCTCCTCACCACTCTGTTCTCCACCCTACTACTTTTAACTTAACCTTCCACTAGTTTTGTCATGAAATTAAATAAAATGGCTATAAAAGTACTTGGTAAAATAACACTGTGTTTTTTTCACAACTTTCCAAACTCCTTAAAGGCAAGAACTGAGTTGCAATCTTTTGCACAGAGGGGTACACGCCCCAAGAAGTAAAATAGTGGTTTATTTAGTAAAATATACCTACTGGCCAGATTGGATACCTACTTCTGAGTTCAGAGAAAGATCTAAGGGATGAAAATATACACTTGCAGAGTATACCAAAAGAATAAAAATACACGAGAGAAACCTATTCCCATGATTAAGGGAGTAAAGAAATGCTTGATACAGAAAAACACATTTGGAAGGAAAGTTACTGAAATCATCCCAAAGAACTGGAGGGTTTTAGGATATTGGCTCTTTACAACAAAGACGAAGTGATTTTTTTAGCAATGGTTTTAGCCTTGCCAATCATGAACACCAAATAACTGATCTGGGCATAACTTTTTAATTTTTTTAAATTTTTAAAAATTAAAAAAAAGTAAAGATTTTATGTATTTATTTGAGAGAGAAAGAGATTGAAAGAATGAGTGGGAGGAGCAACAGATGGAGAAGCAGACTCCCCTTGGAGGGGGAGCCCTACTTAGGACTCTCCTGGGATCATGACCCAAGCCGAAGGTAGATGCTTAACCAACTAAGTCACCCAAGGAGCTCCTAGGCATGCCTTTTTAAAAAATAATCAATTTAGGGGTGCCTGGGTGGCTCAGCCAGTTGAGTCTCTGCCTTCAGCTGGGTCATGATCCTAAGGTCCTGGGGTTGAGCACTGCATTGGGCTCCCTGCTCAGTGGGGAGCCCGCTTCTCCCTCTCCCTCTGCTCTTCCCCCTGCTTGCGCTCTCTCTCTCTCTCTCAAATAAATAAATAAAATACTTTAAAAAATAATAATCAATTTAGGTAACTTTCAACTTTGAAGATCCTCCCCGGTCACCCACTGTACTGTCCTCAGAAGCAAAATCCAAGTAAATATCAGACAGACAGAATCATCAGAAACACTTTGATAATGTTCTAGCAATTTAGTCAAACAGGTTAAATAGTACCTTCTTCAAAATTAACATTTTTACACTGTCGTCCTGAGTCATCCACACGATGTTCTCTTAAATAGAAAAAAATAAGTATTGTATCCATGAAAAACTTAGTATAAGAGATAAATGACTTAAATTTATTAGTAGCCTCCTATTTTTGCACATTCTGATATGGGTTTCTTTTACTGACTTCTGAGTAATGAGATTACTACCAGTGAGATATAACCAACAAAATTCAAAAGGTACAAGTTACAATTACTATATTATCCTATAAAATGAAAAATAATATTCAATTCATTCAAAAGCACACATGATCTACCTTAATAAATATTTTAAGTTTTCCATGATTTTGAACATTTGTTGTTAATGTTTTTGGGCCTTTGGATAAAGTACTCCAAGGAAATATAAAGTAATAAAACTTCTGTAGTTTTATAAAATTTCTTCTAATAAATAAAAAAGATAGGAGAGGTAAGTAACTTTTGGGTTTAAGGTTGATACCAATCATTAATCAACTTAAAATGTTACTTTCATGCTATTCCCCGATTTAGAAACCTATAGTTAGGAAATCAAGATCAAACCTTGAGTCTTCAAAGACTTTATTCTCATTTATCAGATTGTCCATTATTTGTTATGAGTACTATATTCATTAGCTGATCAAAACACGAACATGATTATAGATATCAAAAGCCAAACAAAGCCTTTATAGGAATAATTATCTCCCAATAATGATAATGCTTATTTAATTTCACAATTTTACAAAGGTAGTTTTATCATTTCTATCTAATTACCTTAATAGAATAAGGATCAGAATAATATTTAAAACTCCCAGGAACGCGCCAAGTAAAACTGGTGCTGTGTACATGTTTATCTGTAGTTTAATGGTATCCCATGTCACGCCCTTTTCTCCAATGAGAGCAAAACAAGTCTGAAAAACTTAATAAAATAAAATGTATACAGATGAATTATTAAGTAGGAGGCACAAGCTAAAAAAATGTGAAAGACATTTACAAGATTAGAAGCAACATTATGGAATCATCCATCTACATCATGTATCTCAATAGAGGCAAGAAATTTCAGGGGCATGGGGTACAATACTATTTCTTCTGTATAAAGCATAGATATTCATACAGTACATAAAAGATATACAATTGATCTGTGGTATTAGGAAAAAAATGTCTAAGAAGGCTCCTAATAATGAGAAAAATGTTAAACACCGATGTACATATACTCACAAAGTTTTATATCGGAAGTAACTTGTCAGTATCTTCCTTTTTAAAAAAACATCTCCATGGGAAATCTAAACTATCCAGTTTCTTCTATAAATAAATCATGACTTAATTTAAGAAACAGAATGTAACATTTTAAGTCAATATTTCAAATTATCAATGTGTATGTAAGGTATTTAAATTATATATGTTTTTAAAATTTGGATCTATGGCAAAAATCAGATTGGAAGAGTACTGGTTTGCTTTCCTGATGTAGATTCTATATCTGACTCTTCCAAAATTTACATGCAACCTTAAGGTAAAGATGAAGTAAGATACTATATTTAAGATACTTAGAACAGTGTCTAGCACATAGTAAGCATTCATTAAATGCTAGTGCTGTTAATGTGGTTATTATAGGAAAGGTCAACTAATCTTTTTCTGGTCTATTATTTACTCATCTAAATATAATATAAATATTTAAATGAGGTAATCTGTAAAATACCTTTTTCCTATCTCTTTCTTTTTGATTATTTATTTTATTCTTAGGTTGAAAATGTGGCAAATCAATGAACAAGATGATACAAATTTTAGTGCTGATCTTTTTTTTTCTAATGTCCTGTATGCCTTTATACTAGCTAGTACTGTCTCTGAACTTCCATTTTCTTGGCTCTAAAATGTTATGAGATTTATTGCATGCTTTTACCTCAGTTATTTTATTTTGTTTTATCATTATTTAATCTTTAAAATACTTCTTAAGTGGTCTAAATATTTACTGAGAACCTAAGTCTATACCAGGAACTGTGCTAGATACCGAGGGTAGAGTGGTAAATAAAAAAGACCAGACTGTATCTTCATATATTTTATAATATGGCAGTCAGTCCAATTATTCTACATTTGTGCTTATTATATTTTACTCCAGAATACTAAACTGAACCATTAGATTTTGGTGTAGGATAAATTAGATTATCTATTTTAGAGCTTTTTCTTGGCTATCTAAAAGGAAGTAATGGAAATGGGTGAGGGTGGGATATTAATGATGAAGTAAACTGAGCTGGATTCAAAGCAATGATATTCATAACTGTAATATTCAAAATATGAGACAATTATATGTTTTTTAATGTTTTCTAAGCATAAAGATTACTAATTTATCTAATCAGCAAAAAATTACCTGCCTTGGGGAAGTACTAAATTTCATTAATAATGTTTTACACTCAAAGTTCAAATGAAGCTTTGGAAGAAAAATGGTCTTTAAACAGTCTTTCAAAAATTCTTTCATTTTCTTCAACCTTAGAAAAATCTGAAAGGCATGGGCAAAGGGCAGAAGGGTAAAGAACCTTCTATAACTTTCCTTGAATACTCAGTCAAAAGAATTCTGTTTCTAATAACCGGGGCAAACTATTATGGAGATGTCAAGCTAAATGATTATTTCAAAGAACATATACTTTGGAGTCAGAATTATCTTTACACCTCATATTTCCCATATGCTATCTGGCTGACCTTGAATAATTTAGATTCTCTATGCCTTGGTGTCCTAATCTGTAAAATGGGACTGATATAATTTGCTTTAGAGGACATTTGTTAACACATATAAAGAGCCTAGCCTCCCGATGGATCAAAAAATATTAGTGTCCTTTCAGGTATGAGGTTTTATACTTGGACCCATTTAACATTTGAACCTTGAAATTTCTCCCATTCAAGTAATGACAAGTGAAAAATCCCTACCTGGACCTAGAATAAAACCCAATGCTTGACATGCACTAGTGTTTGCCATGGAACTTGTTCTTTCCTGAAGGGAAGTAGCACCGGCAATATATGATCTAATAACTGCCACATTTCCTAAAAAAAGACACAATAATTCAAAGTAAAAGAAAATATTCTTCAGTTTATAGAATTCAACTTAATTTGGCTTTATATAGAACAAAAATCACTGCTTCCTCTTTATGATCATACAAAGCATGTACATTGAGCAAATGTATAAGTTAATGGAAAATATTGCTTTCAGTAACATGAAAACACAGTTAAAGATCTGAATGAATGAAAAAGGCATTAGAGAAATGTTAAACTTTTTTTCTTCATTAAATATGGAGAAAGCACTGAGTAAATGGCATACTACTGATTGTTACAACTATTTTTAAAACAAAGATGTCAGACACTGCATGCTTTGCACCCATAATATAAGAAACAGAAAAAGAAATCCACTATGAATTGGGCTGAAAAAAATTTATTGAAAAAAATTCTCTTGAGTTCTTATTATGTGCAAGAGATTCTGTAAGGGGCCACAGAATATTTCAGGAAGTCATAAATTATCTCTCATTATAAAAGTTTTCTATCTGGTTAGTGATAAAGGATGAAAACAATGCAAAACAGTATGTAAGCAAGTGCCACAGACTAGAGAAAGGAAAGATCTGTTAAGGAATAGTTACCTAAGAAAGCTTTATGGAAGATACAGAACTTGAACTGAATCTTGAAGGATGAAGAATGATGGGAACAGAATAAAGAAACTATAAGTAATGGGAACATCATGAGGAAAGGCAAAATAACAGGAAAGATATGTGTCTATTTGTAATGAGAGATCTATATGTGAGATAGGATATTTTGAGGGGGTGACACCAGCTGAGAGAGGGCCATAAATGTCAGCATGAATGTAGGTCTGACACAGCCAAACATATACATACATATATATTACCTGCTCCAAATCCCACCAATCCACGAGCAACCAACATGTAGTATTTATTATGAGAAGCTGGAACGTGGACATAGGCATAGAGGCAGTTAGCCGCAACCGAAATGAAGATGGAGACAGTAAGAGGTTCTTTTCTTGGTCTATAATTAGACCACAAACCAAATATAGGTGAAGCTACCATTTGGCCAAGACTAAATGAAGCAATAACCCAGCCCAAAAAACTTGCATCAGCTGTCTGATCAATCTGCAGAAAAAAGTACAATGCTTTAAGAATTGTTATCCAAGAAAAATAAAGGTTATAAAACTTAAATACATTTTTCAGACCATGTAACATTTCCTATTTAAAGAAATAAAAACAATAATTCTAACATATAAGTTTTGTGACACTATTATTTATAATAAGGGATTTGAACTTCTGACATTATAATTAAATGTGCTACCAATTCACTACACATTAGGAAAAAAATGCTTGGGAAACTTCATCTTTTAGGATGATTTATGGGAATTTCTGGTTCATAAAAATCTTGTTAAAAATAACCACATTATATATATAAAACAATCACATCATAAAAATAATACGCCATTCCTTAATTAGTATAATGTTAATATTGTTGGTGGTGCCTGGGTGGCTCAGCTGGTTAAGCATCTGCCTTAGGCTCAGGTCACATTCCCTGGGTCCTGGGATGGAGCCCCACATCGGGCTCCCTGCTCAGCAGGGAATCTGCTGCTCTCTTCCCCTCTGCTTCTCCATCCTGCTCATGTTCTCTCTCGTCTCTCTCTCTTCTCTCTCTCTCTCTCAAATAAAATAAATAAATAAAATCTTTTAAAAAATAATGTAAATATAATTGTTTAGACTTATGCTACTCCATAAGCTAAATAGCCATTAGCACCATAAATGTATTTTTTTCCATAAACGTATTTTTTTAAAAATTGGGTACAATAGTCAAAACCTTAAAGAAGAGAATAAAAACACAAAAGTTGAAAGATAATTCTCTCATTAAACCTATTATTAATTCTTCCATTCAACATAGACAACTTAGGGTTCTACCACTGAAAGAAGGTTTATATATCACAATGAATGCTGAGGAGAGAACCAAATGATTAAATTCAGAAAATGAAATACTTAAAAAAAATAGAAAATTTTAGCTCACAAAAGGGACTATGGAATAAATTAGCAGACTTTTTAAAAATATATGATAAGCTATACAGTAATTTGGAAAAATCAGAACCATTAAATTTTAGAAAGTAAGATTTAAATATACTCAGGTTAAGTGACAGAACATAAGGAAAACCACAGTCTTTTCTTTTCTAAATATATTTTTAAATAGTTTAAAATGGAAATATTTGGGTACATTTTCTTGTTGGGGATGAGAAATAGGAGTGAATATGTATAATGATACACAATATTAAAGTTCTAGCCTTAAAAATATCTCTTATTTTAGGCACTCTGGTTTTTATTTTCTACCTACATTACCTTTGGTGCCTTTGATCTATTAAAATATAAAATAACTTCATGTAATAAAAATATTTTAATTAATTTTCAAAAAAGCAATAATAATGCAATTTAATGATAAATGTGGTTTGAAAGCAAAAGGATAAAACTGTCTTCTCAGGATAGCAATTGATTATAGTCAAGTAGCCATCTCATAGAAGCCAACTCTTAGGGATGGCTCTAACAATATTAATAGTATTTGCTAGAGACCAATGGAAACTTTTAATTGGCTACTATTCTTTTTTTTTAATTTTTAATTTTTAATTTTTTTATTAACATATAATGTATCATTAGCCCCAGGGGTACAGGTCTATGAATCACCAGGTTTACACACTTCACAGCACTCACCATAGCACATACCTTCCCGAATGTCCATAACCCAACCACCTTCTCCCTACCCCCTTTCCCCCCGCAACCTTTAGTTTATTTTGTGAGATTAAAAGTCTCTTATGGTTTGTCTCCCTCCCGATTAATCGGCTACTATTCTTTACGGTGACTGGAAAACTGGAATCTCCTAGAATTCTATTATAATTGCAACAGGAAATAAAATGGTTTCGGAGATACAGTATATACACTATAAGAGAAGGCAGTCACTTCAGTAACTGAACTGTTATCTGTGCTCATATGTGTTTCTCTTATAGTAATAACAGCATCTTATTTCTGGTCCTCTGGCCATTTCCGGTGATGTCTATCACACTGTTTTCAGAATAAAATCCAAACTGCTTATTATGAAAAACTAGCTCATAAGTTGGCCACTATCCCTCCTCTCTAAAGTCCTCTCTCTGCACGTATCCTTCCCCCAATTCTAATTTCTAGCCACATAGAACTGTTCGAATTTTCCAAAATGAGTCAAGTTCTTCGCCTCCAGGACTTTGTGCTGGTTTCTCTACTGCTCCCTTTTACCAGCAATGCCTTCCCACCTCCAACTCCCTGGCCCACACCTTATCTTCAGGAAACTAACATCTGCAGACCTTCAGAACTCAGCTCCAGTGTGACTTTGGAAAGTCTTCCAGAATTTAAGTTTGGATTAGAAACATCCCCCTAATAGCCCATGTCTATCTGTCTGCCTCTCTCTCTCCTTCTCTCTGAATCTCTCTTTCTCTTTCTCTCTCTCTCCCACACATACACACCCATACATTTTTTTTAAAGTTTTTTTTTTTAAATTTTATTTATTTATTTATTATTTAGAGAACAAGAGAGCAGGGGGGGGGCAGAGGAAAAGGGAGAGAGAGAGACAGAGAATCTCAGGCAGACTCTGCACTGAGCACAGAGACCCACACAGGGCTCAATTCCACGACCCTGAGATTATGATCTGAGGTGAAATCAAGAACCAGTTGCTTAACCAACTGAGCCAACCAGGCACCCCATACCCATACTTTTAGACTTTTATGAATGTATAGTATATAGTAATCATCTGTAATAACTTGTATTACACTGCAGTGAAACTTGGATCTATATGGTCTCTAAACAAAACCCTTTCCAAACTCCAAAGTACATGGTATTGAATATCAAAACATTATTCTCTAAAAATGTTAATAACATTGACAAAGTCAAAGTTCTAGAAATCTTCATGCTTTGCTATAGGAATTAAGACATGAATATGGGTGTTCCAAGCCTCTTTATGTGTAGATCATTGCTCATTAATTCAATTAATAGTCACTAAGTGCCTTTCTATGACAAAAACTATGCTAGAAAATAGGGGTAGAAAGATGAGTTAATACAGACTTTCCAAACCGGGTTTCATCATCAAGGAGTGTCCAAGCCAGGCTTTGCTTATCCAGTAATTGAGTAGCTGGTGGGGGTGGGAGGGAGGGGGAATCACATGTTTCAATTTCTTATCTGTCAAATGAGGATATCTTCACAGAGTTGTTATAAGAATTATTTGAGCCAATACCTGTGTAGTGCTTAGGGCAATGTCAGCATATATATGGACTCAATGAATGTTAACCTATACTACATAAAAACTAATATTTTTTAGTACTTTGTTTTACTAATATGTCAATTTTATTATTATACTTTATTATAATTCATGCATGAGTATTCTCACTATCTTCCTGGCCCTATAAGATAACCTATCCTTCCAACTCAAAATCTAGGTTTAAGAATATAAATTTTCCTGGATATTTATCCCACTTCTGGGCAACAAAGACTGAGCAATCACTTGGCTTATGGCTATCTATCAGCCAGAGCCAGAAAGAAGTACAATTCAGAGGTTCACACCAGCGCCAAATTCCTTTCAAATACTTTACTGTTTTGTTTTGTTTACTGGGGTTTTTTTGGGGGGTGGGGGGGAGGTCAAGTTTTTTATCTTTGTCACATATAGCTTTTAAGCTAAGTAATATTTGTCAACATATTATCATAAAAGAGATGGTAGCCTTAAATTAAGATTTTAGAAGTTTAACCTAGTAGACATAGTACTGGTTAAGAGTCAGATTTTGGTTTCAGATAGGTTTGGCTCTGCAATTTTCTAGCTGTGTGACCCTAGGCAAGCTACCTAACTTTCTGAGTGTGAGTTTTTCACCTGCCAAACAGGAGTGATAATAATAATTTCACAGAGTTGTTATGAATATCAAAAGGTGAAAGGTTTATTACTGTACCTATCACACAGCGAACTTTCATTATTATTAAGAAATAACTTGAGAAAATTAGTTGATAACTTTTTTAGTGAAATTACTATATTTGTATTGCCAAAGAACTAGTTATAAGTTTATGGACTCACTAAATTTACCTTTAAAGAGCTTTCAAGTATCTGAAGAAAGGAGTGTACTTTTTCAAAATTCAACATATTGTGCCGAGTAGACCCAATTATTGTAGATACTCTTCTTTTGATAATTTTGAAGCTAAACAGACTGAATAAAAGGACCATAGAAATAATAAGAGTTTTGACGCATGGAAATATATTTTTGGGAAAAAAGATATTGCTCTAGAATTGTTAAGTATTCTGCTTTAATTCTAGTAACTATGCCAGTAAGGAAAGAATTTTTAGTGTCATGTGTAATAATTTCAAGTAATATAATTTTTTGATTAATTTTCAAATAAATTTCAAAGTAGCAATGAAAACGTGGCACCAAATCAGTAAAAAATGAAGTTTGTATTTCTGTCCTTATATTCCTTTTAAAATATCAGATATTTTAAAAGTTAGCATTTTCAGAAAGTTAAAAATTCATAAAAACTAAAAAATCTAAAATGAAATATAAAATAGTAAGTTTTTGTATCATAGGCATTATTTTTAATCTTCAGGTATTCATCAAATATGTCTAGTATTTTTGTTGAAGCCATCTGAGCATCCTAACAATCTAGTAGGGAAGTTAATTCTCCATAAACACACTGTTATGACACTCAGTGGTAAGTGTTAATAATAAAGGGGTATGGAAGCACACAGGAAAACCTTCTAACTCAAACTGGGCTGGGGAACAACCAGAGAAGGCTTTTGGGAACAAAGCCTTGAAGAATGAATAAAAGATAACAGGGAAGTAGGGTGGAAGGGAAGGACAGAGGAAAGGAGAGAAAAAGGCAGGGAAAGCATTCCAGAAAAAAATGTACAAAGACCCTAGGAAGCTAGGTTCATTCAAGTAGATATATCTAACAAATTGTTTGCTGTAGATCTAACATGGACCAAAGCTTAGGATTTAGGCTACAATACACATACACAAACGTGCGTGAGTACACACACACACACTGTTCAACCTCTGGGAAAAACCAACATATAAGGAGCAAGTTGATAAAGAAAACTCACAAAAGACTTTAAGAACAAATATTTAAAGAGCAAAGCCAGGAAAAAGAAACGTATAGAAGCTAAGAGAGGATTTTCAGAAGCAGGGAGAGGACAACAATGTCAAATGCTACTCAAATGTCACCTAAAGTACTGAAAAATATCTATTGCTCAGCAATTAAGTAATTGAAGACCTTAAGGAGAGCAGTTTCAGGCCATCACAGGAGTTAATCTGATCACAGCAGTTTAATGAGTGAATAGGAGGTAGGAGAGTAGGAGGAACTCCATCAAGAATCTTAACTGAAATATTGTTATAGATGAATTACATCTGCAACTTATATACTGATTTTCAGTAAATTCATTCCTGGAGATTTAAGACAGAATTGACATATATTTACATTATGTTATATGTCATATATATATAATATACACAAATTATATATATAATTTATTTGTATATATATACAAATATACACATATATGTACATATGTATATATATACATATATACAAATATATATATAATATATACAAATACATATATAATGTATTTGTATATATTATATATATGACATATAACATAATGTGAATATATGTCAATATATATATAATCATCAAGTCCTACAAGTCTATCTTTAAAATATATATATATAATTTATTTATATCTATCTTTAAAATATATATAATATATAATATATATATAATATATATAATAAATATATATAATATATATTTTAAAGATAGACTTGGTAGGACTTGATGATTAACTGATATCAGGGTACCCACTAAACTTGCATCTTCTTGACCCCTTCCTTCCCATCTAGTAACCAAAGCATAAAAACACATATATTATCTATTCTTTTTACAATGTCATCTGACAACCCAAATTAATTCTACAGGAAAGCACAAAATTACTGCATAGAAATGTCATTTGTACATTTTGGGAATTCAGACAATGTGTAATGTGTAGTGTCTTTTTTTATCAAGGAGCTGGTATTGATAGGATGTGAAAGTGGTTAGTAAGTAGGTGACCATACATCTACATTTGCCTGGGACTGTCCAGGATCCTGTTTTCCTGATACAGTACTCCCTTCACTTCAAGAGTGTTCTGGTTTGCACAATAAAGCATTTGATCACCTTACCTGCAAGCCTTTTTTGAGGAATTACTATCTCAAATTACTCTAGTAAGGATTAAATCAATAAGACACCAGAGAGATTCTTAAGAAAACTTTTAACTATGTAAGAGTTACTATTACTATAGCTACTTAAGAGAATAATAGATTGAAGTGTACAAACCTTTTGGAGATATGGCCATATTGACATTATCACAATGGAAAATCCTGTAAAGAGGCAAAGTGTGTTATTTATGCTTAAAATGCTTTCATCAATATTTATAGATATAATTTTTTGAACTATAACATGGACTTTATTTATTTATTTCAATATTTTATTTATTTATTTGACTGAGAGAGCACACAGTGGGAGCAGGAACAGCAGGTTCCCCACTAAGCAAGGAGCCCAACACAATGTGGAGCTTGATCCCAGGACTCTGGGATCATGACTTGAGCCAAAGGCAGATGCTTAATAACCAATTAAGTCACCCAGGCACCCAATACATCATTCTTTTTAGAAAGCCTATTTTGAAAAATAATTTAGTTATTAGTTTCATTTTAGTGTATTTTGAGTATTGATTTAGACGAAAAGAGGACTGAAATAGTAAAATAATATTTGAAATCAAGGTTACAATTACACAATCAAGAAACTTATAACAGGTAAAATGTTTAACATACTAATTAAAATCCAAAGTTAAAATAATTTTCTTCTCTGCTATTAAAATTAAAATTATTACTTATAATTTTAGATAATTAACTACTAAAAATTAGAAGTATTTCATTTTACTTTATTTTATCTTAATTCCAGTAATAGTTAACATACAGTGTTATATTACTTTCAGGTGTACAATATAGTGATTCAACACTTCCATATATTACCCAGTGCTCCTCATGACAAGTGCACTCCTTAATCCCCATCCTTTATTTCATCCAACCTCCCACTTCCTCTTCCCCTGACTGGCCATCAGTTTGTTCTCTATAGTTAGTTAAGAGTCTGTTTCTTGATTTTTCTCTCTCTCTTCTTTTTCCTTTGTTTTTTGTTTTGTTTCTTAAATTCCACATATGAATGAAATCATATGTTATTTGGCTTTCTCTGCCTGACTTATTTCGCTTAGCGTTATATTCTCTAGCTCCACCCATGTAGCATGTAGCTGCAAATGGCAAGATTTCTTTCTATTGATCTGCCTTTCATTGCTTTAATTTGCACGGTCCAGCTACAGAACCTAAAAAGTAGAGGAAAAGATTTTCCTCCCCACCACATATACAATAGACTATTATTCAGCCTTAAAAAGAAAGGAAATTCTGATTCATATTATAGCATGGATGAATCTTAAGAACATTATGCTAAATAAAATAAACTAGTCACAAAAAGACAAACACTGTATGATTCCATTTATATGAAGTATGTAGAGTAGTCAAATTCGTAGAAACAGAAAGAATAGTGGTTGCCAGAACCTGTGAAGAGGGGGAAATGAGGAGTTGTTTAATGGGTACAGAGTTTTAGCTTTGCAAGTTTGAATAAGTTCTGGATATTGGTTACATAATCATGTAGACAAACAATACTTCTGATCTTAGAAATGCTTAAGATGGGAAATTTTATATTATCTGATTTTTATCAAAATAAAAAAATTTAAAAATTAAGTGATATTAAAATAAGATACTTTAGGGGCACATGGGTGGCTCAGTTGTTAAGCATCTGCCTTCGGGTCAGGTCATGATCCTGGAGTCCTGGGATCAAGCCCCACATCGGGCTCCCAGCTTGGTGAGAAGCCTGCTTCTCCCTCTCCCTCCTCCCCTCCTTGTGTTTTCTCTCTCACTGTCTCTCTCTGTCAAATAAATAAATAAAATCTTAAAAAAATAAGATACTTTATCTAATTTTTATAATTATATATAATTTCTAATACTTACCTACACTGCTGAGAAACATAGTAAGATACAGAATCCTAATTGATATCCATCGGCTCTTATAATGCTCTTCAGTTTCTATAATATCCCATTCTCTAAGATTAAAGAAGAAAAAAGTAGTATAATGTTATCTCATTATGTACAAAACTTTCTCTGGCATAATATAATTTTCTTTCTTCTAAAGTAATTAAAAAAATAGGGCAGAGGTATAATTTAATAATATTGGTTTCTGCTGTACTAATTATTTATGAGTAAGTATTATTTCTTTGAATTTCCATGGATTATATTAATGCATCATTACACATAGAAACTTGGGAGACATGAGGTAGCTTAAAAGGGGTAACATTTTGTCAACTTAATTATTTTGCTACCATTTACCTGCTACAAATTGAGGGTTGGAATTTGTTAAAGTAACACATTAAATAAAGTGTATCAAAATAAACTAGCTACAACAACTAGATCTCCTATGGATGGGATACACAACTATCACATATTTAAAAAAAATAATTACTATCATCATTATGACATGTTCTATTTGATGATAGTAAAGTGACTTTGCTGCAGGAAGCTATTTTGGCTGGGTACTTTCAGCAAAATTAATGTAGAAGTGACACCAGAAAGGTTTGATGTGACATTCCTAGGCCTGGGACTTCTTGAACACTTGGCTTTGCTCCAACATGGGTTACCAGACAAGTTCTATTTGTGGACTAAAGAGTCCAAGGTCCCTCTAGACTAGGGTTGATCTTTCATATAAGCCTGTGACACACTCCAGACAAGTATATTAAGCATACATCCTGCTCCAGTCAGGTGATACATGAGGGTGTATATGGATTCATTACCTTTTCACATTCACATACTGAAAGAGTTAACAAATTTACCTTAATATGAGCCTTGTATTTTCAAATAATTAAGACAAGAACAATAGACAAAATGCCTTATGTTCCAAAGTTATTTTCTAAAATAGACCTTAGAACTATCAAATAGCCATACCACCCTGAGATTATGACCTGAACTGAAATCAAGGGTTGGGGACTTAAAATGAACTACTGGGACTTCACCAAATTAAAAAGATTTTGCACAGCAAAGGACACAGTCGACAAAACCAAGAGACAACCAACAGAATGGGAGAAGATATTTGCAAATGTCTTATCAGATAAAGGGCTAATATCCAAAATCTATAAAGAATTTATCAAACTCAATACCCAAAGAACAAATAAATAATCCAATCAAGAAATGGGCAGAAGACATGAACGACATTTCTCAAAGAAGACAAATGGCCAACAGACACATGAAAAAATGCTCACCATCACTCAGCATCAGGGAAATACAAATCAAAACCACAATGAGAAACCACCTCACATCAGTCAGAATGGATAAAATTAGCAAGTCAGGAAATGACAGGTGTTGGTGAGTATGCAAAGAAAGGGAACCCTCTTACATTGCTGGTGAGAAAGCAAGCTGGTGCAGCCACTCTGGAAAACAGTATGGAGGTTCCTCAAAAAGTTGAAGACAGAGCTACCCTATGACCCAGCAATTGCACTACTGGGTATTTACCCTAAAGATACAAACATAGTGATCCAAGGGGGCCCCTGCACCCCAATATTTATAGCAGCAATGTCCACAGTAGCCAAACTATGGAAAGAAACCAGATGTCCATCAACAAATGAATGGATGAAGAGGATGTGGTATATATAGACAATGGAATATTACTCGGACCATAAAAAATGAAATCTTGCCATTTGCAATGATGTGGATGGAACTAGATGGTATTATGCTAAAGGAAATAAGTCAATCAGAGAAAGACAATTATCATATGATCTCACTGATAAGTGGAATTTAAGAAACAAAACAGGATCATAGGGGAAGAGAGGAAAAAATAAAACAATGAAATCAGAGAGAGAGACAAACGATGAAATTTTTTATTTTTTTTTAAAGATTTATTTATTTGACAGACAGAGATCACAAGTAGGCAGAGAGGCAGGCAGGGGGGGGGAAGCAGACTCCCTGCTGAGCAGAGAGCCCAATGAGGGGCTCGATGCCAGGACCCTGGGATCATGACCCCAGCCAAAGGCAGAGGCTTTAACCCACTGAGCCATCCAGGCGACCCCAATAAGAGATTCTTTTTTTTTTTAAATAAAATATTTTATTTGTTTATTTGACAGAGAGAGATCACAAGTAGGCAGAGAGGCAGGCAGAGAGAGAGAGGAGGAAGCAGGCTCCCTGCTGAGCAGACAGCCCGATATGGGTGGGATTCGATCCCAGGACCCTGGGATCACGACCTGAGCCGAAGGCAGAGGCTTTAACCCACTGAGCCACCCAGGCGCCCCCGATAAGAGATTCTTAATCACAGGAAATAAATTGAAGGTTGCTGGAGGGGAGGCGGATGGGGTGATGGAGCAACTGGGTGATGGAAATTTTTTTTTAAAGATTTTATCTATTTGACAAGAGAGAGAGAGAGCGAGAGGAACACAAGCCAGGGAGTGGGAAAGGGACAAGATGGCTTCTGAGCAGGGAACGGGACGCAGGCCTGATCCCAGGACCCCCAGGATCATGACCTAAGCCAAAGGTAGATGCTTAAGGACTGAGCCACCCAGGCACTCCCAGTGGTTGGAGGCCTTAACTAACTCAGCTACCCAGGTGTCCCAAGTTACCATTTTTATTATATTTTCTTAATTGTGATGATTCAACCAACCATGTCACATGGCTAAGATTGAGTATTCTGAAGGTTTCTTTCTTGTATCAAAGAGGCATAAGAAGGAATCCCACACTTCCAAGATAATTTGTCAAACTTGTAACTTAAAAACTAGGAAGAATACACAAAATCCTGGGGGGATTTTATCACCAAAATACGTCAGATAAAATTTAACAGGAATAAGCAAAAAATGCCAAATTTAGGTTCAATAGATCATGATTTAATACAAGGAGATTTGGGTAAACAGCAGTACTTCATTTTCAAAAAATGACTCTGGATCTACTGAGGGAAAAATAAAACTACGTATTTACCAGAGAGAGCATTTGTGAACTACTGGAGAGCAAAAAAGAGCCCATATTCAAAGAAGATTAAGAGAAAAAAGTGTGTGCTCACTGACAGAACAGTGCAATAGTGTTACAGTATAAAATTTAGAAGACAAAAATAAATTTAGAATATTCTATAAGGATACGCTGTATGAGACCAGAAGTCCTAGTAATATCTGTGTTACAGAAATTACACTAAAGTTGCAAAGAAAAATTTTAAGCACCTATTAACCTTCTAGGATATTCTAAAAGAGGGATCAGTGAACTATAGTATTTAGTCCAAATCCAACCTATCACCTGTTTCTAGATCACCAGTTTCTACTGGAGAATAGATTTTACAGATGAATATCTGTGGGCAACTTGTTAGAAAACATCAACTTTTAACTCTAGTTAAGCAAAATGTCACCCTCAAAAAAGAAATTCTATTCCTCTTATGGATTTGTATTGCAAAAAATTTTATTCACTTATATTTTAAATTTCATTACTAAAATTTTTTTGAGAATTTGTTTTCTTTCTTGTTATCTAAGTACCTAAATAATATCTTTGGTTTTGCCTCTTGTCCTGCAAATCCTAAAATATTTACCATCTGGGCCTTTACAGAAAAAATTTGTCAATACCTTGTTCTCTTAAACACTACAGATGGGGTCAGTGGAGACCACTGAGGACTCGCGAGATCAGTATATTAAAATTAACCTTCTTAGTGAAGAAAAGTTGGTGGTAAACTAGGCTGAAATTTCTATAATTTACTCACAGGGAAAAGGGCTTTCCAATTAGTTACATATATGTTCATGTTACTAAGGAATCTATGTTTTAAAAGACAGAATACTTACTGAATTATCCTTAAAATAAACCCTTATTAAAAAAATACACCCTTATTTTTAAAATGCTAAATCTAGAATCTCAATCAAGTATTGTTTATGGACAAAACATCTGAATTTAGATGCATCCTAATGAGCCTCAATCACTCAGACATGAAATATAAGGGTATATAACAGTAAGAAGTAGATTTATTTGGACACGGTGACAGAATATATACTGTAAGACCACATCTAACTATTAACTCAAGGATCCTGAATCCATCTGAAAAATAGCCAAGAACTAGGTAGAAGCAAAAAGAACTTTGAGAAATCCAAATGTCACAAAGTCTATGCGCTGAAGCACATGCACTTGACTAAGAGATGGTTGGTTAGTCCTTAGTCATAGCTTCCATGTTCTAACTGCACATAAACTGCACATTAAGTTTAGAAATGGCTTTCAAAGCAGCGGTGAACTAGAATTCTCAAAAGCTGGGAGAAGAGAGGCTGCTGACAGCAACAAAAACAAGAGCTGTCAATACGTAACAAATCCATGATGAGGAGTAGTCTGCTAGCAACAGAACAGGTAGAAAAACTAAAAAGCAGACATAAAACTTTGAACGTATAGCAAGTATAGAGTAAATTAGTAAGAAAGTAGTGTAAAAGGCCCCTGGGTGGCTCAGTAGGTTAAGCATCTGCCTCCAGCTCTGGGCGCCCTGCATGGAGCTCCCTGCTCCGTGGCAGTCTGCTTCTCCATCTGCCCTTCACCCAGCTAATGCTCTATCAAATAAGTAAATAAAATCTCAAAAAAAAAAGTAGTGTAAAATAAACTAGAAGCAAATAGTACAAAATGTCTCAATAGGCCTGAGTACATTCTTCTATTATAGAATATTTCGGGATTGATAATAATTGTATTGATCTCAAGGTAAAATGTACATAAAATCGCAATACATATATTCCGTTCAATAAATTGGGGACCAGGGAAATACACTGTCCAAAGAGTTTCAAACAAAGTCGTTAAAATCAAAGTTTAGTTCTTAAGAGAGACAAATGTGCAAAAATTCACACGGTCGTTGACAGCTGAACTGCGTATTTATTAATTTACTTGATAAATTATGTTTCAAACAAAATAATAATTCCGTTTTCCGAAAGACAAAAATACTTAATTGCGTAGTAAGAGACAAACCGAACAATTCTGAATCACTGTCCATAAAGTAGGATCAAAACAACCAGAAATATAAGGGTAGAACCACAGTTCATCCTTAAACGCTAAGAAATTGGTCTTCATATATTTGGCATAGAAGAAAGCTGTGCTCATTTTATACAGGTTTACTTGCTAACGAAGTATCAAAAAGTTATCACGCAATTAAGCCAATACTAAGGTTTCTTCAAGTATCGATTAAAACCATCATTTTAGAGCTTTCGTGAAATGTGTAAAAGTGATGAGCTCCGTAGAGGAATGGAGAATTCGGTGGCTTAATGCTGCAACGCTGTTGGGAGTGAAGGTTCAGGGGCAGTGCGAATTTCTCCAACACCTTCAACAGAGCTCGGGGACTCATCGCGACGCGCGGCCGAATTTCTTTCCTCCGCAGCAGGAGCATTACATCACCCGGTCTCGCGCGAACGGCCGCGGCCCCCGCCGCCCTGAAACCTACGTTCTACCCCGTGAGGCTGACGCCGGGAAAGGCGCCAGTCCCAAGAGCGTAGGAAGGTGAGGGGGCCTTCCACCAACATCCGCTCACCTGCTTCCGGGTGTGCGGTCGCCTAAAAGCGGCTCCTGCTCGGCCTCGATCCTCAGGCTCGCCATAGTTACATCGCCCACAAGGCGGTATGAGGACAACTCTCGCGACACATCCTGCTCCCTCCCATCCCACTCGTCCAAGCTGTCAAAACAAGCCAGCAAGTGCGCGTGCGTGCCCGGCAACTAGAAATGGGCGGAGCGGCCCGAGGTCAGAGAGGGAGTCACGGGGGAGTCGCGACCACGCCGGGCGGGAAGAGGTCAGGGGTGGGGCCCTGTGTCCTAGTCCTCCTTTGGTTCACGTTTCTCCGCCAACCCGGACTGCTTGAGAGAGCCGGGGAGGGTTCAGGGCGTGCCTAAACGGCTACCCCGCCCCGGGCTCGTCCCTCTCATTAGACTTGGCTGTCTGGGCATTTTATTCTTGGGTTCCTGGAAAGGTTCCTGTTGCTGCATTTGTGGCTCCGACGGAAGGCAAGTCTTGGGAACCAGGGGAAGGACAGCGCCAGCAGTCTCGGCTGGCAGGACAGCAGGCGCCCTAAGAACTGCCGGTTCGGTAAGTAAGTAGCCGGTCTGGGCCGCGCTCCTGGAGCCTCTCGACACACTGCGTACGTGCCAGGAAGCAGGGACTCGGGGCGCAAGGCTTGGCGGGAGACGCGGGGGTCCCGGGCGCTGGACAAGGCGGGGCTTTAGGGCACGTTTTGGCCGACCCGGGTTGAGTTAGGCTGGCGGGCAGTCTCCTACCCGGTGGAAGATGGAATTGTCTTGGCGCTGTTGTTTTCTCGCTCGGCTAACTATAAAGGCTAACTACCCTCCCTGTAGTGCCTTGTTAGGGCGTTGATGGGGGCTTTGAAGGTGGGGTGCAGCCCTTTCTAATCTGCTGATCCTCAGATCGACATCTCACTGTCTCCAGCGCCTACTGGGGGATTCAGTCTTGCAAGATGCCACTAGCAGACCCTGCTGCTGCAACCTAGAGGTTAGAAAAAGGCCCAGCACCAGTTTAGCAATGATCAGCTCCTTTTATCATGAAGAAGATGACTTTTTTTTAGAAAACAGGGGTGTTCTGTTTTGTTTTGTTTCGGTAGATCTTGATGCTGTCTCTTTCCTGGTGCTTACATATTAACATTTTACTTCTACAAGTAGACTTGTAAGGTATTTGGTAGCAGTAGTCATTATGAGTGTCACAATTGTTTTATTAGTGCTAGTACATTCTCATGTGATTTCATTTGATTACAGCTGTCCTATGAGATCGGTAAAGCAGACACATTTCTATTTTATAGAGAACTAAGATTCAGAGATGTTGACAATTTACCCAATCACTTGGAGTGAAGAAAGTGGCAGAGTTGGGACTCAGTTCAATTCTTTCAACTAATATTTATAAGCAGTTACCTATGCCAGACCCTGTATTAGTTATCTGTTGTGTAGTATATGCCATCACTTCTAACCTTTGTCTTGTTTGTGACCTTCTTCTGTTTATTCTGTCAGGCACATTCCACTCGAGCAGCTAAACTTGAAATTTGTTTTCTATTAGTTGAGAACTATTTTCTGAATCCAGACTTGATTCAGTTTTGCAGATTTGTTTGCAACAGTTCAAAAACTTATCAGAATCCTATGACTGGTTCCAAGAAGGTATATAGGTTAAAAAAATAATATTTTTTTGCCATAACATTGATTTAATGTATCATTGACTTCTTTTTTAATCCCTGAAGTCTAGCGCAGAGCGTGTGTGTGTGTGTGTGTGTGTGTGTGAGCATTTCACAAAGGGACAGAATAATCTAGCAGAATAATTGCTAGATGAATATATGGTGAGTGAGTGCTTAATGACTCACCTCATTTAATCCCTACAACAGTTTTCTGAGTTGGAATTGTGTAAGCATAGAAAGAAAGTGAAAGCATGAAGAATAGTTAATTTTCCTAGGGTCAACACCATGAATAAATATCAGAGCAAAAATCCAAGAAATACAGGACTCCTGAATGTAAAGCCTGTGCTTTTTCACAGCAGCCTTCCTGTGAAAAGAATTTTAAGAAGAATCTTTTCCTGTACCTTTATATCAAAACAGGTGACCAATTTTTATATAAATTGAATAATTTGCTACTGTGTGCATAGTAGGCCAGGTATTATTCCCCTTTTATAGATTAAGGTGGCACTCAAGGTCACATTGCTAGTGAAGGAACCTAGGTCTTCTGGCACTGCTATTTTCCATTGCTACCTCCAAGTGATGACTTTAGACCACAAAAGTACATGGAATGAGTGTGTGTAAAACTGGTGAAATCTAAATAAGCTCTATGTATTGTACCATAGGAAAAAAAGAGAGAAAAAAACATTATTTCTTAGGAACAGTGCATCCAAACACCGTAAACGTTTAAGAAATCTTTTAAAAATCTTAATTACTTTATTTAAATCCCGTGGAAAAGAAGAGCTAAATTTGAAAAAAGATTAGACTATTTGCTGAATGATTCACATAAGGATGAGAGACAATCACCTGTTGAATTTCCTTAGATGACTGCTTAGAATAGATAGCAACCCCTCAAAATAAATGAACAAATAAACTTTATGAGGATAAAAATCCAGAAAAAAATAGGATTTTAATGTTTAAATGCTGAAGTATTAGAGTGATAGGAGATAAAAGTACTATATGGCATATAGACACTGAGTGCCACTTCAGCAATAGAGCTCATTTCTAGGAAAGACTTCATTTGTTGGCACTGTAATGGAACGTCTACTTTTGTAGAAGTACTTTGAGTTTTCCTTTAGCATTGCCTATATAAAAATGAAGATGATAATTGTATCAGTTTGGCTTGACACACATACTTAAAAAATGGGTCTGTCTCTGCAGAATTCACTGGTCAATCCAGTCAGATGTAGGAGCTTTAAGTATTTGATTGGCTGATGGTGCCTCTTTTTGATGAACTGAGTTATCTTTACTCTGAACTTAGATTATTATCTGGTCATGGTGACACTAGATAGCAGTTAGCCTTACCTAGACTTAGGTGTTTAGAACATCACAGAAAACCTAGACCTTAATATTGTTCTTGGGACTGAAGTGGGATTTAAGAAGTTCTTTGTAATCCTAAATGCCATAGCCAAACTTACAGCAGGTTATGTGTATTTTTGATTTGCTTTCTGTAAATTATTGGTCACTGGTTTACTGTCGGTAAATACGGCAAGGAATATGCTCACTCTAGATTTGGAGTGCTGATTGTTATGACCTATATTATATGGAATTAAAGTGATTTGGAAAGCTTTTCTGGTATAGGGTTGAAAATGAGAAATAACTAAACAACTTAGGCATATAATAAACATGCTACCTTATAAAATATTTGAAGAGTTCATTGTTCTTAGGTCTTTTCCTGCTTCTCTTGAACTTTTTGCTTTTGTATATTTGCCTTTGTTTACCATCTTAGAAGAATATTGGGTAGAAAAATGGGATGTCTCATGAACATTGTTCTTTGTTCTTACTGTAAAATATGAGTGTTGGAATTCTGGGGTTATTTATTTATTTATTTATTTTTAAAGATTTTTTTTTTTTTTTTTAAATATATTTGACACAGAGAGAGCACAAGCAGGGGGAGCGGCAGGCAGAGGGAGAGGGAGAAGCAGGCTTCCTACTGAGCAAGGAGCCTGATGCGGGACTTGATCCCAGGACCCTGATGTGGGGCTTGATCCCAGGACCCTGGGATCATGACCTGAGCTGAAGGCAGTGGCTTAACTGAGCCACCAAGGTGCCCCAGAATTTTGGAGTTTTTTATTGCTAATGTGGAATCTGCTATTGATGCTGTGTATGTTATAAAGGAAGACATTAACCCCCGTCCTTTCCAGCCATTATAGAGAAAATAAATAGCCCATGATGATGATATGTTATATGGCAAAGTTAGTGAGATGACACTCCCATGGTTACATTAAGTTATATTAGACTCTGCCTTGCTAGCACTCTCAGTCTCACTGTCCTCTTGGCCTTGGAGAGGTAAGCTGCTCTTTTGTGAATTTCCTAGGGAGAGAGCCATGTGGTAGGGAGCCATGTGGTAGGGAACCATGGATAGCCACTAAGAGCTGAGGTTGGCCTCTGGCTGACAAATAGCAAAATATTGAAACTCTCAGCCCTATAGCTGTGAAGAAATGAATTCTGCTAACAAACTGAATGGTCTTGTAAGCAAGTTTTTCTCCAGTCAAGCTTCCAGATGGAAACACAAACAGCCCACACCTTGATTAAAGCTAGATGAGACTCTAAAGCAGAAAACATAGGTAGGCTGGGTTCTTGGAAACTAATCCTCAAGAAAGGGGAAGTAAGAGGATGGGGGAAACCAATTAAAGATATCTGTTCTTCAAAAATTCTTCTATTTAAAGGCATTAGTGAGGTCTTCAAATATTTAAATTATGCTGTAGCATTCTTTTAAGAGACTAATACATGCTTTGAGTTCTATTCTTAGATCATTAGGATAGTGAACTGTTTCTGCTTACTGAAAAAGTTGTCAAGAGGGAAAGAACATATCAATTAACTCCTGAAGAATTTTGTAGAGAAACTATGAAATTAACTCCAGTTTCTGGGGCGCCTGGGTGGCTCAGTAGGTTAAAGCCTCTGCCTTCGGCTCAGGTCGTGATCCCAGGGTCCTGGGATTGAGCCCACATCTGGCTCTCTGCTTAGTGGGGAGCCTGTTTCCACCTCTCTCTCTGCCTGCCTCTCGGCCTACTTGTGGTCTCTGTCTGTCAAGTAGATAAATAAAAAAATCTTTAAAAAAAAAAAGAAAAATTAACTCCAGTTTCTAAATTTTTCAATTTTTTTATTGTAAAATACACTTCATATAAAATTTGTCATCTTAACGATTTTTAGATGTACAGTTCAGTGGTATTTAGTTCAGTCATACTGTTGTGCAGACATTACCACCATTCATCTATACAACTCTACATCTAGCAAAACCAAAACTTTCTACACATTAGACAATACCCATCCCGTTTTTCTGTCCCCTTAACCTCTGGTAACCACCATTCTGCTTTCTGCTTATGAATCTGGCTGCTATAGGTACCTCATAAAAGTAGAATCATACAGTATTTGTCTTTTTGTGACTAGTTTCTTTCACTTAGCATAATGTCCTCAGGGTTCTTCCACATTGTAGCGTATGTTAGAATTTCATTCCTTTTTAAGACTGAATAATCTATTGTATGTATACACCACATTTTGCTTTTCCATTCATCCATTGATGGACACGTGGGTTTTTTCTACCTTTTAGCTACCAAATTATGAATTTTAAGAAGGCAAACAAAACATAGCTAATTAAATAACTAGTGTTTGTTTTAGATAGAATACTGATTTTAGGTCTGCCTTGTGACATGTTTCTTTTAAAATCAAATATTTACATTTTACCTATACCATTTTATAGGATTGGATAATTTATAATAATGTACTGTTTTGTAGTTGTATTTTTGCATTTGTGACATTATTGTGACATTTGTGACATGTCTATGATTTATTTGATTTTCTAGCCCAAGGGTCAGCAAACTGTGGTCTGTGGGCCAACCTGCCTGCTTTTGTATGGCCCACGAACTAAGAGTAGTTTTTACAGATGAACATTAGTACTCAATTTGGTACTAACTTTGAACCCCCATTACACAAAGTTCCAAGAAAAAAATTTTACTTCTCTCATTTCTAGACCTATATTATAAAATATTGCTTATTATTATTATATTTGAATTTCCTCAGTTAAAAATTATGTGAATATTAGTTTTCTTTTTTATAATTTTTATGTACCTACATAATACCTTTGATTTTACCTCTTGCTTTGTGAGGCCTATAATATTTACTATCTAACCCTTTATAGATAAGTTTGCAGTATCTCTCCTCTATTCTATTTATAATATTGTTCTTTTGAGATACTATTTTTAAACCTGTTATAACAGACACTAAGATTTTATGTTTATGTCATTTATTTAATATTTTTCCATGCAGAATTCTATAAGGTATCATTTTGTAATTGGATATATTTAGTACAGATTATTTTTTAAAATATCTTTAGCTTTATTTCATTTTCAGATCATTATTTTCTCTAAAAAAGGTATATCATTAAAGATATCTTAGAAAAATGTTAAATCAGAAATCTGTTTTAAAGGCAGTCTTATAAAAATCCTTAGGATAATAGATTAAGGAGTGTAATCCTGAAAGTTGGTAACATGCATGGAACTTTTTCACTCTATGACTTATGATCTTGGGTTTCTGATATGGCTTAGCTTGTAAGAATTTGGAGGAATGGCATGGCATGGTGGAGAGATGCATATTCCATCACAGAGGAATAAATCTCCCCTAAGTATTTGATACACTCATTCCTGGAATGTAATTCTAATACATAAGTTGTGTGATTGAAGGAAAAAATCTAGAATAAACTCTTTCTTATGAAATAGGAATATTCATCTAAAGAAAAAGTGTAAGGAAAAAGGAATCCTATTTAGCGTAGTTCTCACAAATACTAAATAATTTGTTAGCCTTGTAACATGCTTCATAAAAATACTTAAAGGATAGAATAAAATATTAATGGAGGAAACAAAACTCTGGATGGAAAGACTAAAAAATACTAAGTGTTACTAAGTTAATATATGGATTGTACACACTACTGGTTATATTGCAAAAAGGATATTTTATAAGTTTTGATAAACATAAATGGGATGTATATGGAAAACTCATTGTAGACATTTAAACACTAAAACAACATTTATAAGAGCTGCTTGAAAGGTCTTTTAAAAATGGGGTATAGGTTTTAGAACTAGATCTAAGTTTATACAAGATTTCTAGATTTCTTTTTAAAGATTATTTATTTATTTATTTGAGAGAGAGATTGAGAGCACGAGCAGGGGTTAGGTGCAGAGGGAGAGGGAGAAGCAAACTTCCCGCTGAGCAGGGAACCCTATGTGGAGCTTCATCCCAGGACCCAGAGATCATGACCTGAGCTGAAGGCAGACACTTAACCCACTGAGCCCCCAGGCACCCTGAAGACTTCTAGATTTAAAAAATAGGAATTAGTTGGGTCGTCTGGGTGGCTCAGTCAGTTAAGCATCCCACTCTTGATTTCTGCTCAAGTCATGATCTCAGGGTCCTAGGATCAAGCCCTGCTTGGAGCTCTGCTCTCAGCAGAGAGTCTGCTTAAGATTCTCTCTCTTCCTTTCCCTTTGCCCACTGTCCTCTCCCAGGCCCCATGCTTGATTACTGAGATTACTTTCCTTAAGATTACCAAAAAAGGGGAAATTCCATAAGTTGCTGTACGGCCTCACCTTGCCCTCAAATTGTGGCCTCCTACCACCGTCTTGTGGCAGTCTTTGCTTTGCTGTCCTGCAGGCCACTTCCTTGTAGTGTATTCAGTAAACTTTTACCCCCATTATTCTGACTTGGATGAATTCTTTCAGCACCTGTGCCCCCAGCCTCCATCTGATTGGATTACTGCACATTTGGTGGCCCCCCATTTGATTGGGAGACCCACGATATGGATAATCAGTAATACTGTTGCTCTTACTTGTAGGTATGGCACTTGAATTTGCAAAGTGCTGTTCAAATGCTTCATAAATGTTAACTCATTTACTTCTCATACCAATCCTAAGGGGTAAGTACTGTTATTATCCCCATTTTACAGATGACTAACAGAAAGGATAAGTAACTTGCTCAAAGTCACATAGTAGAGGTAGCCATTATGACATATTGAACCTTAAATAGATCTCTTTCAAATTTATATACACTCAAATATAAGACAATTAGATGTAAATAATTTTTTAAAAATGGAAAATCAAAACCAAAAATCTTAAAGAACTAAACCCAAAAGGTATCATAGTAATAAATATAAATGGTCTAAGCTCATCTATTAGTAGAAAAAAATGAGACAGTACTATAAATCAGCAGGGTGCAGGACAACATTGGAAAAAGACAGATAATGAAGGTGGTCTCTTCTGTGTTTAAAAACAAACACACCAAAACTCTTAAAATATGTGTACATGTATGAATGGATAGAGGTCACAGGTATACAGCATTAAATATAGTGTTTACCTTTTAGGAGGAGAGGAAACTTAGTAGAAATAAAGAAGAGAGAATTCTCATCTTTACTCTATGTATATATTTTTGAAAGATTATGTATTTGAGAGAGTGGGAGCAGGGAGAGGGAGAGAGAGAGAATCTCAAGCCGACTTTGTGCTGAGAATGGAGCCATTTGTGGGGCTCAATCCCACAACCCCAAGATCATGACCTGAGCTGGAACCAAGAGTTGAATATTCAACAAACTGAGCCACCCAGGTGCTCCTATGCTGTATATTTTTATGTTGTTAATTACTGCCAAAAATATGTAATATAACTAGTAAGTTTTTTTAAAGTTTGTGTAGGTAACTAAACAGTGTCAATAAGATAAGATTCCAAATTAGCACTAAATGTTTCTGAAAAGTAAAATTGGAGGTAATGGAAACAAGATTATTCTTCCCTTTTTTACTATACTTACTTCCGTATTGTTTGAATTTTAACATCTTTAAATTAGCAAATAAAGAAGAGACTTACATAATCACTTCTCTTGAATATCCTCTTACATAAATTATTTGTTCCTGTGCTTTACCTACAAACTAGATAGTTCTTACAGATTTCATTGGAACATCGTCCATTAGTAGACGCGAGGAAGTATATGATTTTAATGAGATTAGCAGTTTAAAGTCTTGGCGGCATCTTATTGTTAATGGTATTGCCTTAAATGTTACCTCTTTGGTTAAGTGGGACTTTTTTTGACTGTCAGAGGAGGCTTCTGGTATTTATCACATTCTCTTGTTATATTATCATTATAGTATTGTCATCATCCATCTACTCTTTGCTTATTTTTTTTAGTAATTTGTTTTCCTCCACTAAAATATGAGATCTGTGAGATGAACAATGTGCCTTGATCATCTTTTAACATATGCCCTAAAATAATTCTTGGCATATGTAAGCATTTAATATATACCTTTTGCTTAAGTGAAAAAAAGTAATATTCTTGGGGTGCCTGGGTGGCTCAGTGGGTTAAAGCCTCTGCCTTCAGCTCGGATCATGATCCCAGGGTCCTGGGATCAAGCCCCGCATCGGGTTCTCTGCTCAGCAGGAAGCCTGCTTCCCTCTCTCTCTCTGCCTGCCTCTCTGCCTACTTGTGATCTTTGTCAAATAAATAAATAATTTTTTTTAAAAAGTAATATTCTTAAGAAGTTCAGAAACTTAAATTTGTGTTAGGCCATCCTAGAATGGTTTAGCTTTGGGGAACTAATTGATGATAATTCATTGTAGTCTAGTAATCAGAATACTAGTTTATTTATTTATGATGGTATATATAAATAGTATAAACAAAGCTGGATATACATTATGGGTTATTTTCTTTAGCATGATTATGCCAAAACCAAATTTTTATCAAGAATGGAAATTGAATAGCACATGGGAATCAGGAGAAAGAGAGTTGGGTGGTATTAAAAAATGCTAAATATTATAAATTATATTGCTTAATAAGTACCTTATCTAGTAAATGTTTGTTCTTGGTCCTGAGAGTTGTGAGAGGCAATATGAAGGATTTGGTTTTGCTGGTCCAGTCATAAAAATAAAGTGCTAGCCCATTTGGATAATGGGTTAGATTTTATACCTATATAAACAAAGAAGAACATTAAATTAAACTCATATTTTGTTACAGATCAAAGAGCAAAAGTATAAAACATAAGTAGTGGTTCCATGAAAACATTCAAAATAATAGATAAGTACTTACTAAATCTCACTGATGGAAATGCACATTTCCATTTTCCATTTTTCTAAGTAGAATAAACTCTGAAACTGAATCAGATTTTGCTCACAAGTCAAAACTACACTGTTTAAATTGAAAAGATTGAGGCAGATCTTTTAAAAATCAAAACACAAAGTTTTAGAAATATTTGGAAAAAATAGAAAAGTGATACAACATAGCATTGCTTAATTATTGCTTTTCATTCACTATAGTCTAGACAGGTAGTGTAGAATAATAGTTAGAAATTGCTGTGTGTCAGGGATTCAGTTTTAGTTCTGCCTACCAATAGCTGTGTGATCTTAGATAAATCACCTAATTTCTCTGTGGCTTAGTTTCCTCATCTTGGGGTAATAGATTCTTTTTCATAAAGTTGCTGGGAGGTTTAAACAAGAGAGAGAGAGAGAGAGTGTGTGTGTGTGTGTGTGTGTGTGTGTGTGTGTGTGTTTGTAGTTTTATAAAATGGTGCCTGGCAGATAATACAGTACTACATAGCCCTCCAATTATTATCCAGTAAATATTGAGTGTTACTGTTAGTCACTGTGCTGAGGATGGAAAGATCCTTCCCTAAAGGAATAGAGTATATCTTCTCTACTTTTATCCCAGTTCTTTTTTTCTATATCTTATATCCAAGAGAATAACTCAAGGTACATCATTTAATCTCAGTCTTTAATTTTTTCTCCAATTTTATTGATGTATGGTTAATATATGACATGTTATTAGCTTAAAGTTTACAGCATAATGATTTGATATATGTATATATTGTAAAATGATGAGCACAATAAGTTTAACACCATCACCTAACATAGTTAGAAATTTTTTCTTTTGTGATAAGTACTTTTAAGATCTATAAGATAAGTAGTTTTGGGAATGTAATGTACAGCATGGTAACTATAGTTAAAAATACATATTTGAAAGTTGCAAAGAGAGTAGATCAATCTTTATTTTTTACCTGATAAAGAGATGGTTAGAAAATTGACCTGCTGCCTAAAATAAAATATTTTAAAGTCATTTTAAATCCTGTCTTATAGATGTTTGTTTGCTACTAATGGGTGTGAGCAAATTAGATATTCTATACCGGAGACTTCTCCTCACAAAACTTTTTATCAGAGGATGGGGGAGGCCAGAAGATCTCAAAAGGTAAACTTTTTTTTCCCCGAATTTGCTTATTCTAAATTTGTTGTAGTAAACATTTCAATTTTTTTTTCAGTGATAAAATCCTTTACTATAAATATAAAGTGATTGGCAAGTTAAACATTAAAGTATATGAAACATGTCATTATTTCCTTTTGTCTTTTGTCTTTTTAATTATTTCTCTTGAGTTTTAAACCATATAATCATAAATTGACCTATTTTAAAAGCAATTTTAAAATTAAAGAGCTCTTAAATACAAACTAGATTTTTAGCTTTAATTATTTTTAAGTTGCTTAGCGTTTCCAGGGACTGAGCTTCCTCGAGTAACTGGAATCTGTAATAGCTATAAAACTGAGCTATACTGTAGTTCATGGAAATATTTAGAAAATGAATTTTCAGGATTTATGCCTTTAATTTTGAGTCTTGTATGTGTTAATTGCTTTTTGAACAATGATATATCTCACATATTTTATGAGACAAAATGTCCAGCTTGAATAAAAGCCAATAGCCTCATCTTTTTCTTTAATGATTCAAATTAAATTTGGACATAGCTTATGAATTGGACTTGCAAATTTTTCAGGATTATACACTTCCAATACAATGGGCATACTGAATTTTTCCTTTTTTTCCCCCTTATAATAGACTCTTCGAATTCAGAAAGATGATTGGAAATCGAGAAAGATGTCAGAATCTGGTTTCAAGTGATTATCCAGTACACATTGATAAGGTATTTAAATGAAAGAAATAAAGTTAACAGAAATTCTGGTTTAACATAAATGTGTCAAGAATAGGTTGGGAGTGCCTGGGTGGCTCAGTTGGCTAAGCGTCTGCCTTCTGCTCAGGGCATGATTTCAGAGTACTGGGATCAAGTCCTGCATCAAGCTCTCTGCTCAGCAGGGTGTCTGCCTCCCTCTCCCTCTGTTGCTGCCCCTCTACCCCCACCCTTGAGCCCCCACTTGTGCTCTCTGGCTCTCTCTGGCTCTCTATCAAATAAGTAAAAATCTTTAAAAAAAAAAAAAAAAGAGTAAATTAAATGTTAGACTATACTAACAGGAAACACTAAAACATAAGTGCAGTGTAGATTTTTCATTTAATATAATTAAATACTATGTATGTCCTAACAGGATGCTTGTAATTAAGAGCATATATTTAGTACTTGCCTAAATACAAGAAAATATTTAAGTCTCGATCTCTTTGAGCCTCGTTTTGTATCTTTAGGTATCTTTAGGAGGGTTAAAATAAATCATTCAACATTTTAGAAGAACTTTAAGTAATACAGGGAAGTACTCTAGTTGGAGAATTGGCACCTGAGAAATTACCAAAACAGATTCCATTTTTTAAAAAAATTTATTTATTTTGGAAAGTGAGAGTGAATGAGAGAGAGTGCAGGGGGAGGGGCACAGGGAGAGGGAGAAGTATACTCCCCAATGAGCTGGGAGCCAGATGGAGGGCTGGATCCTGGGACTCTGGGATCATGATCTGAGCTGGAGGCAGATGCTTAACTGATTATGCCACCCAGGCGCGCCCAAAAACAGCTTCTAAATAACATCAGGGAAATGTTATGGGATGTAGTTAATTGATGAGAGAATGGTAGAAAGAAAATGCTATAGCATTAGAGAAGATGAGAAAATACATTTGAAATAGTTTTGTTGTTTTTTTTTTTTTTTTAGCAACCATATGTTTTTCTGTAAAGCAGTTCTAGGTTTATATAATTGAATAATTGAGGTATTATTGGGGGGGGAATGCATTTATTTCACGTCCATCATTGCCCTTCAACCAAAGTAACTCTACTTTCATCTCTTACGTGTGTTGGATATCTTCAGGAGATTTCATTTTTCAAAGCCGTTCCACTGCTAAAAACAAAATTTTATAAACTGGAAATCCCTTGTCTATACCATATAGTTGTTCTTTTTGTAGCTTCTGGATTTAGAACACTTCTTCCTCAAATTTTGCTAAATATGTCTATTATTGCTATTTTTTTCTATAAAAGTCATAGACTTAAACAAATTAAAAGCATACCGAGGGAAAAACCAAAACTGTAACTTTCTGCCACTTTCCACCACTTAATTCCATTTCTCTCCCAAGAAATGGAATTTCTGTTTCCATTTCTCCCAAGAAATGGAGTTACTGTTAAGCTCTTGGAATGCATTCTTTTTTTTTTTTTTAAAGATTTTATTTATTTATTCGACAGAGAGAGATCACAAGTAAGCAGAGAGGTAGGCAGAGAGAGCAAGGGAAGCAGGCTGCTTACTGAGCAGAGAGCCCAATGCGGGGCTCGATCCCAGGACCCGGGACCATGACTTGAGCTGAAGGCAGAGGCTTTAACCCGCTGAGCCACCCAGGATCTCCTTGGAATGCATTCTTAAAGAGTTGCTTCCTCTCCCTCTATTCTCCCATCACCATCTCTCTTCATTTTTAAAAACAGATATAATTCACCCGCCATGGGATTCACCCTTTTAAAGTGTGTAATTCAGTGTTTTTGTTTTTTATTACTACCTTCCCAAGATATGCAATCATCACCACTATCATTACATGCTTCCAGAACATTTTTATCTACCCCAAAAGAAACCATATACCCATTAGCTGTTATTTCCCATTTCCACACAGCCTCCTACCTGCTGGCAGTCATTAATTTGCTGTCTGTATGGATTCATTGATTCTAGACATTTCATATAAATGGAATCATATAATATGAGGCCTTTTGTGTCTGGTTTATTTCACTGAGCTAATTTTCAAGTTTCATCCATATTATCTAACAATACCTCATTTTTTATTGTTTAATATTCCATTGTATAGATATATGACATTTTGTTTATCCATTTATCAGCTAATGGACATTTAGGTTTCTGCTTTTTTGACTATTATGAATAATAATGCTTTGAACATGTGTAATGTTTTTGTGGATATGTATTTTGAATTATTTAGGTATATATCTAGGACTGGAATTTCTGAGTCATATGGTAAATCTATGTTTAACTTTTTGACAAACTGAAAACTGTTTTCCAATGTGCACCATTTTACTTTTCCCACGAGCAATGCATAATGATTCCAAGTTGTCCACATTCTCACTAATATTTGTATTAAACAGCTATCCTAGTGGGTGTAAAACATATTTTATTGTGATTTTTGGTATGCCTTTCCCTTATGATTGTGATGTTGAGCATCTTTTCATGTGCTTATTAGCCATTTGCATATCTTCATTGAAGAAATATCTATGAAACCATTGCCCATTTTTTAAAAGATGTATTTATTTATTTTAGAGAGAGAAAGTGATCACAGGGCAAGGGGCAGAGAAACAGAGGGCGAGGGGGAGAGAGAGAATTTCAAGGAAACTCCTGACCAAGTGTGGAACCCAACGGGGTGCTTGATCTTGTGATCCTGAGATCATGACCTGAGCTGAATCAAGACTTGGACACTTAAGTGAATGAGCCACCCAGGTGCTCCAAATCATTGCCTCTTTTTTAACTGGGTTATTCATCTTTTTATTGTTGAGTTACAGCTTAATTTTTAAATCTATATTATGTATGGTTCTAAAATTGCCTATTTTTTTTATCAAATTGTCAGTTGTCCCAACATTATTTGTTGAATTATTACACCTTTTCACATTAATCTGTGCTACCTCCTTTATCAAATAATTTATTCTTCTAAATCATACAAAAAGAAAACTTTAAAACTATACTAGGAGGCACAAAGATGACTAAAATGTAAAAACTTCCTGGATTAGAAATTTCATGTCATACACATTGGGTCTCCTTACCATTTTCAAAAAATGCAGTGCAATCCTAATTAAAATATTCAGTTTAGAACTAAAGTCTATAAAAGGATCTTAAAATTATTTTGGGAAGAACCTTGAGAGTATGATCAGATCAGGAATATCTAAAAAAGAAGAGTGTTAAGTAAAGCCTAGTTCAGCCATTTACCAATAGGTATAAAGTTGCAGCATGATCAAAACAGCAAGATTTGGTACAGATAAAAGATAGGCTAATAAACATTATTAACAATAGCCAAATTGTGGAAAGAGCCCAAGTATTCATTGACTGATGAGTGGATAAGGAAGATGTTGGGGAGATAATACGTATACATATATGTGTATATATATTATGCAGTATTAATCATGAAAAAGAATGAAATCTTGCCATTTACAACAACATGGGTGGAGCTAGAGAGTATTATGCTAAGCAAAATAAGTCAGTGAGAAAGACAAATACCATACGATTTCACTCATGTGGAATTTAAGAAACAAAACAAATGAACAAAGGGGGAAAAAATGGCAGGAGGCAAAGAAACAGACTCTTAACTATAGAGAACAAATTGATGGTACCAAAGGGGAGGCAGATGGAGGAATGGGTGAGATAGGTAATGTGTATTAAGGAGGGCACTTACTGTGGGTGTTGTATGTTAAATGATAAATCACTAAATTCTACATCTGAAACTGGAATTGCACTGTATGTTAACTAGCTAGAATTTAAATTAAAACTTGGAAATGTAAAAAAAAAAAAAAACTAAAAAAAGTATGGGAAAAAAAAGATAGGCTAATAAGAGCCAATATAGGATTGAAAATAAGTGGCCAGAATTTAGTAAAACTTACTTCATGATAGGGGTGCGTGGGTGGCTCACTTGGTTAAGCATCTGCCTTCAGCCCAGGTCATGATCCTAGGGCCCTCACATCAGCCTCCCTGCTCAATAGAGAGCCTGCTTCTCCCTCTTCCTCTGCTACTCCACCTGCTTTTGCTCTCTCTGTCAAATACATAAATAAAATCTTTTAAAAAAAATTTATTTCATGATAAATAGCATTTTAAGTTATTTGCAAAAAAATGGATTATTTAATATAAGATATTGACACTACTGACTAAAATTTGTGTTTTAAAATGAGCTTGATAAATAAAAAAATGGGCAGAAGACGTGAGCAGACATTTCGGCAAAGAAGACATCCAAATGGCCAACAGACACATGAAAAAGTGCTCCACATCACTTGGCATCAGGGAAATACAAATCAAAACCACAGTGAGATACCACCTTACACCAGTCAGAATAGCTAAAATTAACAAGCCAGGAAATGACAGATGTTGGTGAGGATTCAGAGAAAGGGAAACCATCCTACACTGTTAGCGAGAATGCAGGCTGGTGCAGCCACTCTGGAAAACAGTATGGAGGTTGCTCAAAAAGTTGAAAATAAAGCTACCCTACGGCCCAGCAATCACACTACTGGGTATTTACCCTAAAGATACAAATGTAGGAATCCGAAGGGGCACGTGCACCTGAATGTTTATAGCAGCAGTGTCCACAATAGCCAAACTATGGAAAGAACCTAGATGTCCATCAACAGATGAATGGATAAAGAAGATGTGGTATACACACACACACACACACACACACACACACACACACACACAATGGAATACTATGCAGCAATCAAAAAACCCTGAAATCTTGACATTTGCAACGACAAGGATGGAACTAGAGGGTATTGTGCTAAGCGAAATAAGTCAGTCAGAGAAAGACGATTATCATACGATCTCTCTGATATGAGGAATTTGAGAGACAGGGCAGGGGGTCATTGTGGGTGGGGAGGAAAAAAAATGAAGCAAGATGGGATTGGAACATAGACCATAAGAGACTCTTAATCTCATGAAACAAACTGAGGGTTGCTGGTCCCTGGGAAAGGGATAGGGTGTCCACGTTATGGACATTGGGGAGGGTATGCGCAATGGTGAGTGCTGTGAAATGTGTAAGCCTGATGATTCACAGACCTGTACCCCTGGGGCAAATAATACATGTTAATTTAAAAAATGAGCTGGATATGTATATATATATAAAGTATCCACAGATATAGTTTTTTGTTTGTTTTCAATTTTAATGAAAATTTGTGGTGTTAACTGCTAATTTAATTTTGACTATTGACCTGATAAAGATTAAAATAATAATAATAATAACTTGGGGCACCTGGGTGGCTCAGTTGGGCATCTGCCTTTGGCTCAAGTCTTGATCCCAGTATCCTGGAATTGAGCCCCATGTGAGGCTCCCTACTCAGTAGGGTATCTGCTTCTCCCTCTGCCCCTTCTCCTGCTCATGCTTGTGCTCACTTTCTTTCTCTCTAAAATAAATAAAATCTTTAAAAAAACATAAAATATATAAAAAATATATTTTTTGGTGGCTCAATCGATTAAGTATCTGACTCGGTTTTGGCTTGGATCATGATCTTGTGGATGGTGGGATCAAGCCTGTGTCAGGCTCCATGTTCAGCAGGGAGTCTATTTGAGATTCTTTCCCTCTGCCCCTCCTCATGCTCATGTTATCTCTCTCAAAAACTAAGTAAGTCTTAAAAAAAATAACTATTTGCGGAGGGGAAAGTTTAGGTGTTAAATATTAAATGCCTTTGCTGTATATGTAATTATATATTTTTCCCTATTTAATGTGTTTACATGACTCATTGCATCAGTGGATTTCTTTTTTTTTTTTTTTTAAGATTTTATTTATTTATTTGACATAGAGACACAGCGAGAGAGGGAACACAAGCAGGGGAGTGGGAGAGGGAGAAGCAAGCTTCCCGCCGAGCAGGGATCCTTATGCAGGGCTTGATTCCAGCACCCTGGGATCATGACCTGAGCCGAAGGCAGAGGCTTAATGGCTGAGCCACCCAGGGGCCTTGCATCAGTGGATTTCTTAAAATGAGCCATTCTAACATATTTAGCATTAAGTCAACCCTTATTTGATATTGATAAATTATTTTACAGTTTCTTTGTAAATTGTTCTTATGGTTATTTTTATATTTTTAAATTCTTACAGCTAGTATTTTATTTTGTCTTCATGCTGTTGTACAAGTGAGTTTTATTTATAGTTTACTTCTCCTTTTTAAAAAATTTCATTTATGTATTTATTTGAGAGAGAAAATAAATGAGGTGGAGTGGGGGCAGAGGGAGAAACAGGACTCCATCCCAGGCCCCTGATATCATGACCTGATCTAAAGGCAGACACTGAACCGACTGAACCACTCAAACACCTTTTAGTGTACTTTTCCAATTAGCCTGTAGTAAAGGATATGAAAGGAAAAGAAATGTGTATAAGAGCCATGTCTTTAGGAAGCTGACTTGGGGGAGGAGAACCTGGGTGGCACAGCCAGGTAAGAGTCAGACTCTTGTTTTGGGCTCAGGTTATGATCCCAGAGACGTGAGATCAAGTCCCACGTCAGACTCTGCACTCAACATGAAGTCTGCTTGAGACTCTCTCCCTCTGCCCCTACCTGCTGAGCTTGCTGACTGTCTGTCTCTAAAATAAATCTAAAGCAAGCAAGCAGGCTGACTGAGGCAAAAGAATATGTAGTCATTAGTGATAAAAAGTTTTTAATTGAATAGAACTTTTTTAATAGGAAAACATGTATGATAGACCAAGATATCGTAGTCTACATGTACGCATTTTGGTTTTGCTTTTCTCTTAGATTGAAGAGCAATCAGACTGTAAGATCCTAGATGGACACTTTGTTTCCCCCATGGCCCACTATGTGCCTGATATAATGCCAATTGAATCTGTTATTGCAAGGTAAGAAATTTTATTCAGAAAGTTAAAGTAGTAAGTTATTTTTTTATAGTAAGGTATTTTTATATTTATAATTACAATAAAATCAATGCCATGTTATTTTTAATTGCTAGTATTAATTACAATCATTATTTGGCATTGCTCCCATTAAACGTGGGTTGGGACAGAATAAAAATATGGAGCTTTATAGTATGTATTCAAATTTAAGTCATTATCATCTTAAAATAGACTGTTATCATATGGTTTCACTTATCTGTGGAGCATAACAAATAGCATGGAGGACAAGGGGAGTTAGAGAGGAGAAGGGAGTTGAGGGAAATTGGAAGGGGAGGTGAACCATGAGAGACTATGGACTCTGAAAAACAATCTGAGGGTTTTGAAGGGGTGAGGGGGTGGGAGGTTGGGGGAACCAGGTGGTAGGCATTGGAGAGGTCACGGATTACATAGAGCACTGGGTGTGGTGCAAAAACAATGAATACTGTTATGCTGAAAATAAATTTAAAAAATTTAAAAAAATAGACTGTTATAAGTATAAAATGATTTGTATAAGCCTGATAGAACACAAAGCTAAAACCTACTGGATAAATAAAAGGTAAGAAGAAATAAATGTAAGCATACCTTTAGAGAAAATCTGCCAATCACAAAGGAAGAGACAAAAAGAAGAAAGGTACAAAAAAATAATAAAACTGTCAGAAAACAATAAACAAATTGGCAATAGTAAATTCATATCTATCAATAATCACCTCAAATGTAAATCAACTAAACTCTCTAATCAAAAGACTTAGAGTGGCTGAATGGATTAAAAAGTAGGACCTAACTGTATGCTGTCTATAAGAGACTGACTTCAGGAGCACCTGGCTGGCTCAGTTGGAAGAGCGTGTGACGCTTTGATCACAGGGTTGTGAGTTTGAGCCCCACATGGGGAGTAGAGATTACTTACATAAGTATAACCCACTGAGCTGGCTTACTCACTCTCTCTCTGTTAAAGAGAGACTCACTTCAAATGTAAGGACATACACAGACAAAGTGAAGAGATGAGAAAGATATCCCAAACAAATGAAAATCAAAAGAAAGTAGAGGTAGCTATATTATACCATACAAAATGGACTTTAAGACAAAGATTGGATAAGGGACAAGGAGGGTCATTATATAATGATAAAGGGATCAATCTTATGAGAGGTTGTAACATTTATAAATATTTATGCACCCAACATAGGAACTAAATATATAAAAGAAATTAACAGACTTGAAGGCAGCAGTACAATAATAATAGGGAGCTTTGATACTTGACTTGCAACAATGGATAGATAATCCAGAGAAAATCAGTAAGAAAACATTGAATTCAAACTATCCATTAGACCAGATGGACTTAACTGACATTCACAAAACATTGTTTCCAACAGCATCAGAATACACATTCTTTTAAAATGCACAGGGAGCATTCACCAGAATAGATCATATATTATTTACAAAACAAATCTTAATAAATTTAGAAATTGAAATCATATCTAGCATCTTTTCCAACCATATTGGTATGAAACTAGAAATAAGAAGAAAACTGGAAAACTCACAATATTTGTAGGTTAAACAGCATGCTATCAAAACACCAGAGGATCAAAGAAGAAATCAAAAGAGAAATCAAAAAGCACCTTGGGACAAATGATAATGGAAATAACAACATACCCAAATTTATGGATTACAGCAAAAGCAGTTCTAAGATGGAAGTTCATAGTGATAAACATCTACATTAAGAAAAAAGAAATATATTTTTTAAAGATTTTATTTATTTATTTGACAGACAGAGATCACAAGTAGGCAGAGAGGCAGGCTCCCTGCTGAGCAGAGAGCCCGATGCAGGGCTCGATCCCAGGACCCTGGGATCATGACTTGAGCCGAAGGCAGAGGCTTTAACCCACTGAGCCACCCAGGTGCCTCAAAAGACAGATCTTTTATAAAAATAAAGAACCTGGGTGCCTGGGTGGCTCAGTGGGTTAAGCCGCTGCCTTCGGCTCAGGTCATGATCTCAGGGTCCTGGGATCGAGTCCCGCATCGGGCTCTCTGCTCAGCAGGGAGCCTGCTTCCCTCTCTCTCTCTCTGCCTGCCTCTCTGTCTACTTGTGATCTCTGTCTGTCAAATCAATAAATAAAATCTTTAAAAAAAAAAAATAAAAAAATAAAGAACCTAAGTATACACCAGAAACAAAAAAAAAAAAAAAAAAGAACAAAATCTAAGCCCAAAGTTCATAGAAGGAAGATATTAGTATAAATCAGAGACAATAAATTAGTGACTATAACGATAATAGAAAAGATCAATGAAACTAAGAGCTGTGTTTTTGAAAAGATAAACAAAACAGACAAGCTTTTAGCTAGACTACTAAGAAATAAAGAGAGAGGTCTCAAGTAAAATTAGAAATGAAAGAGGAACCATTATAGTTCATAATGCATAAATACAAAGAATCATAAGAGACTACTGTGAATAATTATACGCCAACCAGTTGGACAACCTAGAAGAAATGGATGAATTCCTAGAAATGTACAACCTAACAAGACTTAATCATGAAGAAATACAAAATCTGAAAAGATACCCATGAGGAGATTTAATCAGTAATCAAAAATTTCCCGATAAGACAAGTTGAGGACCGACCAGATGGCTACATTGGTGAATTCTGCCGAACATTTAAAGAAGAATTAATAATAATCCTTATCAAACTCTGAAAAAATTGAAGAGGAGGGAACCTTCTAAATTCATTTTACAAGGCCAACATTACCTTGATACCAAAACCAGACAAGCCATAAGAAAAGAAAATTATAAGCCAGTATTCCTACTGAACATAGATGTAAAAATCTCCCCCCAAATACTAGCAATCCAAATTCAACAATACACAAAAAGGATCATATACCATGATTAAGTGGAATTTATCCCAGGGATACAAAGATGGTTCAGCATCTGCAAATCAATCACTATGTTTATGTGGTAGACAATTCATATTGTGTGCCACATAGACAAAATGAAGGATAAAAATCATTTGTTGATCTCAGTAGAAATAGGAAAACCATTTGACAGAATTCAACATCCATTTAGGATAAAAACTCTCAACAAACTTATGGAAGGAACATATGTCAATATAATAAAGGCTATATATAACAAGCTCATGGCTAGCATCATACTAAATGGTGACAAACTAAAATCTTTTCCTCTAATACCAGGAACAAGGCAAGTATGCACACTGTTACCACTTTTATTGAACAGAATATTGGAAGTCCTAGACAGAGCAATTAGGCAAGAAAAAGAAAGGAATCCAAATCAGAAAGGAAGAAGTAAAACTGTTTATAGATGACATGATATTATGTATAGAAAAGCCTGAAGGCTCTACCAAAAAACTGCTAGACTTTTAAACAAGTTCAGTAAAGTTGTAGGATACAAGTTCAGGATGCAAAAATCAGCTGCATTTCTGTACATTAATCACAAGCCATCAGAAAAATTAAGATGACTGTCCTATTTACAGTTGCATCAAGAAGAATAAAATACCTATGAATAAATTTAACCAAGGAGGTGAAAGACCTGTATGCTGCAAACTATGAGACATTGATGAAAGAAACTGAAGATGACACAAATAGATGGGAAGATATTCCATGCTTATGGATTAGAAGAATTAATATTGTTAAAATATCTATACCTTTGCAATCTACAGATGCAATGGAATTTTCCCAAGAAGTAGAACAAATAATCTTAAATTTTTTATGGAATCACAAGAAAACCTGACTAGCGAAAGCAATCTTGAGTGAAGAAGAAGAAGAAGAATCTGGAGGCATCACACTCCCTGATTTCAAACTATTATACTATAAATCTGTAGTAGTCTAAAGAGTATGATACTGGCATAAAAACGGACACATTGGTCAATGAAACAGAATAGAGAGCCCAGAAATAAACCCACCATATATGGTCAATTAATTTATGACAAAAAAACCAAGAATATACAATGGGGAGAATCTTTTCAGTAAATGGTGTTAGAGAGACTGGACAGCCACATGCAAAAGAATAAAACTGGACCAATTATCTTGTACCAAATAAAAATTAACTCAAAATGGAGTAAAGACTTGAACATAATGCTGAAACTAAAACTCCTAGAAGAAAACATGGGTGGTCACCTCCTTCACATCAGTCTTGGAGTTGATTTTTTGGATCTGACAGCAAAGCAAAGGCAATGAAAGCAAAAATAAACAACTGACACTATGTCAAACTAAAAAGCTTTTGCACAGCAAAGTTGATTGTCCATCAACAAAATGGAAAGGCAACCTGTGAAATGGGAGAAAATATTTACAAATCCTCTAATAAGAGGTTAATATTAAAATATATTTAAAAACTCATACAATTTAATAGCAAAAAAACAAGTGATTAAAAAATGGGCAGAGGAATTGAATAGACTTTTTTTTTCCAAAGAAGACATACATATGGTCAGCAGGTACCTGAAAATGTGCTCAACATCACTAATCATCAAGAAAATGGTGTGTTATAAAAACAGACCCCAGAATACCAATACCAAAAGAGAAACAACAATGAGATATTATCTCACACCTGTTAGAATGGCTGTTATGAAAAAGACAAGAGATAACAAGTGTTGGTGAAGATTTGGAAAAAAGGGAGCCCTTGGGTACTGTTGGTGGGAATGTAAATTACTGTAGCCACTATGAGAAACATGGAAGTTCCTTAAAAAGTTTAAAATAGAACTAACATATGATCCAGCTGTTCCACTTCTAGATATTTATTTGAGAGAAACAAGAACGTTAACTTGGGAAGAGACCTGTACCCCTATGTTCATTGCAGCATTATTTACAATAGCTAAATCATGGAAACAACCTAAGTGTCCATCAGTGGATAAAAGTATAAAGAATTGGTAAGTATAGAGAGTGCAATATCATTCAGACCAAAAAAAAAAAAAAAAAGCAAGAAATAATTCTTGCATTTGCAATGACATGAATGGACCTTGAGAACATCATGCTAAGTGAAATAAGTCAGATAGAGAAAGACAATACCATATGATCTCACTTTATATGTAGAATCTAAAACAACCACCACCACCTTGAGCTCATAGATACAGGGAACAGACTGATAGTTGCCAGAGTTGGAGATAGGGGTGGGTGAAATGGGTGAAAGTGGTCAAAGGTACAAACTTCCAGTTATAAAACAGGTAAATCTTGAGGATGTAATATACAGCATGGTGACTATAGTTAATCCAAATATTGCATGTTTGAAAATTGTTGAGAGTAGGTTTTTAAAAAATTTTGATTATATATATGTATATATATGTGTGTGTGTGTGTGTGTATATATATATATACACATATACGTATATGTATATGTATACTATATATAGTCTTTTTAAAAATTTAAATTCAATTAATTAATATATAATTTATTACTTGTTTCAGGGGTACAGGTCTGTGATTCATCAGTCTTATATAATACCCAGTGCTCATTACAACACATACGATCCCCAATGTCCATCACCACATTACCCCATCCCCCCGCCCCCTCCTCTCCAGCAGCCTTCAGTTTGTTTCCTAGGATTAAGAGTCTCTTATGGTTTGTCTCCCTCTCTGGTTTCGTGTTGTTTCATTTTTCCCTCTCTTCCCCTATGATCCTCTGCCTTGTTTCTTAAATTCCACATATCAGTAAGATCATGTGAGAGTAGATCTTAAAAAAGTTATCATCACAAGAAAAAAGAATTTTGTAGCTATGTGTTAACTTACTGTGATGATCATTTTACAATATATACATATATCAAGTCATTATGTTATATACCTGAAACTAATAATATATGTTTGTTGTTTTTTTTTAAGAGAGTAAAATTTTAGAAGGAAAATAGAAAGCCATTAAGATCTATATAGATACTTCCCCTACCTCCCTTTCCTGTATGCTTTATGGTTTCTTATTTCTCTTTATGACCCATGTCATTTCTTTGTGGGTAGGTCGACTTTCTCTGTTTCTCATGCAGCTGACAAAAAATAGCTACCACACCTCCACAGAGCTTTCATGTCCAAAAGCTCAACAGAAACTAGAGTCTATCCTACTTCCAGATTACCAAAAGAACAAATCTTAGTGCCCTAATTTGGCCTACTCCAGGCCCAATCAACTAATCAACTATAGCAGAGAAGCTCACATGAACTATACCCATTTATCATGGGCATTGGAAAATACTCTGTGAGAAGATACTATAATAAGAGCAGACGGACTTATTAATGAACCTCTGCTAAACAAGTGGTTGTTATTACTGTAATAAAATATTCCTTTTAATTTAAAGCTATTCTCCGTAATGAAACCTTTATATGCACTGCTATGGGACAGAAGGGGAAAAAAATAGCAGCAACATCCCGCTTTCTATGGGAAACATTTTTAAATGTTTTCATTTCCCACAAATCATGAAAATATAAAGAAGCAGTACAGTTCTGAGAATGTAAAACGAAGCAGAGTTGTAACATTGCTAGTTTTATGAGATTAAAAATTGAGAATTAGTTCCCATGAGCACAAAACAGAAAAAACCATTGAACTCTTCTGAATGTACTTGTCTGTGTTCTGTATTGCATAATTTACTAATAACATAACTAGTGATATTGTCCCCTGTCCAAGCAAAATAAGCTCAAAATTGAGGTTTATGTTGACCGAGAATGCAGCTATCTAAGGTCAAACCTTGAGTTGACCAAGTGCAGTATTATACTACGATAATAATTCTAAAATATCTACTGCTAAAGAAATTAAAAAGACAAGTAAATCAGTTTGGGAAAATAAAGATCTGAAGATGAATGGTGGTGACTGTTGCACAGCAATGTAAATGTACTTAATGTCAGTGAACTGTACAACTTAAAAATGATTAAAATGGAAAAAATATATGTTACATGTATTTTACCACAACTAAAAAATAAGTTCTATAGGAAGAAAACATTAAATGAAAGGCAAAATACTACAATCAGAAGATAACAAATAGGGAAAACTTTTTTTTTCTGCCGTGAGTTGCTTTTACACTCTCCAAATTGAAAAACAAAATTGATAACAGACTATTCTATTTATATATCAATAGCTTATACAACTAAGCATTGTTCCTACAAGGAGAAAAAGCAGAGCTATCTAAAGTGTTATTTTTTTCTAAGACTTACTCAAATGTATTGATTTCACTGCAAAATAAGAATATTTCATTATGCATTTATAAAGTTGTGGTATTGAACAAGGTAAAAATGACTACAATAAATTCTGTGTTCATATTGTACTGAATGTTTTAAAACGCTAACACAAACCAAATTTGTAATATCTTAGTTGCCTTTTGCAGACAGTAATCATAATATGAATGTTAAAATTCTGAATGATCTTCTCTCTCAAATAATTTAATTATGTAACTTTTACAAATTGAAAGTTTGTATTAAAAACCTTTTAAAATAATTTCACAGATCTGTTTTATTTTAAATAGGTTCCAATTTATTGTTCCTAAAGAATGGAACAGCAAATATAAACCTGTATGCATTCATCTTGCTGGAACAGGAGATCATGTAAGACTCTATTATAATGACTTAATCCCTATTTGTTAACATACTGTATAACACAGATGTGATTATTATATTCTTTAAATATGTCATCTTTTCTTTCCATAGCATTACTGGAGACGACGAACACTAATGGCTCGTCCTATGATTAAAGAAGCCCGAATGGCTTCTTTGTTGTTAGAAAACCCTTATTATATCCTTTTGTGATACCTAGAAATCTTTTATTTATTGATAGATTTAGTCATCAAAAGAATGATACATAGTAACCAGCTTTTCTAAACCAGTTAAATTTAGTTGTCAGTTCAAAAAATATTTAAGCAAGAATGAAAAGAAGTGAAAATTTGTTTTATGCCTTTAAAAAAACCAATGTAGAGATTATGCTTCTACTGTATAATAAAGATAAACTGTACTTCTTTTTCTTATAAAACTTATGCTGGATTTTAACATTAAGTCAAATGTTTACTCTTAATGAAACACTCTTGTTTTAAATGTATTTACATGTAAGTCATCAGTTGAGGTTTAGAACAGTACTTAACTTAACTTTCAAGATGACGTCAGACTATTCCCAGAAGAAGAAACGAAAGTGATGCACAGATATAAAGAAATGTTCACCATTGCTGGTAATAAGAGAAATGTAAAGTTAAAGCAACATTACCAAAGATTTAAAAAATAAAATGCAATAGTTGTGAGGCTATTGTAAAAAAATAAAATAGGCACTCTTACTACTAATGGCTGTGAAAACCAGTTTAATTCTTTGGGAAAGCATTTTACCATATGTATCAGGAACCTTAAAACATTTTATGTCCCTTGACAGAGTAATCTTGATTCTTGGAAATTTATTCTGAGGATAAAATACTAAGAAAAGAGCAGTGCCTGGGTGGCTCAGTCAGTTAACTGGATGACTGGATTTCAGCTCAGGTCATGATCTCAAGGTTGTGAGATGTTGGGCATGGAGCTTGCTTAAGATTCTCTCCCTCTGTCTTGCCCCCATCTCTTAAAAAAAAAAAAAAACTAAGAGAAGAGAAAGTGATAGAAAAGAGATATTTATATAGTTTTATTTAGAATAGTAAGACATTAGGAATGGCTTAAATGTCTAATAATAGAAAAAGAGTTGAGTAAATTATGGCTCACAATATTAGAATATTATGCAGTTGGTTATGTTTTTTGCTTTACCACTTAGTTATCTGTAATGACTTCAGATGTGTTACTTAACCTTTTAACCTCTTCATTGGTAAATGGGAATAATCTCTGAAATTATTCCTAGTGTTAAGTACTTAATGCTATCTAGAATGGTGCCTGGTAAATAACAAACATTCAGTAAATTTAGTGGTTAGTTATTATTAAAAAGTTTACAGTAATTTATGAAAAGTATAATGCAAAAATAGGAAACAGAACTGTGGTATGACATAGATAGGCAAAAAACCTAAAAACAGAGTCCATAAAAGAAAAACCTGTGCATAAGGAAAAAATACTAGAAATACACCAAAATATTAATATGGTTGTCTGCAGATGAAGTAGTTTTTCTTCTAATATGCTTTTCTATATTTTTTGGATTTTCTATAATCAACATTAAAAATGAAAAAAAAAACCTTCATTTTAAAAATTAAGCTGGAGATTGCACACCCCTGTGAATATACTAAACATATTAAACTGTACCCTTAAAATGGGTATAAAGCTGTTTTAAAAAAAGAAAAAAAAATAATCAAGTTGAAAAACCTGAGAACTCCTCAACAGCCTATTTAAGATAATTAAAAAATAGTTATTTCAGTATCAGATTGTGTTCAGATGTAGCTATGTTGCTTAAGTTAATGTGTTTTGAGACACAGACTATATTTAATTATTTTAAAACTTTCTCTTTGACCCACATTCTTAAATGGCTGCAGGAAACCCAAGGATCAAATGTAAGTATATTTCATCTTCACTTTGGTAGTCTTTATACCAAATTAAAGTTTTTGTTAGTCTTCAGTTAATCATTTCTAAGTTTTACTTGCAAATATTATATGGGGGAAAAATTCTGTTATAAAACTGTGGTAGGAATGTTGACCTAAATTTCTATTTTAAGCTTTTTCACTTAAAATGTTTGATAAAGAGATAAGAAATTTTTAATAGATGGAAGATGTATTTTATTTGTAAGTGGTAACTGAAGAAGTATTAAAACATTTTCTTTCTTAAAATACATTTACTTTGTAAAATTAAACACCACTCTATATTCTTACAATTTGTGGTGTAGGTAATCTAATCTCTTTTTGGTCTTTAAAATGATGAACTTTGAAGGCAATTTTTTTGCATTTCCATAATCTGTGTATTGTGTTTGGTTTTGATTAATTGAATAAATGTTTGATCTGAGACACTGGGAAGTTAGCAACAAAAAGACAAGGTCCTTACTGTCATAGAGCTTATATTCTAGAATGGGAGATAGATAAAAATAAATAAGATGATTTTTAATATTTATTAATGCCGTGAAGAAAATAAAGCCAGACAATCAAGTAAAGAATAATAGAGGGTAAGTATAGAGTTGGAGAAGTATTAGATGTAAGGACATGGGAAGGAGCCACCATGGTGAAGACCTGGAAGAAACCTCAGAGAAGGACAAATAAATGAAAAGTCTGATATAAGCCTGAGGTGAGAGAGTAGTATAAGATGAAGTCAGAAATGTAGGCAAGGACCAGATTTATGAAGAGCCATTTGTGTTGAATTTTGCTATAAGTGCAGCTGGAAAACTTTGGAGGACTTTAAGCACAGAAATAATCTGATTTGTGCTTTTAAAGGCTCCTTTTGGTTTACTGAGACAAGAGTAGCAGCAGAAAAATGAAATAGGAAGCTACTGAAATAATGCAGGGGGGGAAAAGCAGCTTTAAGGAATGGCAATGGAGATGGAAAGAAGTTCCATGTATATATATATATACATATATATATATATATATATATTCCATATGTATAGATATATAAAAGAATATAAAGAATATAAAGAGAGAGCACAAGCAGGGAAGCTGGAGAGGGAAAAGTAGGCTTCCCCATTGAGCAGGGAGCCCAATGTGGGGGTTGATCGCAGGACCCTGGGATCATGACCTGAGCCCAAGGCAGACGCTCAGCTGACTGAGCTACCCAGGCACCCCTCAGTTTGCTCTTTTATATAACAGTTACTGATGTGG